>NC_056730.1:494321812-494634312 GCF_019279795.1 Protopterus annectens | reverse complement strand
TCAAGGATATCATCACCTCATGGTAGATTCCTCAAGACACCACATTTGAATTCCCAGATGTTGAAGTCACTATGAACAAGACTAATTACCATTTCATAGCCAGTTAAAGAACATGCTATATGTCCCCTTTTGGGCACAATAGCCATCTTAACATATTAGCTGAAATCCCCATTAAACCCAACATCTTTATAATAGTGAACTTCAACTATCCAGCAATAAACTGGCTGATCTACCCTGCCAGGGTTGGCAAGCCCAACCCTTCCTTAACATTATAAATGCTGACTCCATTTTACATGTACTTCTAACAGTCCATATATCCTTCATCTCGTTCTCAGAAATAAGGCAGTTTCTTGCAAATCTCCATGTGTATCATCCTGAGTTGTTAACCCAAATCATAAATTACTGACCATAACTTTTACACTAGACCCAGTTATGGTCAACCAGACATTTTTATATTCAATTTCAAATTTAAATCTCATGTACACTGAACATAATTCTCTAGATTTTATACCAGACAAGTAAATGTCATTTTGTCTTTAATTAAGAATTGCACAAAAAACTAAAAGTCTCAAGAAGATAAACAGTGATTATTGGTCAAGTAATTCCATTTCCTGTTGTAGTAATTCACTGATGTGCACATTCTCTTAAGTGAACGTTCGTTCTTGTCAGCTCGATGAACGGAGGTTCGCTGAGTTGAAACTTCGATTGTATGAAATTGACCCCATATATCCTCTTTCATAGGTTTCATTCATCTGTTCTTCCAATTTCTCACAGATTTATATAGGTTAGGTATTAGATTTTGACTCACTGTCTGTATGAATTACAGTAAGTTCTCACTATACATCTAAATAGAAGACAGTAAGTTCCTTTCTTCGAGAGCGGATGCCTCTTGCTCCACACCCCAGTATTTGCATAAGTTTAGGAGAAAATATGAATTTGTTTGTGGGAATTTTCTTCCTCATCCTTAATCTACATCTGTCTGCTATGGCAGACATAATCTCATGCCTTTCAGTCATGTTGTTGCACTCCCTTACCACTGCAAGTCAACATTTAGCATTGGTATGTTCTAATTTCATCTAGAATTATGGCATTGTGCCCTAAATGTTCATGGTGTCTTTCTGATGACAGGATCTCAATGAATGTAGGACCTGGTTTCCTTCTGTTTGATGAATATAAGGCCCTATAAAATAAGTTTTGGGACACAGAGTATGATGGCAATGACTTTATACTTTGAAAATATATCAAGATGTACATTGTATGTACATGAATGTGGAGCTTTTCTCCCTGAGCCTCCACTGAAATGGGTCTTTTAGGCCCAGCCAGATATTCCTGATAAACAAATATCAATCAAGAAATAAATAAATTAGTACATAAATAAAAAATAAACATATGTGTTTTTCAAACCACCTATGTTATTGTACTATTCTTCTCCACCCTCTTCCATTGTATTATGTTTATAACTAAGAGTGTAGCAACCGAATAAAAAAAGTTCAAACACAACCCTGCCCCATGGTTATCCTTAGTAACTAAACCATTCATTAAACAAAGAGATAAAGTATGACAAGTCTGGGCAAAAAATAAAGCAGCTCCTACTTTACTAGCATTTAGACAACTAAGAATCCTAACAAAGCAACTTATCACAAAAGAAAAGAAACCTGTTACTCACCAGTCAAACATGCACACTAATAATCCAAAACTGTCTGGGGACTCAATCAATGAACTGTTAAATCCACAACAAGCTACACAGTTAGTACCAAACACACAGAAATTAAATGAAACCATAACCATCTTAACACATTAGCTGAAATCCCCATTAAACCCAACATCTTTCTAATGGTGAATTCCAACTATCCAGTAATAAACTGGTTGATCTACACTGTCAAGGTGAAGGTTGGTATGCCAGCACTTCTTTGATATTATAAATGCCTCCAAATGACTCCATATTACAGTTACTTAACCATCCTACTAACAGTCTATACATCCTTGATCTAGTCCTCAGAAATATGGCAGCTTCTTGCAAACCTCCATATGTATCATCTTGACTTGTTAACTCATACCAGAAATTACTGACCTTCACTTTTATACTAGACCCAGTTATGGTCAACCAAACATTCCTATATTAGATTTCATATTTAAATCTGATGTACACTGAACAGAATTCTCTAGATTTTATACCAGAAATGTATATGTCATTTTTGTTCTTAATGTAGAGGTACATATAAAAACTGAAAAGCAACCAGGCATTAACCAAGCAGGCCACTAATACAAGTTCTTTATCCTGGACTGAATGAATGTGTTTCTATTAGCAGTGTTTTAAAACTTCGCTCTTATTATGTGTAAATGTTTAAACTGCAGGTGAATATTTTTATTAATAATATTTATTAAAATTTATTGCATTTATCAACTGTTTTATTCATATATTGTTTTATGTAGTACTTGTATATGTATTGTATTTTTGTATTATATATATATTTTTAGGTGGATTTTCCTTTAACTGTTAATTAATTGTGTCACATGACTGTTTTTGGAGGGATATTTAAAAGGTGAAGTGATGTTTGTTGGTTTTAATACCTCTGAAGAAGTCTGTGGATATAATCTGATGAAAGCTCTAAGGTTTTCAGTAAATTCTGGTTCTCTGTTCCTGGTGTTGCTTGCTCCTTGCCTTCATTGTGGTTCTTGGTTTGTGGAGATGTCTATTAATACAGCACTACTTCCACAGTAGAATTTTACGCTCTAAAGAAAAATAACTAATCACTATAACCAAATCATCTAATAGTGCAGGTGACTCTCCATACTCATATAGTACAGCTAAACTATGGAACCACATCCCACTACCACTGGAATCCATTCAGTATGTAAACTCATTTGAAGCACAATTAAGACTTCACCTGTCAAACCAATGGATCTGCTCCTGTACATCTCTGGGATAAAGGCCACTATTATCTTCAGCTTGCCATAACATCACTCCATTTCGCTTCTTTCTGAATCCTCTGCTCCACCGTTAGTTCTCACCAATACCTGAACAGTTTTACTAATCTCCCCCAGCTAAATAAATTATTTTGTGACACTACTCACACACCTCCAATACATGTCTAATGTAAATCTTATCATAGCTATACGTACATACAGATATATGTATTCCATTTATACTGTAATAGTTGCCTCTACTTTCATAAATTCCATAGGGCAGCATAGTGGTGCAGCGGTTAATGCTGTCACCTCACAGCAAGAGGTTCTCCGATTCGATTCTCGGCTGGGGTGCCTTCTGTGTGGAGTTTGCATGTTCTCCCTGCATTCACGTGGGTTTCCTCTGGGTACTCCAGTTTCCTCCCACATTCTAAAGACATGCGTCTGGAGTATTTCTCCCTGGGCCTCTGCTGAAAACAGGATCTGTGGAACCTAGTCAGACTTTCCCAGTCAACAAATGTTAAATAAATAAAAATGTAATTTAATTAGCAAATGTATGTGTAATTATCTAATTGACAAATGCACGTGTAATTGTTAATGTATATTATTCAATGTCCATTCATTTATATTACTGAATGTCTATTTAAAAATCTGGAGCATTTCTCCCCGGGCCTCCGCTGAAAACAGGCTCTGTGGAACCTAGTCGGACTTTCCCGGTCAACAAATGATAAATAAATAAAAATAAAAAAAAAAAATAAAAAAAATGTTTGTAATATGCTGGAGCTTTCCTCCCCAAACCTCCGATAAAAAGTTTTTTTTTTTTTTACTAAACCCAGTCAGACAAACCCAATAAACAAAATAAAACTGAAAATAAAATAAAATAAAAAGGCATATTATTCAAATAAATTCTTGAATTATGCCATTTTTGCAACCTGTAACTATATATAAGGTATATAAGTTGTGGAAAGTAGATATTATAAGTTTTCTAAAGTGGAACTTGAATTAAATTTCATAAAATAACAGCAGCTGTTTACTGTATTGACTGTTTTGAACAAACAGTGAAGTCAGGGCTATAGAATGAATTACAGCTTTTGAAAAAGTTACTTAGAGATAATATTTTATCATAAAGCTGTCCAATGCTTTGAATAAGTCACTTTAATCAGTGACCTTCTTTAAGGAAAAAAACATTCAATGTATATTCATCCATAGTGCAGTCTGAAGGTAATAAATGACAGCAGGGCACACCATCCTGTCTGACAGAAATACTGTATACGTCATCTAGTATCTGAATGAGAAACATTCGGTAAAGAAGACCATAATCCAAATTGATCCTCAGTTATATTTCTCTCCAAATCCAAGTTGAGCATGTGCACTTATGGAAGATTTATATCATTAAATGTTGCATATGTAGAATCTGAAGCTTAAGCTCCGATTTCATCTTCACTCTCTTGGCTGTTGATTAACATGTTGAAGGTTCCTGTAAAAAGGCTGTTCATTCTTGTACTTTGATTCAGACTGCAGGCCTATTGCAATCGATCACACTGTGATTTTCATTGATGGTTGCAGTTTTTTTTTTCTGAAACCGAGCCAAACCTTGGTTAAGTTTGCAATGATGTTAGATTAATGCAAATAGTGGCAAAGTGAAAAAGCATATGAACACTGGAGATGGAGGTATGTAGTTCAGTTACTACACTTAGTATAAATAATAAGGTATTTAATTATTAAATAATAAACTCAGTTCATTTAATTTTCATACCATGCACATGTGTAAAATTCTTACTACTTCTTTTGTCATTAGATACTGTCTCCTCCATGATTAAAAACAAGCAATTCTGCCTAATGTGTTCACCTGATTAATGATAAAATACATTTATAATACATTACTATAGGATTCATATGACCATATAGTGGTCTAGCTGACTTTGGATATTTGCTGTATATTATCCATGTTCTCTGCAGCTTTCATAATTTGACCCTTAGGTGTAAGTTACTTATTTACCAGAGCAGGCATTCATACTATGCTTCCCACCCTTTAAATGATAGCTATCTCAGCAGATTGTAGATCTTTGTTTTATTTAAGCTCTGCAACTCTCTGTAAAGAAATCAGGTTTTTCTTCACACTGGACAAAATAGAAAGTCAGCTTACTTGTCTGCCTTCTGATGTCAGACTCATAAAATTAGGTATCCTAAAATATGTGTAGCAACTGTCTTATGCATACAGATAATAAGCTGTTACTAAATAAAAATAAATCTATTAGTTCAAGATACAAATATTTAGAAGTTATAAAGTCCTCTCTGAGCATCACACTAACACACCATACACTGCTGTCATCCCTGACACATAATATGAGTCGTACTCTGACATTGCAAAGAAGTCCTTTGTTATGCCTCCTTGATCCATAAGGATGAAATCTCAGCAGACGTCAGAATCAAACACTGTATCACATAATAGCTGACTTTAACAAAGAGTCACCATGAGACAAAAGGCTTCAATTCCAGCACACCAAGCTTATGTCCCACACCCTAGGCTCGACAAAAACAGGGTGCTAGTATTTGTCTTTCAAGAGCCAGGATCTCTGTCTCAAGGGCACGTAGGACCTTTGTACTAGACAAATATCACTACAGTATGGCATTTATGTTTACGGTGGTGAATGTCTTGTGGTAAAAAATCCTGAGGGAGTGGGAGAGACATGCCCGAGGTCTCTATGCATATCACAAATGCAGGCAAGACCCTAACACTGAGCAGAATCCTCCCTTCTCCACTAATGCTGCCACGCTATAAAGAAAGGATGATTAGTTTTAACTGCTGGCTAAATAACTGGTGTCATTTTAGCATGGGTCAGCATAAAGTGAGATGGCTGAATAGCTGTAGTTGATTTGCAAGGGATGGTCTACACCTGACATTCAAAGGTTTCTAAATAATAGCTAAAGCCCTTGCTAACCCCATAGTGCCATTTTAGGCAAATATTAGTTAATGAACATTTCAATGTAATAACTGTATCACTATCTAAACAGCATCAAATTAAGATGGCTGTAACCAGTGTAGAAGTCAGAGCAACAAGCTGCCTGATTTTGTGTCACTCCTGCATTTAGAAGGCATCCATTTATGTATTATCATCAAAATATGGATTAAAAGCCCAGAAAACACTCCCTGCATATCTGGGTTTAGCACTTACCATGTCTTCAGACCCAATGGCAACTGTGTTGCTGTATTCATATTTTCTGGAGACCATGTCACCTCTAGACAGAGTCCCAAAGACCCACAAATGGAACTTATTGAACTCCAAATCAAACTAAACCAAATCAACTATCATGTTAATCACCTCTTACATGACCCCTTCCAAGAACCCCAAAGTTAATGTTAGGTTCTTAAATGTCACGGATAAACTCCAAATAAGTAAGAACTCCATCATTCTGAGAAATTGTAACTCATCAATTGACTGGAGTACCTACATCTCCAATGTAGGATATGCATAAAAGTTTCCAAGTCTAATAGATAAAACCTCAGTGGACTAGATTGTTACTAGCCCAGCTAGACAGAGGACAAAATATTTTTGACCTGATACTTACAAATGTAGTATCATCATGCACATCTCCATTAGTACTCCACCTGTGATTAAGTCAGACCATGGCCTACTAACCTTTACCCTCAAATTATCCAAACCTCCTGAAACCAACATATGATACCTCAAAGATTCAGGCACACAAATCTCCACAAACTCTATGATGATGTCAGAAAAATTCTCTTATAACATCATCACCCCAGACACTGCCACAGAAGATAGATTTGCAAAGGAGTTTTATACCCACATCAGTGAATCTATAGAAACGTCACTCCCATCTAGATCCAAATACAATGAGACATTTAAAATCAAACCACTCTGGTGGTCCACTAACATAAATAATATCTACAATAAAAGAAAAAAATCATTAGAGTGCACAATGATCTAAAGACCCTAAGTCAAGGAAAATATTAGGAATTCGACTGACTTTAAACAAAACATTAGTAGATCTACTAAGGCAGCTCATGAACACAGGCTGGCATCTGAAGCCTAGGATAATTACAAATCATTCTTAAGTTATGTTAAAAAACTAAAAAATAACTCTCAACAATGTATAGAACTCATATTAAATGACAAAACTTACTTGGACCCAGTGGACCTTGCCAATATACTAGCAAATAAATTTAGTGCAAATTTCACTCCTGAGACAATTTTCCAAAGGTGTACATTACCCATATCTCTCAAATCCCCATCACCAATAAAGAATATGTACTGAAAATGCGATTCAATACTAAGGGCACATCCTCCATGGGATCACATAACATACTGGGTTGTTTGTTTAATAGTCCCAAATATGTCCAGGTGGAAGTCTCTGTAAGTTATTTAACCTGAGCCTGGCTACAGACTCAGTCCAGGAAGTGTGGCATAAAGCACTGGTGATGCTACTCCATAAAGGTGACCCTACTACTGAACCTGGAAACTATAGGCCCATCGTCTTGACAAGGTTCATTTGTAAGGCCAATGAACACAGTATTAGACTTTATTAATGTACATATTAAAACTTTCATCAAGCTAGAGCCACAGCAATTTGGTCTTGTAAAAGGTACATCATGTCTAAGGAACCAGGTAGATGTCTTTGAAAAGGTAACATAAAAAGTAAACAGTGATCACACACTGTAAGCACAGCCTACCTTGATTTAGCCAAGGCATTTGACACCATCCCTCGTGCTCAAATAGTTTAAAAAAAAAATGGTGGCTCCCTATGTAGTAGTGGCTACTTCGGCTCAGCAAGGAAATGTGCACTGTTTGTCCTATTCCATACCTAAATTAAGAGAAAAAAAGAAATCAGGGAAGATTGCTAACAGTAAATTAATTTATAGTAGAGAGACTATTCAAGAAATTCGATTCTCAGGCTTCCTGAGTAACAGGTTTGATGAGCTGCTGTCTTTGGGGCCTGTGAGGCCTACAGCACTTCTCGAGTTACAGGAGCTGGGAATCTAGCTCAAACATGGAACAAAATGCCTGGTATGCACAGAACTGAAGGTACTGGATCATGGCAAGAGAAGGAAATGCAAGAGGAGTGAGAGAACATGCAAAAGAGGATCTACAGCTGAAATCACTGCAAGTGTGAAAGCAAGTCCCTACAGGCCTGTACTCCCATCCATCCCGCTGGTAAATGTTCGATAACTAGAAAGCAATATGGACTATATAAGGCTGGAATTATCTACTCAGAACAAGGTGAGGAAATGCTGTGTGCTTATTTTTACTGAGACTTGGCTAAACTGTCACATTAATGACAGTGCAGTCCATATGGAGGGGCTATCACTTTTTAGAGCAGATAGAATACATTCTCTCAGTGGCAAGTCCAGAGAGGGAGGGGTCTGCATATACATCAATAACCACTGGCGTAGCAGTTGTGAGATGGTATCCTCACACTGCTCAGATAATCTAGAGTTTTTGTCACTGAAATGCAGACCGTTTTATCTACCCAGAGAATTTAACAGCATCTGCATCGCAGCTGTCTTCAGCTTCCCAGTGCTAATTCAAATGAGGCAATGACCACATTATATCAGGCTATAAACGAACTGCAAAACCAGAATCCAGACTGTGCTCATATAGTGGCAAGTGACTTTAATCAGACCAACTTGAAAACAGTTCTACCCACTATTCCCAATATGTGGACTTTGCAACAAGAGGGCAGAACACACTGGACAAGGTAGACAGCAATGTTAAGCTGGTATTTAAAGCAGGGCCTCATCCACACCTGGGAAGCTCTGACCACCTCTCCATATTGTTACTGCCAGCATATAAACCATTGTGAACTAGAGGGAGACCAACAGTGAAACAAGTAAGATTATGGTCAGAGGGTGCAGTCTCAGCACTCCAGGACTGTTTCAAGAGCACAGACTGGTGCATATTCAAAAAAGCGACTACTGAGAACCAGTGTATCAACCTGGATAAGTACACAGCGGCAGTGATGGGCTACATCTCAAAATGTGTGGATGATGTGACAGTCACCAAAACTATCATCACACTAGCCAACCAGAAACCGTGGTTGAAGAGAGAGGTGTATGAGCTACTAAAAACAAGGAATGCAGCCTTCAGGTCCGGAGACAGGTAAGCTCTCAGAACAGCCAGAGCAAATCTGAACAAGGGAGTGAGGGAAGCAAAATGTGTCTATGGCAGAAAGATCCAGAGCTACTTCTCTGATAAAAAAGAATAATAAAAAATTATATTTATACATTTATAGTTTAATATTTACATATCTCCATTTGTATACAATTTATCAATTCATACATGTTATATTTATGTGTTTCATATATTTACACTTATATATTTTTTATATACTTCTGTCTCATTCTACCAGCAGTTTAGCATTAAACTGCCATACTTATTTAGTTTAATTGTAGTTGTAACTATGTATTTTGTAGCTTCATGTATTAATTCACATACATCCTAATTTTAAGCCTCCTAGCTTACACTTTATGGCTTATAAGATTATAATTTATAATTTGCATTCATAATATTTATACATATAATTCTAAATAGTATATGAATGGTATGTCTTAACATAATTTTATTTATTTATTTATTCATTTATTTATATACATGCACATAATTTATAATAATAATAATAACAATAATTCACATTTTATTGATATTTACTTTATGATAGTTAAGCGTCTCCCACTACCCATTTTTCCATGACTTCTTATATGGTTGTTCCTTTTTATACATAAACATCCTATTTTATATTTATACTTATTACCATGTATAATTATTAGGAATGAATAATCATGCTTCGTATCAGTTTTTAGCCTTCAGTTCTTAGTTAATAATGCACTTTTGCACAGAACATTCAATGTTTAATATTTATTTAGATAGCATTCCGTTCCAGTTACGTGTATGTTTTAAAAAATAAAATACTACCTAGCTTTAAACTGGAACTGAATGAGCATAAGGTTCAATGGAAGTGTTTGAATGCACTCTATCTGATTTAATTGATTAACTATTTAATTATTCAATTACATATATTAATTTTGGTGCCTTTTTACAGTGTTTTTACTATATAAACAGAAGTTTTAAATGCTTTTATATTGTCTGATGAAGCGTAGCAGATGCTACGCGAAAGCGCTCACACTCCAATAAACTTTTTTCTCGTTTGAATTACCTTTGGACTATTCTGAAATTTGTGCTGAAATTTGTGCTGGACTATTTCATGCTGGTAAAACTGGATATTTTATTGAAAACTTAAAGTGTTTCGTGGTGAGAGAACCTGGTGTCTACTATTTCTGATCAAAAAGACTCCAGGTGCCTATGGCAGGGTATCCAGTCCATAACTGACTACAGACCCCTGTCTTCATAATGTGAGGACAACAAGGAATTCTTAAATAAGTTGAATGTTTACTTCAGCAGATTTGAGGGAACAGAACAACAGCAAAGAAAATGCCCATCAGCCATAATGAGAAGATGCTCACCCTCAACCCAGCTGATGTCTAGAGGACACTGTGCCGAATTAACCCGAGAAAAGTCACTGGGCCTGACAACATCCTACAGTGTGTGCTCAGAGACTGCACAGTCCAACTAACAAATGTTCTCACAGATATCTTCAATAACTCTCTGAGTCAGCAAATAGTTCCAAAATGCTTCAAGAACACAACAATCATTCCATTACCAAAGAAGTCTCCACCATCTTGCCTAAATGACTACCACCCTGTAGTCACCTCCACAGTGATGAAGTGCTTTAAAAGCCTGGTCCAGGATGCCATAACATCTGGGCTGCTTGCTGATCTTAACCCTCTTCAGTTTGCTTACTGTTGTACAGCAGATGCTGTCTCTCTAGCACTCCATCTATTGCTGGAACATCTTGAGAATAAAAACACCTACACGAGGGTACTATTCATTGACTTCAACTCTGCTTTTAACCTGGGCATCCCTCTTCGACTGGTAATGAGGCTACTCCAGCTAGGTGTCAACACTCCTCTTTGTAACTGGATTGTTGACTTTTTCACAGACAAACCTCAGAAAGTGTGCAGAGGAAATAACTCCTCAGATAACATCACTCTTAACACTGGAGTCCCACAAGGATGTTTACAAAGTCCCTTGCTGTTCACCTTATTAACGCACAATTGTACAGCCAGGTACAAACCACTTCATTATGTTTGTTGATGACACAATGGTGGTGGGCCTCATCAGTAACAACAATGAAACAGCATATAGAGATGAGGTAGAACAACTGATTGTTTAATATGTTTAACATGCACATATTTAATATGTACTGATCAATGTATGGTGTGGAAGCTACTCTACCTCTGAGCACAAATCCCTCCAGACAGTGGTGAAGACAACTGAGAGGATCATCAAGACCACCTTACCACCTATCCATGACTTGTACTTATCCAGATGTTTCAGCAGGACCAGAGGAATAAAGACTACTCTCACCCTGCTTACAGGCTGTTCCAGCATCTATCATCCGAAAAGTGCTTCTGAAGCCTATATTGCAGAACTAAAAGATTCAGGAACAGTGTCTTCCTTAATGTCATTAGGCTGCTGAACTGTAGAAAGACTGTGCTCCATGATGGCCATCTGGGTCAGCAAAATATGTAGAAGCTGGTCTCAAATTGTCCATTAACCTGGTTACCAGTCTCATTTAATACTTAGTGTAATATTCACCATGACTGTAAGTTATAGGCCATCTAGAGCAGTAACAATGCAGTAAAATATCTCTTCTTTCAGTGCAATACATCTTGCAAATTCATAAATTAGCCATAGTACAATGCTCTAAAGTCCATAGTGCAATAATCTAATGTTCAAATGTATCTTTTTGTGCAAGGATTAAAGCAATGTCTTAATCAAGTACCTGTGTAATACTAAGTCTCATGTAAGCATTCACTGTGAAAAGTGTTAAAATGTGTTTCTAATTATGGGCAGTATTAGCCTGTCTACCTTCATATCCACGATGCAATAGCTAGGTGTTATAAAAAAACATTTACACATTATTTCAATAGTGTTCTTCCTATTTTATTACCTTATTTTCATAGGTTCACAAGTTCATAGGTGTGTACTAGGCTAATGGCCCTGGAGCCTTTACAAGCTTAGCCCCAAAAAAATTGCCCAGGCACCATGCCACCTGATGTTAGTTCACAGTGCTCATATCCAGCAGTGCAACTGGAATGATCCCTGGAGTGAAATTTCTGTTACCCATCCACTCGTCATGATTTCTCTTGAAAAGTGCCAGCGAGGTGCTCTGCTTGGCATGAATGGGAAGCTTATTCCAGAGTATGGGCAGTCTTTGGGAGATGAACCTGTCCCTCCAGCATGTTCTGTTAATTGTGGTAATGAGGTTGTGATCTTTGGAGCATGTGGCATGGGGTGATTGAGATTTCCTTAGGTGGAGCATTTCAAGTTGGGCTGGATCGAACATGGCTTTGTAAGTCAAGCAGAGATCACCTCTAAGTAGACGATAAGAGACAGAACAGCTGAAGTTTCTTGAGTCTGTCCATGTAGGACATGTATTTAAGGCCTAGGATTCTTTTTGTGAGGTAATTTTGTGGCCTCTCCAGCTATTGTAGGTGTCTGGTCAGGTACATGCCAAACGGGGCATTATATTTGATGATTGATCTAATGAGGGATGAGTAGAGAGGGATGATGACCTCTTTCTTCCTGGATGCAAAACCTTTGGTTATAAGATGTGCCACATAGAAGGACTTTCTGACCACAGTAGCAATGTGGTGGTCGAAGGTGAGGTGGCTGTCAAACTGGGTGCCCAGATCTCTTATGGCCCCTTCAGTGTTCAGTGGGCTCCCATCAACATGGTAATTTGTGGGAATTGAGTTTTTTCCAAAGGGGATGATAACGCATTTTTTAGCGTTAAGCTTCAGGCCATGGTTCCAACAACAGTCACTGGTCTCAGAGAGGCCCTTTTGTAGGATGTCTGCATCACTTGGGAAGTTGATAATGATTCCTAGCTTGCAGACATCAGTGAACTTGGTCAGTCAGAGTCCTTCTGTGTTGGCCTGGACTTCTGAGAAGTAGATGCCAAACAAGAGAGGGCCCAGGACCAAGCCCTGTGGGACTCCACTCATGACTGATTGACAGTCTGACTTGTAATTCGCAACTTTCACTCTGTGGTCCTGTCTGTGAGCCAATTTGCAACCCACCTAGTGATGTAAGGATTGACTCCTAGTTTGGTGAGTTTATCAATGATACCTGAGTGGGGAATGGTATCAAAGGTCTTGGCCAGGTTGAGGTAGACTGTATGCACTGCCTTACCCTCATCCACTGCCTTGGTGACTGCCTTGAAGAAGTCAACCAGGTTCAGCAGGCAGGATCTCCCCTTGACAAAGCCAAACTGTGTGGGGTCAAGAGTCTGGAGATTGTCTATATCTTTGTTAAGTAGGTCCATGATGATGCACTCTATAGCTTTGCATACCAGGCTTGTCAAGCTAATGGGGCGATAGTTCCCAGGGTCTGTAGTTGCTCCTCCTTTATGGAGCGGGATGACTGTAGCAGCATGCAATTCATTAGGGACATGGCCTGAGGTAAGGCTGTGATTGAACAGGGCACACAGATTTTATTTATTTATTTTTATTTCACATTTGCTTACCGGGAAGGTCCAGCTGGGCAAGTGCCCGTTTTCAGTGGAGGCCTGGGGAGAAAAGCTCCAAGTAGTACTAAGATAGTTTGAAAGACAGTATATTCTAATATAATCAGGTATTAGTTTGAAAGTGTACAGTACATTCTAATATAATCAGGTATATACATTGACTAATACATAGAATAGCAAATTCAGACAATTTGAAGATCAACCAGTAAATAAGTAATTGAATATGAGTTATATCAATAATAGCTTTTATTTAGTTTACAGTACATATGTATGCACACTTGTTTTATTTCTAGTGCACACTACCAATTGTTCAGAAGTTAGCTCCATGTGGTATTTACAATATATGATAAATATTGAGGGAGTGTACATTATTCCTTTTGAGAAGGTACAGTGTTAGCTGTTAGATTAGAGAGCAATCATACTGAGTTCTACGAAGGTAGTGAGAGTGAGGTTGGTGTTTAGATGATGCTTAGCCTGGGGAAAGGCAGGAGCAGAGCCAGGATTTTGTTAGGTGAGATTTTAATAGTGTTTGAATTGTCTTATAGGGGAACATGAGGTGAGAGCAGTTGGGCAGGTGTTCCATAGCTTAGCAGTATAGTTTTCTATAGCTGTATCAAAAACCCCAAAGGCAATACCCAAATTTGCTCTGAGTTATTGCACAATGGCACCTCCTATACTGAACCAACAAATATATCCAACATGCTAGCCGTCAGATTCAGTGCCAACTTTACCCCTCCAGTTCATTTTGTAGCTCATGTAGGACACAGCCAGGGATATTATCCAGTCCCATGGAAGCTGTATTCTTGGCTTTGGATAATGCAGCTTTTATCTGTGCCACATAAATGGTGGGTACCAGGCTTTCATCTGGTATTATGACAGGGCTCTTAGAGGGGGGAGAGGGGTAAAGTTGGCACCAAATCTGTCGGCTAGTATGTTGGATATATCTGTTAGGTCAGTATAAGAGGTGCCATTGTGCAATAACTCAGAGCAAATTTGGGTATCGCCTTTGGGGTTTTTGATACAGCTAGAGAAAGCTTTGTGGTTGTTTTTGGTGTTTTCCGCAATTCTGCCTTTATAGCTGGCTTTAGAGGATTTGATAAGGGATCTCAGCTTTTTGTTGAGACTGATAAGGGAGTTTTTCTGAAATTTTGCCTTGTTACTTGCTCTTAAGTGTTGAAGTGATTTTATTTTACTGTATTTGTTACTGCTTGTTAGTAGCCTGATTAAATTTGTCTGTTATTCTAAGCCTCTTATTTTGGTTTTAGCACTTAGGCTTCAGGACAGTTATTTTACATTTACAAAGGTTTTTTGTGGTCTACACTGTTGTGGACAAACTATTATCAAAACCCTCTCTCCATAAGTCCATTGATGTTTCAGAACACTATGTCTGGACAATTCCCATCAGTTTCTCCTGTCAGCCTGGTCGACATGGGCATACTGAGACAGACCTCATGAATAAAAGATATTCCAGCTTTTAAACACTACTGAAGTCGTGACTTCCTACAACATTGTTTGGTCTGTTGGATGTTTTGTGACATATTTTTGAACTGTTTTACCAACAGCTCATTTATCCTTGCTGCATCTTGTTTGGTGTTATACTGAGACAGTGTAGCAACTGCCTCATGTTCACTGACAACCCTCTTCTTCTAGCACATAATTCTTCTACTTGAGGGAAATGTATCTATATAAGTAACCTGGAATCCATGCTTTCTCGCACCACAGTCAGTAGTCCTAACAAAGAGGAGATTGTCAGCACAAACACCACACCACCCACATCACACAGTCAAACACAACACACCCAAGAAAACTTACCTAAACAGCAGAGACCTCCAAAACACACTCACAAACATTCCACACACAACACCAAACACAAAACAGACAGCAGACAACACACCAGTGTCTCATAAACACAACCCATAAGCCATAACAATAAACTCATACAGCCCATGAGGTATAACAATAAATCAAACATACTAGTCATTGGTGACACAATTGTGAGACACACTGATGTCCCCTTCACCCGGCTCGACAAGGAGAAGATCACGATCAGTTGTCTGTCAGGTGCCAGAATCTGCCACATTGTGCACGCACTTAATTCTCTCCACAACAGGTACAAGTCTGACTCTGTCATTGTCCATGTTGGCAGGAATGACTTGAAAAGTACCTCTGTGGACTATATGAAGAGAGATATGATTGAGCTCTCAGAGTATGTGTCTAAGGCAGGTATGACCCTAATCCTAAGCAGCATGCTACCTTCACCAAGAATGATACCACAATACCAACAAAAAGTAATTGACTTCAACAATTGGCTTAGTTTCTGGTGTCATTCCAAGGGGATCTAGTATCTATCTGCCTGGGATAACATGACTGACAGGCCTCAACACTTTGCCAGAGATGGCCTCCACTTGTCACCCCTGGGATTCAGGATTCTGGCCAAGGCTCTTACCTCCCCCATTGTACCTTTTTTAGGCAATGTCTTAAAGACAAATCTTCCAACATAAAAGATCTGTCAAAAAGCAAATTGAAGGTCATGCTGCTTAATACTAGGAGCCTTAACCTGAAAATGCAATCACTGGAGGCTCTCTTCGCACTGGAAGATTCCAACATCTGTGCAGTCATGGAAATTTGGTTCACGGCTGTGAAGAGCACCCCTGCCTTACCAGGTTATACCTCATTCCACACATTCTGACCCCAAAATGAGGTTGGGAAGACTAAGGGTGGTGGAGTCTCTATTTTCATCAAAGACAAGCACACCTCCAGACTGGTTTGCCAGCATGATGCACTAGAACTACTCCAGGTGCAACTGACAATTGGCAAGACACCCATCCAAATTATAGCCAGCTAAATACCCCCCTCCATGACTCAGGGAACCCAGTCCCCCTACCTGGACCTACTTGACTCTATCAAGGTATCCCTTAACACCCTGATCCTTGGTGACTTCAACTACCCCTCCATAGACTGGGTGAACTGTTCCTGCTCTAATGCACTCACCCAACAATTCCCTGACTTCATAAATTCTAATTCACTAGACCAGATTGTCTCATCCCCCTCAAGGGGAGATAACATTCTAGACTTGGTTCTCACCAACATGGGCAACCACTGCACCACCCTCATAGTAAGTTCTTCCCTGGTGAGATCAGACCATCAGTCTGCCTCATTCGAAGTTTCTGTCCCGTCCAACCCACCCACCCATCCCCAGCTGTAACCAGGCTAAAAAACTTCTCAAACGCCGAATACAACCTTCTAAAAGAGGGTATCAGTAGCTTCACACCACTGCCCCCCTCAGAGGATGTAGACAACTATGCTAAACAGTATGCAATGCAGTATACAAGCACCTGCACAACTGCATGGACTCAGCCATACCCAACAGAACTAAAATCTGCTCCTCAAGGAAACACAAACCTATCTGGTGGAAATCCTCTATCAACAGGCTATAAAACAAAAGGAAGAAACTGTTGTCCAAGGGTAAAAAGGCACAAATTCCCAAGTGGAAAAACTCCCTCCTTAGCCTCAACAAGCAAATTAGATCACTAGTGAAAACCTCCAAAGCCAATTATGAATCAAAACTAGCCTCTGAACCAAAGGGTAACCACAAAGCCTTTTTCAATTACATCAGGAGCCCCCATGGCAAAGCCCAGGTTTGTTCTGAATTAGTTCTTAACGGTACCACTTACACTGATCCTGTTGACTTAGCCAACTTGCTAGCAGATAGGTTCAGTGCAAACTTCACTCCCCTATCCCTCCAAAGGCCCATACGACATCCCTGATACTTGTCCCAGACCTCATATCTCCATAGATCAAGTGTTAAAGGCCCTATCCAAGGTGAAGAACACAGCTTCCATGAGACCTGATAGTATCCCAGGTTGTATTCTGCCATTGAGCACCCTATTCATCCATAACCTAAGTACAGGCTTCATTACAGCAGAGTGGAGAACTGCCATTGTCATCCCCTTGCACAAAGGTGGTGCTACTACTGACTCTGGAGACTATTGCCCCATTAGCTTGACAAGTCTGATCTGTAAGGCCATGGAGCGTTTTATTATGGACCTCATAAATAAGGAAATAGGCAATCTCCAAGCACTTGACCCTATCCATTTCAGATTCGTCAAAGGCAGATTTTGCCTGTTGAACCTGGTTGACTATTTTGAGACTGTGACCAAGGCCCTGGATGAAGGAAAGTCAGTACATACAGCTTATCTCGACTTGGCCAAAGTCCTTGACACAATCTCCCACTTGAGCATCATCGCAAAGCTAACACAACTTGGTATAAATCCATATCTGATCAGGTGGGTGGCCAACTGGCTCATCGATAGGACCCACTAGGTCAAAATAGGTTCATCTACCTCTGACAGCAGACCTGTCATTACTGGTGTTCCCCAGGGATCTGTCCTGGGACCCCTACTGTTTGGCATCTACTTCTCAGAGGTCCAGGCAAAGACAAAAGTCTTGTAGCTGACCAAGAAGTTTGCAGGCAACTGTAGGTTGGGTGCTGCCATTGATGCCCCAAATGATGTTAACATACTACAAGAGGGTCTCACAGCAACAAATGACTGATGACAAAGTCATGGCCTTAAGTTAAATGCAAAAAATTGTATTATCATACCATTCAGCAAAAATACAGCCCCTACTGTTTACCACATCCAGAAAATAGGAGGTTATTACCTCTCTGTACTCTTCCCTCATCAGGCCAATAATTGAGTACAATGCCCCGTTTGGTATGTAACTCTCCAAACACCTGCACCAACTGGAAAGGCCACAGAAATTCCTCACAAAGAGAATTTATGGCATCCAACACCTGTCCTATGTAGACAGGCTCAAATCACTATCACTCTACTCAGTATTGAACAGATTGCTCAGAGGTGGTCTCAGACCCTGCCCTAGTAGAGATGCTCCATATCTGTAAGTCTAACTCCTCAGGCATTACCCAATCGAAAGACCTAAATCTAATATGCAACATTAATAAAACCTGTTGGAGAGAAATGTTTGTCTCCCAGAGGCTGCCCCATCTCTGGAATAGGCTCCCCATACACATCAAACAAAGTACGTTGCTGACCCTCTTCAAGCGCAACCTTGATGAATGGATAGGAAACCACAAATCTGTCCCAGGGGTTCCACCTGTGTCCCTCACTGACAGGGGTGACAGGTGCTGATTGAGTTTTCTTTTTTGGGGATAAACTCTTGGCTAGGCCTGTAAGGGCCCCAGGGCCATCAACCCAGTAACCTTCGATGATCCTATGAGCCTATGATATATGTAAATGTCTGTGAAAATAGTCTATATGTTGTCTGCACATTAAGTCCGGATACACAGAATTTCGTTCAGTTTTTGCACTTATGTGATTTCTGAATGGCAATAAAATTTACTTTGATTTTTTTACTTTGACTTTAATAAACTAAATGCATTATGAATAGACCATACCCCACATGGTACAGATGACTGTGTGTCAGAAAACATGAAGTGACCAGTGGTGTCTCACAGTGGTCAGTGCTGGGACCACTTTTGTTTGGTACTGTGAATGAGTATGACTGCATTCTTTGTCTTTAATGAAAGTTCTTGAGACATAAATTGTGTTGCAGCAATAAACTTTATTCACAACAGGATTTTGCAGTTTTCCAAGATAACACAAATGCAAATATAATATGTCATACCACAATTACTAACTTAAATATCTACCAAATCACAAGTTTTTAATTAACTTTGCATCAGGCAATCATCATCTAAAATAGCAGCTCAGGTTGCTATTTTCCAGAAAGTTCCCATGATGTAATTTTTTCGTTACACATAACAGCACTCCATTTATACAACATTTGTTATAAGTAATGCCACAAGCAAAATGGTGGTTTGTCTGTAGTCAAGCAGTGCTCAGTAATACACAAAGCAAAGCTGTGCTTTTTATCTAGATCTAAAATACACAGTTGTAGCATGATGCCTCACAGAACACAAGTATAATTTTTGGTCTAGATTCCTTTGAGGCAAAGTAATTCTGCTTTTCATTACATTAACATTTCTTTCTTTTGTGTACTTTAGGTTTATGAATTAATTATTTATTTACTCAGGAAAGATGGTAAAGTAAGTATGAAAGTTGTATTAAATAATCCATTGATTGTTTTTATTCTCAGATCAGCTCTGAGAAGTAACTCAGTAGGATAAAAATGAGGTGCAGAAAAAAATAAACACTAATTTAAAAGTGCACCAAATGAACTTGAGGCCTACTACTCACTACTCACTTTATGTATGTATATACATATATATTATATAATTATTACTAATTTGGCAGTATCTATAGGTACTATTGTAATTATAACAGTCCTACACATAAAGCATAAAACAAAATCAGAATCATAAACATTACAGTTAAGAGCTTTAAAAAAATTTTTTTTTCCAACAGTAAAAACAGGAAGTAGATTGGTTAGCCATGTCCCATGGTGAACTTTTGTCACTTAAAAAAATTACAGCATTTGAAATATACTGAAATGGTTTTACATTTTATTTTATTACCTGGAATGATTGTGCAGCATTTGTATCTTACATATGTATATATATATATATATATATATATATATATATATATAGATACATACATACATATATATATATATATATATATATATATATATATATATATATATATATATATATTTGTTTACAGATAATAACTTGTTTTTGTCAGAAAGGTCAGAATTTAACTTGTATGAATTTTGCTGCATATGTCAACCATTTGCTTTTACATCTATACTTGTACTTTTTTTACTGCTGTCATTACACTTACAAAAACAAATTTACAGCTTAAAATTTCCCTTTGTTTGTTTTGAAATACATTAAAATTATGGGCAGGATTCACGAAGGCTTGCACTGAGTGTAAGAGACGTGTAACACTCCATGCAAGCCTCGCGATCCAGGAACAGCCCTAAACTCCGTGTAAGAGACCAGCTAAAACGTCTCTTACACGGACTGGGTGTGGATATGCTAAATACCTCACTTGCAGCCGAAAGGTATGCAAATGAGGTATATTAGCGATCCACGAAGCAGAAACCAGCCCGTGTAAGAGACGTTTTAGCTGCAGAAATGTACTCAGTTGACAACTGAGTACGTTTCTGCAAAAATCACAATGGAGCCATGTCAGCTCCAAATAAAGGGTGCATATGTGTCAGGCAGCATGCCAATGGCCAAATATGTGGCCATTGGCAAGGTAACCCGATGCAAAAATTATAAAAATATATATATATTTTTTTGGCGATGTTTAAACACAGCGCAGCCCCGCGCAAACGAGTTGCGCTGTATAAAACATAAAAATGAAGGTTATAAACCCACAAATGTGGGTTTTATGCAATACATGGAATGACAATGCAGGGACCAGCAGACCAAAAACAACATGGCCACCGTGTAGTGGTTGCTAAGGGGGGAAGCTGAGTCTAAGACATGTAACTAAGCATTAGTAGGCAATCTCATGTAAATGAGGGTTAGGATACTGAATCCCACAGTCACATAGCAAATGAGCACAGTCTGAGTAGTGTAAGAGATACATAAGGGGGAGGAATAGAGTACGAGATAGGTGACATCACAGGGGGGAATGGTAGAAAGAAATGCAGTTCATTGGAGGTCAGTGTAACATGACAGATGACAGACACAGATCAGGGAAAGAGGAGTGCCACAAGATAAGCATGGGAAAGTCAAGAAATGGAAGGTGTACACTGTTACTTACACCAAAGTTTCTTGCTTGGTGTGCATGCGCACGTGTGCGCACCATGAAGCGCGAGTAGGGCAGTGTGCGCATGTGTAAGGCAGACTGAGCATGTGGGAGCATGTTGGTAGATGTTTAACACTGTTTGTGCTGGTGTGCGCACATTTTAACCCGAATAAGCAGATTCTGATCCGTGTAAGCATGTGTGCACGCGTGTAAACCACTGTGAGCGTGTTTCTGCTGGTATGCATGCTGCTCCCCCCTGAGGAAACAGAAAGGAAAAAGGAAGCAACAGAATTAGTAGGAAGCTAGCAGGGAATACTGCTGGAGCTAGCAGGTGAAAACAATTAGAAGCAGGCAATTACACAGGCAGAATAGTAGCCCAGCCCAGCACTTAAAACTCTGCAAACAGCAGTGCAGGATGTTTCTCTCAAGAGACACTGCAAGACAGGAGTAAGCTATTAGAAGTGAAAACTGAAAAGCTGAACTCAGAGCAGAAATGTTAGGGGCTGCCATAGCTGTCATAATGAGACATAGGTGACTTGCTGAGGGTGGTGACAATGCAGATGGTGCCAGACAACCCACAGTGAGGAGACGGAGAAGAGTGTACAGGCCCAGGGTCACCTACCACGGGTTACATGAGCTGGAGATAGTAGAGCGCTATAGAGTGGACAGAGAGCTCCTGCAGCAAATAGTTGAGCTGTGCAGGCCACGCCTCACACACAGAACCAACAGAGGGGAACCCATCCCAGTGGAAACCAAGGTATGTGTTGGCCTAAGAATACTAGCAACAGGTACCTTCCAAAGACCAACTGGTGATATGATGGGGATATCACAGGCATCAGCCTCCAGGGTACTGCACCAGTTCCTGGATGCCATGTCAGCACATGTCAGTGATCATGTATATTTCCCCAATGCCTGTGAGGTATTGGCCAGCAATATGCGTCTCTTCCAGCAAATAGCGGAATACCCTGAGGTAGTGGGTGCAATAGACTGCACGCACATACGCATCAAAGCACCAGACGGTGAGCGGGTAGGGCCTACATTAACTGCAAGGGCTTCCCCTCCATCAACTGCCAGGTCGTGTGTGATGCCCAGGGCATAATAATGAATGTGTGTGCTGGCTGCCCTGGGAGCTACCATGATTCCCACATCTGGCATTTGACGCAGCTGTACCAGACATTTGCCAATGGGGACATCCCACACGGACACCTAGTGGGGGATGCAGGTTATGCACTGGAGCCGTGGCTGATGACACCCATCAGAAATGCACACACACCTGAACAGGAATGCCATAATGAGGCACACGCACAAACACGTAATGTAATAGAGCGTGTGTTTGGGCTGCTCAAGTCATGGTTCTCGTGTCTGGACACATCTGGTGGAGCCTTGCAGTACACACCAACTACATGTACCCAAATTGTCATGGTATGTGCTATGCTACATAATATGATCTTGTGAAAACAGCTGCAGCAGGACCAGCATAGGGCTGGGCCAAACAGCCCCCCACCATTGCCAAGGCCATCACAGGCAGAGCGTGACTCGGAGGAGGAACAACCTGAGCCTGCCCCAGTAGGCAGAAGGAGGCATGCCCAGTATGCCCTGGCCTTGGCAAAGAGGCAATGCATAGCACATACACTGGCTCAGTAGGAACCCTGGGAATGATACCCCCTCTGACTCACTCAAATAATAACAGGGATGCCTAAAATGACATGACCTGCTCACAAACATGTACAGGGAGTGTAATATGCGCATCCGACAGAGGCAGCCCTGCAGCACCACCTGAGGCATGAATGCCATGTGTTAAGTAATGTAACACCATGTACTATATGCACACCTGAGGACCCTGACTAACATCCACCCTCACCAAGCATGAAGCCACAAAATGACAATGGGATGATCAATTGCAATAACTGGCTGAAGTAATGCAGTTAGTCAAAGGGGAGCCAATGTGTTCCAGCCTGGGAAGACATGCGGAGCATGACATGATGCACCACCTGCTAGGGTGGCATGCACCTATCAGTCCAGGCCCCATGGATACTGGCAAAGGCTGTCAGTACCCACAGCATGCCCTGAATAGGTAAGTCTCAAAACACAAACCCACCTTCATAGGTACCACAAGGGATAGGAACCTAGATGTAATGCTACCCAATGCCAGAAGTCTAAACAGCAAGATGTGTGCAGTGTAAACGCACACAGTATGGAGAATGTAGATATCAGTCCTGTAATAGAAAACTGGGTCAAGGCTCACATCAGCACCCTAACACTACCAGGTCACATCTCATACTGTGCTGTACAGCCGCAAAACATGGAACAAGCTACAAAAGGAGGGTGACTAGCAATAAATGTCAAGGATAACCACACCCCCATGTTGGTACCACAACAAGAAGCAGCATGGATTAGCCATGGTCAAATACCAATGGCTAAAACTGCCTCCCAGTATATAGCCTGCTGCAGACTACTGTCCTAATACCAGGAACTGCACCTGGCCTATGTTGGAATACATGAATATATCAAGCCCCCAAACCACATTATATTGCTTGACTGAAAATACCCAGACATACACTGGGAGCATTATACTAGCACCAACACAGTAGGAGAAAAGTTCCCAGAATCCATAAACCAAAATGCCCAGGAACAACGTACCACTCCCACAAGAGGGGTAAGCATACTGGATGTGATAATCAGCAACATGTGTACTGGATGGCAAGATGAGAAGTGTATCCCTCACTGGTAAGACCAGACCATAGAGTAATCACACTGGATATACACATCCTGACCCCAGTCCCTGGCCAGAATACCACAGTGAAAAACATGTGTAAAGCATAGGTTGCACCCTCCAAACCGATGTGGAATCCACGAAAGGCCCTGTGCAAGTGCAGAATATGGGACACACCGCAGAACATGTTATACAGGCATTCCATGAACACAGCCAGGAATGCTTGGAGTATGCAATCACAAATAACAACAAGACACAATGCCATACACGCAGGCATCTGGCATGCTGGACTCCAGCCATTACCAAACCATGCAAGAGAATGAGGAAGCTACTACATGATAGAGCAAACATAAAAGGGAAGTAATCACTGATCAGTAGTATGGCAATAAAATATGTCCACACATACAATCCACTAAGGCCAGCCACAACAAGTAGAATCTGTGAATCCAGAGGCAATGTGACACCTGGCCCAAGTACACAGACAACCCACAACTCTCCCAATAAATACAAATATATGTGAGAGATGCAACCATGTATCCAAACCGGAAGCTGAGCTCCCCCAACTCAGTACTGTCAAAACTAGTCAGGAGGAGAAGGTAACCACATACACCACAAACCCAGTCCCACATAGACCTATCACAACTGTAAACCAAACACATAAACACAGAAAAACATTCCCGGAGGCCCTAATTACAAACACACCACACCAACAGAAGCCTCCAAAGCAGATCCCAAGCAACCACAACCTCCAAACATAGCACATGCAACACATAGTACACAAAGCTGGTGTGCCAAACAGTCACAGGCCAGAAGGAGAAACAACATGCCTGATACAGTTGTAATAGGTGTCTGTATAGGCAGACACACTGCTGTCCCACTCACCAGACTGAACAAGGGAAAGGGTACAGTAAGCTGCCTGTAGGCTGCCACAATATGCCACATAACACAAGTACGCAGGTCACCCCAAAGCAAGCAGAAATATGATGCACTCATTGTCCATGCTGGTGTGAATGACCTGAGATGTACCTCCCTGGACTACATGAAAAGAGACATGGATGAGCTCTCTGAGTATGTACCCCAGGCCGGTATGACACTGGCCGCTTGCAGCATCCAACCCTCACCAAGAATGATGCCACAGTACAAACACAGAATGATCATCTTTAACAGGTGGCACAGTTACAGCTGTCAGTCCAAGAGGGTCTAATGTCTGTCTGCTTGAGATGTCATGCATGACAAGCCATGCTGCTGTTCCAGGGATGGCTTGCACCTGTTACCCTGGGCGTCTGGATACTGGATAAGGCCTTTGCCACCTCCATAGAGCCGCACGTAGGCAAGGCCAAAAGACTACCCACCACCCTAGAAAACATAAGTGGTAAGAAACATAAGGGTAATGCTGACCAATGCCAGATGTGTAAACTGCAATATGCATGCCCCTGAGGCACTTCCCAGTATGGAGAACATCGATGTCTGTGCAGTGACAGAAGCCTGCTGCAAGCCTACTGATAGCACACCAGCACTACCAGGTTATACCACATATCATGCATTATGGCCCCAACACCTGGACCAAAACATCAAAGGAGGGGGAGTATCCATATGCAGCACAGACACCCATACGCTCAGGTAACTGACAATGCACAAAGCAGCGGAGACCACCCATGTGCACCTAAGTGTAGTCAAAACTGCTGTACAGTCTGTAGCATGCGACAGACCACACTCTCACACACAAGAACTCCACCCAGACATCCTGAAGACACTGGACAGTATGAATGTCCCACCAAATACCAGACAAGGTACTCACAAATTACCACATAGGTGGTAAACCATTATGTATGCAAGGAGTAATCAGGGACCTAGGGACACAAGTCGACAGTAATCTGTCATGTGACACTCACAATGCCAATGTGGCTAGGAAGATTGTCGATATTGGACACCGTATCATGAAAGGATTCACATCTACATCAACAGAGGTCACTGTGCCCCTGCACTGTTCCCTTATCAGACCCATAATCTAGTACAATGACTCATATGGGATGTACCATACGTGACACCTGCAGCGGTTCGAAGACCTCAAAGGTACCCCACCAAGGGGATAAAGGGTGTCAAATATATGTCATATGCTGCCTGGCTGTAGACACCCCAGCTGAATGCAGTCACAGACTGCCTACACAGAGGCATTGTATGTCTGTTGTACAAGGCCATGTCCAACACAGGAGTAATGGACATGCTCCACCACAGGAAATCAAAGCCATTGGAGCTGTGAGAGTGACAGATGTCAGCCTCAACACATAATGAAATAGGATGTGCTGGAGGGACAGATACATAACCCAGAGGCTCCCCACACCCAGAAACAGGATCCCAATCCATGTTAGGCAGAGCCCCTCACTGACACCCCTCAACAGGAATATTGCCAAGTGGATGGATGATCGTACATGTACACTGGGGGTCTTCACTGTGTCACGTCCAGACAGAGGCACAGTAAAGAAAATCATAAATGGCCATAATAGTCACATAGCAAGGGGCGGCGAAAGACACACACACTCTGGCTTGGCTTACTAATGCCCTAGGGTGGATAGCCTAGTATGAACCCATGAACCTATGAAGATACAAATTGTACAGGACACTAAGGATAATCACAAGGCTTACTTAACTGATGGTAGGAACCATGTTGGGAATCCACAGATATGCTCAATTACACAGATATTACAAACAACATACCAAACACACACACATATTGCCAACATACAACCTGACAGGTGCAGTGCAACCCCCAGAATGCAAAATATCTATCCCAGCAGACTGCTGGTCCCTGACATTGCAGATGCTGAGGTAACAGCCATCATCTGCAAAGCAAAACACACAGCAGCAAAGGTATGTGATGGTGTCCTGGGCTGAGGCCAACATGGACTCCAAGAATAATGGAATGCCAAATCACACTACTGCCCAATGTCAGCCTTACCACAGGATATGTACCCAAAGAGCAGTGTACAACAACAGTGGTCCTTCACAACAAAGGTGTTGCCTGAATGGATACTGCAAACTACCACCCCAGGATCCTGACAAGCTTGGTCTGCACAGCTATGGAAAGGATCAGTATGTACCGCAGACATAAAGCTATCGTGGACCTACTGATACCGGACCCTACACAGTGTGGCTGTCGTAACTGCAGATCCTGCCCCTAAACATGTTTGACCCATTTGAAACAGTCATTAAGGTCATTGATGAGGGCAATGTGGTCCACACAGCGTAGCTGGACCGTGCATATGCTTCCAGACAATACCCTACGAGTTCAGTATGGATATGTTCACCAGCTTAAATATATACCCCTATGTCAGTAGAGGGGTTGCAAACCAGACCAAGGACAGAACTGACATGGTCAGACATGCTGCATCCATGTCAGACTACAAAGCAGATATGAGTGGCATCCCACAAGGCTTGGTCCTGGGACCCCCCCCCATTCTGTATATATGTCCCATAGGTACAGGCCAACATGGAAGGACTGTGACTGAACATGTATGCAGAGGAGTACAAACAGCCCACCATATCCGACCCCAGCTGACACAAGCAACCCACAAAAGGGCCACCTAGAAACAGACAACTGGAGCCATAGCCATGTCAGCAAGCTAATTGCAGAACTGTGTATAGACAACCACCATGGATATACAGTAAGTGCCCACAAATTACCACACAGGTGTTAACCCATTACGTACCTAACATGTAATGAGAGACCTGGGGACACAAGGTGATAGATATCCTGCACTGGACATACATGTGGCTGTAGTGTTCGTAGAAACATACCATATACCCACCCAGTCATGAAGGTTGTCAGATGTAGATAAGAGGACGTCACTGTGGCTCTGCAGTCATCCTTCATCAGCATCACAATTGACTACAATAGCCCCTGTGGGATATACCTCAGCAGACACCTCCATCAACTGTAAAGTCCACAACAGTACCCCACCAGGAGTAGCAAAGAGCATGAACAGATGCCATGTGTTGCCTGAGTAAACAAACTGCAGCTCCACACACTGCCATACTGCCCAGCCAGAGGCAAGCTGTGCCTGATGTATGAAGCCATGTCCAAGCTGGAATCAATGAACATGCTGCACCTTGTACAATCTGAATGGCAGTGAGCTATGCACATGAGAGACCTGAACCCCAGCACTGACATACATAGGACAAGCTGTACAGAATGATCCATAACACAGAAGGCACCCCCACTCTTGAGTAAACTCCCAGTACAGGTTAGCCAGAGAGTCACCTATCGACACCCCTCAAGAGGAATCCTGATGAGTGGATGGGAGATGGTAGGTTAACCCTGGGTATCACTGTTATGTCAGAGGTAGACGGAGGCACAGTATACTAACCATGACATATGTCATGGCAAACTCCAGTTACAATGTGTGTCAAGGACAAACACACCCTGTGACTAGCATCAGAAATGGCCTAGGGAACATTGCTAGTGTTTGCCAATGTCCACCTATGTTGTGGAATACACTACCAATGTTGGACGAGCCTGGTGTAGGTAGTCCATATCTGAACATAATGCAACATGGTCATATGTGCACAACTGGCCCCTACACAGTCTGTTGTGCTCACTATGAAGATGTCAAGCAGTGATAGGACTAAAGCCCAGGATACTGTCCACCACAGTGAAAGTACTGAACCAGTACACTATACGGTACTACAGTGTTAGGTCATTATGAAAGTATGTTGACAACTGTCTGCAAAGTATCCCATGCAATCCCTGCAGGCACAGTATAATCCCTGTTGTGGCAGACACGAAGCAGTTGGCCAGTTAGTACACAACATGACACCCAACACACAACCATAAACGTGAGATATTGTTGAAGTTCACACACACCCAAATATGTGGTGGACTTCAGAGTTCAACATATGGAAAGCTCACACTGGGCATGCTCGCACACTTTGATAAATGAGGCATATGTCAGACAACATGCCATGGAAAGGCTGAACTGGGCATGCTCACACACTTAGGCCATATCTCCAATTAGCAGTTGGCCACACATATCTGGTATTTGTACGTGTCATTCCAGGAACCAACCACAACACAGCAATCTGCCCAGTGCACACAGTAAATGACTACAGAGACATAAGTGATATAGTGGATCGCCCTCATATTCAAACATCTTCCACAGATACACAAGTTGTTCATAGGAACAGGGAATGCTATGGCAATAAAGACCTGCAAACAGTATAACAGCACAACAAATATTGTGCATCTGACAATTGAACATATGGGTGTAGAGGTCAATACTAGGCTTGTTGCCCTAGGGAATGACAGCTTAGCCAGAGTGTGCTTGGCATCTGCATCCCCAGTACAGTAGGCTACTGTGCCACTGTAAAGTAGGTCACATAAGGCAACGTGTGAGGTTAGTGAGCTGTGCCTCTGTCAAGCAGGGGCACAGTGGAGATCCCAGGGTTTGAATGTGCTAAGCCACAGCCATGTTGTTGGTGTGTGCTGGAAGAGGGTTGCTGAGGACCTCTAACAGTAAGTGGCCATCAATAACAGACTGAGGGGAGCCCTATCTGCATTGTCTGGACAATTCCACTGTCAACACTGTGTTGTGATGATTATGTGGGAATGAAGTGTCATGCTGGAACTGTTCACAGATGTCCTCCCTCTGTGGGCTACAGCTCTGCAATGTATTAGCTCACTCTGTCTGTTGGACAGCTCATATATGGCTGGTGTACACCTGACAGGTGTCTTGTTGTGGAGCAGTCATGGGTATATGTGGGATAGCATGATCAATGCAAACCTTACACATGCTCATAGAATGCAATTGTCAAGGATTATGCAGAGTGGCCAGTATAGTCCCCAGCATCGGTCCTTTGAAGTCGCCCATCCCAGTCTTCACAAGTGTAGAGTCTGCTTGTGCTAAATACAGTTTGTGTGCAGTGACAACCTTGCCTGGGGTGGGGATGGGATATGGATGTCCAGGGAAAGGTGGGTATGGTCAGATATCAACAATGGTGGTCTACCTCTGGTGTGGAACAGTGAGTACCCATGTTGCAGATGGACAGGTGCAATATGTATTCCCCCATGTGGCTGTGGTGTGTGGTTCTGCCATAGCACATGGACCCACAAATTGTAGTGGCTGTAGGGTAAAGTGGTAGAGGCCTGAGTAGTTCTCACACACAATATGCCTGTACCTGATGTTAACAACTGGAATGGTGTATGTGAACACCTGCATATGCCGGCACTGTTCCCAGGGAAGCAAAGTGTGTGTCCTGGATGTGGGAGTGGTGTTCTGGACTGGTTGTGTTGTGTGTTACAGGTCCTGTGGTCATGAAGCATGGTATAGAACATAACCTGCCAGTGCGATGTGCATATCTGACCCTGACGTAGGTGGCTGCAAATGCATATATATGCTATCCCCCACCTGACAGGTAGTACTAGATGTACATACCTCTGTAGAAATAAAGATGTCAGCACCCTATAAATACTGCAGGTGCAGACCAGATGCCCAGTAATTTGGTTAGCGTGCTCTGCTAATGCGTCTCCCTCAAGTGTCATAATATAGGTAGGTAGGAGTTCGAACCATGCAAATGCTCAGTGTGTGTGTGTGTGTGTGTGTGTGTGTGTGTGGAGGGAGGTTAATGTGTGTGCAAGTCTGTGTGAGGGAGATGTCCCTTTTGGCAACTGTGAAAGCACTCTACAGGATGCACATTCCCCTATCTAAGCACGGATGATGTCAGCACCCTATAAGTACAGCAGGAGAAGAAAAGCCTCCCAGTAATTTGAATAGCGCACTCTGCTAATGCATCTGTCATGAGTGTCATAACATAGTTAGGTAGGGGTTTGAATCCTGCAACTGCCCAGTGTGTGTGGAGGGGGGTTAGTCTGTGTGAGGGAGATGTCCCTTTTGGCAACTGTGAAAGCACTCTACAGGATGCACATTCCCCTATCTAAGCACGGATGATGTCAGCACCCTATAAGTACAGCAGGAGAAGCGAAACCTCCCAGTAATTCGAATAGCGCACTCTGCTAATGCGTCTCTCTCAAGTGTCATAACATAGTTAGGTAGGGGTTTGAAACCTGCAAGTGTGTGTGTGTTTGGATGTGGGGAGTTTGTGTGTGTGCAATTCTGTATGAAAAACATGTGCTTTTTTGCAATCAGGAGATCACACTACATGATGCACATTACCCTTTCCAAACACTGATGATGTCAGCACCCTATACATACAGCTGGAGAAGAGACACCTCCCAGTAATCCGAATAGTGCACTCTGCTAAAGCATCTCTCTCAAGTGTCATAACATAGTTAGGTAGGGGTTTGAAACCTGCAAGTGTGTGTGTGTTTGGATGTGGGGAGTTTGTGTGTGTGCAATTCTGTATGAAAAACATGTTAGTTTTGGCAATCAGGAGATCACACTACATGATGCACATTACCCTTTCCAAACACTGATGATGTCAGCACCCTATAAGTACAGCCAGAGAAGAGGAACCTCCTAGTAATCTGAATAGTGAGCTTCGCTAATGCGTCTCTCTCACGTGTCGTGACATAGTTAGGTAGGGGTATGAATCCTGCAAATGGCAAGTGTGTGTGTGGGGGTAGTAGGGTGTGTGTAATTGCAAGTGTGAGAGAACAGATCCTTTTGGCAAATACTACAATACACCAGATGCTGCATATTCCCCCAGTAAACACAGGGGATGTCACCACACTATCAGCACAGCCAAACAGGGCTAGTTGGCCAGTAATGCCAATAGTGCGCCCCGCTACTGGGTCTATTACCATTGTCAGAGTACAGATAGGTATGTTTTGGAAACCCACAACTGCCACGTGTGGTTGTGTCACACATTATGACCTTGTGTGGGTCTTTGTGCATAACAATGCATGCCATTGCCTAAACCAGCAATGGCAATGCACATGATGTATGTGTGTGACACATACACATAAATACCTGTGACCTGCAGTAGTTACCATGTCTGACACGTGCCTCGAGTGGATAAATGGTATTTGCAATGCATAACAATATGACTGTGTCTTACTGTGCAGGGGCCACGCGGTATGTGTCTATACAGTGTGGGTGTATATGGTAAAATACCTACAGCAGGGGATACACATCTGGTCTGGGCCATATAGTCTACATGTAGTCAATGTACAGGTGCTGCATGTTCCCACCTGTTGTGGGAGTGGTAACATGTTATTCCACTGCAATTCAGTGACCACATGCTGGGAACCCTTCAACTAGTGTGTTGTAGCTACAGTAATGCTCACGCACAATGTTTGGCTGGATGCAGTCCAGCCATATAAAGACAGTTCTTGAGACTGTCATATTGCCAGTGTTGTTATGGAGGATAGGTGGGTTTCCTGTGTATGGGAGGGTTGTGTGTGCCAGGCTATGAACCAGAAGGCAGTCCGACACACTGTTAGCTGCACATGAATAGGCCCTGATGCTTTGTGCTGTGCCAACAACCTGGAGGTGTGTGTATCTGTGGTGCCTTGGGATACCACCCCCATGTCCATGTGTGTTACATGTGTAGGGGACGACAGGCATGGTATGAGGTATAACCTGGCAGTGATGGGTTGCACCTGTGAGCCGTGAATCAGGACTCTGGTACTGCACAGACATTGCAGTTCACCGTGCTGAGGACAGTGTCCAGTGCATGCATCTTGTGGTGTACACTGCTGGTGTTGTGTAGCATCACTGTTAGTGTCCTATCCTGTGTGATACCCGCAGAGGTGGCTATGTAATCCGTGTCCTGCAGCATAAGGCACTATGTGTGTATCAAGGGGCTTCGCCAATATACATTGGCCCATGGGTGTCACATGCAAGCTGCCCCTCGCAAATCATTGTGGCTTCCCTAGCATGTAAGCACACGTTGACAGCCAGTGGATACCCTATGAATGACATTGGAGATTGAGCAGAATGTAGACATAGAACACCCTTCCTACATATAGTGGTAGCATACCTGGTGAGGGTATGATGGCAACCAAGATCAGGCTCATACTGGCCCATGCCACATGCTGAGAGATCCCTTCTATGTTCCCTATCATGTAGTCCAGGGAGGTATGTCTCAGGTCATCCATAGTGGCATGGTCAATGACTGAGTCATATGTGTCCATGCCTCTGACTGACCTGTATGCATGTGTTTTGTGGTGGACCATAGTGCCCCACAGGCATATCACTGTGACCTTCACCATGTACAGCCTGTTGAGCGGGACCCCACTGCAGCAGCCAAGAGAGGTACCTGACACATCTGTAGCAGGTGTGTTGTGTAGCCCTACAGGCTGTGAGTGTGTGGCACACAGGATGTGTGTGCCATGTGTGGCATGTGCTCTGTTCCAACGTAACGTATGCCTGTGTGCCAGCTGCGGAGGTGTGTGATGCTCAGGCAGGATGCTATTCTGAGTCTCCAAGTATGCCCCAGTGTGTTCAGATTGCTGTCAGTGTGGGTCTATGTCTGACTGGTATTGTAGTCACTGTAGTATGTCATGCCACCTGACAGGGTATGGCATTACTGGGTTCAGAGTGCTCAGTCCCCAGATTGGCTATGTGGTGGCATCCCACACATGTGTTGTATGTTCCTGGCCAGGGGTGATGGTTGACTGCATACATGTGGCAGCTGTGACATTGCCACATGACTCACATAAACCACAACTGGACCATAGAGGTGATTCACAGGTTACCTTTGCACATGCTACCCTAGTAGTGTGATTGCCATGGTGATTACCAACACATAGGGCCAATGGGGAACAACATACTGAAGGTGTGTATGTGTGGGTGTACTGCTACTGATTTCATAGCACTGGCATATATGACTGCACACATGGGTAAATGCCAGGTAAGACATGTGCAATGTGTCACAGGCAACGTACATGCGAACAGGACAGACAGTGACGTTCTGTCATGTGTAAACTTGACATACGTGATCGCACGCTATGCAGATGTCACTAGGAGTCCACAGAAGCACTGTAACTCTGCATTGCAGGTGGAAGCAGTGTTCCAGGGAACCCCAAGCGAACATGCATGCAAACAAAGCTACAGTAAGCAGGGCTGGAAGTAGTCCATTGTACAACAAAGAAGGGGTAACACTAACAGTAGGTAACAGTGCAAATATGTAGGCACTATCAACATGTACCCAGGAATGCACAGCGCAGATGCCCATGGTAGAACTGATATTATGTCATAGTTAATTGTGATTTGGATTACATTGGTACTGCACACATATCAACATGCTAAACATCTACATTGCATAGTCGTTGTGGGCAACTTGCCACCATTACTGTACATGTCCATCATTGCATATCACTACTTGCATTAGCTTCCCCCCTGTGCTACCCATGTATGTGGCTATCTGTTGACATCCTTACCACCGGTATGCAATAATGTGCAGCTGTTACACTTTGGTACATACTATGGGTGCAGATAACAATTCAGGACAGTCATATGGTTACTGCATCAGGCATGCTGGGATATACACACAGTCATATCAGCACACTGTACTGTTACCAACATGATACTACTAATACACTTCTATGTAGTCACCCTGTGCATCAGCAACATGTTTACCTGTTCCTGCACTGATGTTGGAGATTGCAGGAGGTGGCACAGTTTCATCATATGCACAGGGTGTGAATTAGGTATGCCTGAGTCTGCCACTGATACCACCAATTGACATGTGTGTATGTGTGTTGGTGAGGGACAGCAGTACAGGGTGGGGCACTGTTGGTGCAGTGTGTGCATGTATGTGGTAGCCCTAGGTGTTAACATTTCGCATGTGTGTATGCACGCACACAGTTCCACCTCATGGCTGCCATATACAGGGGTTTGTGGACAGCCACAGACTGCACCTGGCAGGTCATACAGATCAGTGTCTGTGGGCACGGACACGGTACCTGTGCCTGGCAGGGGTGCTACGGACCATATCCGGTACTAAGCCAGACTGGGTACTGTCATCAGAAGCGGGAGTGTGTTGACTGGACACAGGTCCCTGTTGGGACTGTCCAGAGCCACGTGCACGTGGTCTCCTGGGGCGTTCCGATGACAGCACAGACCCAGCATTGCTGGGGCTGCTGCTGGCACTATGGGGGCATGCGCGGGCCTGTTGTCATCCGCGCCAACTGCCAGCTGCTGCTGTTGCTGGCATACGGCCACGTCGACGCCGCAACCGCCCACCATTGCCCTGGCTCATGGACATGTGGTTGTGGAACTGCTGTAATATGTCCCCACAACGTCTTTCTATGACATCGGTGAAATTACGGATAGCATCCACAATGTCACGCATACTGTCAGTCATGGCTGTGCGACATGCTCTCAGCTCCCTCAGACCCTGTCTGGTGTACCTTTCCATATGCGACTGTGCCTGCATGACAGCCCGAAACATAGCTGAGGTTGACAGACCTCTTTGGGCACGTCTGCCAGAGGCAGTATGCCCACGGATGCTCCCACGAGAACCCATGGGCAACTGTCTGTGTGGTACCATTGCAGGACCCTGCCCATGGCTGCTGTGTGGGGAAGCATGTGCCACAGATACCACATTACCCTGGTCAATGCCCACTGTATCCTGTCCATCACCTAGGGACAATGGTGACATAGGATGTACTGGCAGGATGACTGTGCACAATGATGGGGTTGACAGCTGTGTACTGTCAATTGGCTGACCAATGGCGGACCCTGACACACCTTCCTGTGCCATTACACAGATATCATCATTACCAGTACCTGTGGCACCAGATTCAGGTTCCCTGCTGCAGGACACCAGAGCAGCACCAGAACCTGTGGGAGGAAGACAGGAAACACAGTTTACAGTGTCCACACAATGTTACCAGTGATGCACTTATGCACACATGCACACATGCACACGTGGACACATGCACACATGCACACATGCACACATGGACACAAGCACACATGCACACATGCACACTTGCACACATGCACACATGCACACATGCACACATGGACACATGCACACATGCACACATGCACACGTGGACACGTGTACACATGCACACATGCACACATGGACACATGCACACGTGGACACAGGCACACATGCACACATGCACACGTGGACACAGGCACACATGCACACCTGCACACATGCACACGTGGACACAGGCACACATGCACACATGCACACCCCGCAGTATACACACAGAGCACTACTGAGTTACACTAGTATTACTAGCACTATCAGGACTATTATAGGTATTGTTAAAACACACTCACCAGCATGGATGGCCTGCCTTGCTGTAACACCGGAGGGACCTGCAGAAATGAGGAGATTAATGTCAGTGGGCACAACTGTGCCATTGATACTGCATATGATACAGTGCAGTAGTACACCAGTTGCCTTTCACACATCAGCTGCTGATATTGCCAATATCACACCTGCACAATTACATACTATGTTGACAGCTACATACCACGGACACACCTTACACATGCATAAACTAACAGTGTACAGAACAGTCAAGTGTACATATGGCATATTACCTGCATGCTCCATGTCGTGCTGCTGTGTGGATCCAGCCTCCATCATGATGCAGGTGTATTGCTGTTGCTGTTCCGGGGCTGGAGCCACAACACTTAGGAGTAGCCCCTCCAGTCTGGTGAGGGGGGGATGTGTGGCCACCCCACCTCCTGTGGCAACCTGTTGCCTGTGGATATCCGACGAACGCTGATGGACATTTCTGATTAAATCACTGCAGTGATGTCGTACCTGCTCATATGTCCTATTATGCGTGCCAATGTCATTTACCCTACGGACAAGGTCTTGCCACAGTGCAGCCCTCTCCTGCTGATTCTGGCTGGTCCCGCACCAGGCTCTGGTGTATCTCCTCATCTTCTGCTGCAGAGTAGGCGGGATTACGCTGACGCCATCTCCCTGGAAGAGAACACAAACAGGATATCAGCAGACTATGTCAGCAATATATGGCACACATACTATACATGATACTCAACTGTAGTGATATACTACTACTCCCATATGTAGCATGTGTGTGTCTCTTGGTGGATACACAAGTACATGGCCAGATATCAGTGCTCAGCCAACACCTGTGCAACAATACCTGCCACATTCCATACAACATAGTAGCATGCCCCATCGGTCAGCACACTGAGACAGGTCCAATGCACAACCTCACTCTGGGGGTTCATACCAAGGTACTGTATGTGGAACGCCATCCACTAGTGTGATCTGGACACAAGTTACTCGGCCTGGATATACATATCCCACCACCACCACCACCAGCACAGTAGACTACTTTGATATGTATGTGATTAGACAGTTATTCACTTGTTAGGACTGAGATGGTATCCATGCAGCCCACTGGGCCAGTGGAAGCCACAACCCACACTGCTGACCCCTTTGCGAATGCTTCCCACAGACATCCCAAAGATTGCATGGAACATGCACACACATTTCTAACCCAGACCCTATGCACAAAGGTTAGGCATCCTGTCCAGTGGACCCCAGCCAAAGGCAGATTGTATAACAATAGAAGGAGGCTACTGCAGGACAGAGCAGATTCACATTAAGGGAAGGCATCTGTGGTCAGCACTGGTAATAAGCTACGGTCTCTCATAACAACATCCACGGCCTACTCTGGGAGGGAAATGGCCACGAACACTATAGATAACCACAAGGCCTTCTTCAGTTATGTTACACATATGGACCAAACACCTCAGATATGCTCTGAGTTAATACACACCTACTTAACATTCACCGAACACACAGATATTGGCAACATTCTTGCAGACAGGTTCGGTGCATGTATCCCCCCTCCTTCTCCCCCACAGGTAGAAATACTTATCACAGCTGAATGTAACCTCCCTATCATCTCACATGTCCAGGTGAGGGCGCCTCAGCAAAGCAGAACACACAGCATCAATGTGACCTGATGGTATCCCTGGATGTGTGCTACGTGAACTCCAAGAGGACATACAACCGCATATAAGACTGATATTTAACCTTGGCCGTACTACAGGATATGTACCTGAACACTGGCATACAGCAACAGTGGTCCCACTCCACTAAGGAGGCACCTCTACTGACCCTGGGAACTACCACACCATAAGCTTAACCAGCCTGGTCTGCTAAGCTATGGAATTATTCAGTATGGGACGCATATACAGCGATATTGGGTACCTGCAGACACTTGTTCCCAGCCAGTTTGCCTTTGTGATGGGCTGATCCTGCCTTTTGAACCTGGTTGACCTTTCAAAACAGTCACTACAGCCATTGATGAGGGCAACGCAATCCATACAGCCTACCTGGACTTGCCTAAGGCCTTCAACACAGTACTCCACTCAGGCATCATAGACCAGCTCATTAGCTTACATGTTACTACATATGTCACATGATGGGTTGCACACTGGTTGACATACAGAATCCATAATATCGATATTGTAGGAGCCATGTCAGACTCAATGCCAGTCACATGTGGTATCCCACAGGCCTCTGTCCTAGGACCCCTCTTGTTTGGCATTTATTTCTCAGATGTAAAAGCGAACATGTGCGGGTTGTGGATGACAAAGTTCCCAGATGACTGCTAACTAAGCACCATAGTCGTTACACCAGCTGACACACACATCCTACAGACAGGCCTCACTGCAACAGAAAACTGCTGCCAGGATCATGGCCTAACACTGACTGACATGTAATGTATAGTCATCCCCTTTTGGTGGAACTATGTGCACACAACATATCACATGGACATACCTATAGATACAGACCTATGACACATATGGAGGGTTCACAGTATGCAGACTATTAACCTGCTACTTTACATTACCTGTGTTTGTCACAGCTGGTTACGTTACCACTACTACTGCTTCCTGCTGCTGCTGGCACGGCTTGCTACTGTCACTGCTGACAGCTTAGACTCAGTGTGTGTACCGTGTGTTGTTGTTTGTGTTTTTTTTTCTCTCTCTCTGTCTCTGTCTCTGTCTGTCTCTCTCTCTCTCTCTCTCTGTCTGCCTCCAGACAGTGCAATGAACGTATTGCATGTGTGGAGTGTGAGTACAGGATGCTTTTGTAGGTATCTGCATAAGTCCATGTGATGGCCTCTGCACCAATTGTAAGCCAGCATTTGCTAATTGCATGCAGCCAGTTGTGTACTGATTGCAGTTCTCACTGTGATTTCAGGACAGTGCTATAAAAGGGTATGTGAGATAGGCGTTGCCCTTTCAGATTGTAAGGGCGGGACCATGCTGGTATGCTGTGGACACTGTTCTGTGAGTGTAAAGGTTAGTATCTCTCTCATGATTCAGGCTGTGTTGTAGATTCACATTTCTCCATTCCTCTCTCCTGTTTCCTGTAGTAAGTGTGTATGCACACTGACACCTACAACTATATATATATATATATATATATATATATATATATATATATATATATATATATATGTAAATATACATACATTTATATATGTACATTAACTGACATTATTACCTACTAGCTACCAACTAGCATGGCTGTTTCTGTTCACACACTACTATTATGGAAATCCACTAGTTTTGACAGTAATTCTAAATGACATGCTTTGTGTACTACACATCCTATATTCCCTTTACATTCATTCCTACTATTACATGATATATTTATTTTAGCACAATGTTCTTGTATAAGAGTCATGGCTTAGTGGTAGGTCATGCAGACTACTGTTTCCAAGGTCCTGGGTTCGGGACTGACAGTGGGATTTTATTTTGCTTTTGAACTGACTACAGGACCTGTCAATCAGAGTGACTAAGGCACTTTTAAGCAGTTGTAACTGGGTTAGCGCTGGTTTGCGCGGAGCTCCTGCATGCGCACTGGCGTTCAGCTCCACGCACACCCGCTTACAACCGCTTAACAGTGCTTACTCTGGCGCACACCCACGCTATTTTCTTTGAAAGAAATGAAAATGGGGAGACAGGAAAGTGGTGAAAAAGGGGTCACAAAGAGGGTAAGACAGTAGGGAAACAAGCTTGGGATTTGCAGGAGGGATGTAGGTAAGGCCCATAGCTGCCCATTTCTTCATCAGCAACAGCTGTGCATATGTATGTAATTTGGTGTGACATTTGAAACCTTCCACCCCTGAGAGAGGTGTCAGGACAACAATAATACTTGTTGTACAGCCAATTGTAATTGATAGTTTCCATGTCCAGCAGACATGTGTGCGGAATGGGCAGCTATGTATGGGGCGTAATTTTTGTGGGTACAGAGTGCCCTTTTTTTTTTTTTCAGGTGAGAGTGGTATGTCAGGTGAAGGAAGTCAGTATAGCTGGGGAGGTAGGTTGGGTAGGTCAACAGACAAGACAAACAAGACGCATACAGGGCGGTGTATGACACGTGTGGAGGGGTTACACAATTGACGGGGACGGATGTTTGGATATCCAGAGCCCATGAGCCCACAGATGGCAACAGTGGAACTGATATCCCCACCCATGGGCAGTTGCCACTGTTCCTTCACTGCCCAGGACGGGGCTGTGCTAGGGGCTGTGTAGGCCGGGCAACAGGCATGCCCGTAAGTTGTGCCACCTGTGCCTCAAGCTGGCGTAGGGGCCCAAGAACAGAGTCCCGGATCTCCCTACGCACCACAGTCCGGACGCTACGGAGGGTGAGTGGTGGTTCTCCTCCAGCCACACTTGCAGAGGGGGGACGGGCCCCATCCCCTGCAGCGCTTCCACCCGCAGGTGGCACAGGGCCACCGGAGGAAGGTCCAGACTGGGCACTAGTGCCAGGTGCACTCACCAGCTGAGGTGGGAGAGGTGGGTCCGCTGGAACCCGCCTTCCCTGTCGTCCTATGTTTTGCATTATGTCATGACAGTTTGGGTTAGTAACATATAATACCATTTGCAATTAGTTGTAACAGCATGCATTAGTATTCCCATTAACCAAACACCCAGATATTCACACCTTTGAACAGCGAACATAACACATGCATAATTTGAACAGCAATACACAGTCCAACAACATGCAGGGTTGATTGATGGCAACAGGCCATCAGGTTTGGATGTATGAACAGGCGGATGCATCAACGGACATGCAAATATTTATGACCCAACAGGACAAATGTCCAGGGGTGTTAATTGTGATTGCACATACCATTTTCACGTGGAATGGGTTATATGTGGTTATAGGGTGGGGTGAAGAAAATAATATTAATACCTTCGAATACCAATACATATGCTGTACATTTCTAATATCTGCACATATATACACACTACTGTTCTAACTACAGTTTCCTATATGATAACTACTTCAACTTGGTGATAGGACTGTTACTGCAACATCAATATACATTTTATTGTTCTTCATACACATTCATATCTGGCTTTGTTCAGCTACATCATCCTGCTACATTTGCTTTATATAGCTATAGACAACTGTGGATGTTTGGTATGTCAGACAATCATACTATCTGCATATTGCAGACTGTGAGCAACATATCCAGATTTTGGGATACACATTCCAGCTGCAGCAACACTTTGAACAGATTTCGCTGTTTGGTTTTGCTTCTCACATTCATTTCATTCTGTACTGACTGCAGTATACTTTATTCAGGGTTATTACTACTTTATTGGTGGATTCATAACTCTTTCTCACACTCTCTCACTTGTTTTCATTTTACTATTCAGGATGGTACTTACTTCTAGGCTTTATTGACATGTTTTACCTGTAGTTATTACAATCCTTTCCAGCAGTCTCACTTCTGTCATGTTTCAGTATTTCAACAGGGGTATATTTCACACATGTGATTTGCTCATCTTCTGCAGCTGTACTTTTCTGCCTGCTGCAGGTTGTGTACTATTATATTACAGGTGGGGCATCTTTATTTCAGACTTTATTTCAGACATTTTCATTTTTCTGTTTGGATTACAGACTGCAACACACTTTTGTAATCAAGCAATACTTGCAAACACTCTTACACTGTTTCTTGCACATTCTATTACTTAGTGACTACACTGCACTCTTTTGCTAGCTGTCATACTTTTATATTTCTTTACAGTTACTGGGAGAGGATTACTGACCTGCCTGGTGGCGCAACTGCACCAGCCTATTGCCATAGGCTCTGCGGTTTGCAGAACGGACACCTGCAGCTGTAATATAAATGAAGTAATATTGGAATACACATCTCCATAATATCAGCTAGTTTAATTTCTTACATACATAATTAAATGTAACTTACTCAGTAGTGGGGCGTTGGGCATTTGCCGGGCCTCCTGGATCCAAAGTTTCAATTGGTCCTGCTTGCGTCTCTTCAGGTCCACATGGTGGTGACGAACCTGCTCACCAGTCCTTGGAATCCCTGTGGCACTGGTGAGATCATGAGCCAACCGGTCCCACACCTCAGCCCTATATGCTCCCCACAGGACCTGGCCCTGCATGAGTTGGGCTTCATGATTGTGGACTAGGAGCCAGACCATGTATCTGGACTCCTCAACGCCCCACCTCTGTGCTCGAAAGCAACTACCCTCACCTACTCCTGACATTCTGGCTGCAAGTTAGTTCTACAATCGTTTATGCTGTGTATTCCCACCTATGGGGCTTATATACGCCGTTTTTCCCGCACATATCTGTGATTGGCCATTTTGGAGTTGTATCAACTTCACAAAACCTGCTTTGTCATGCTCCACTTTGTATTCATTCCTATATATTTGCTATTACTGCATTTATAGGTACTGCTGTCATGGCTTAGTGGTTCAGTACCTTGACTATGGTGCATAGTATCCTGGGTTCGAACCTGGTCACTGCTTTTTATTTTTTATGACTGTCTAGACAGGCTGAGGGGTGTGTCTGTGTAAAGGCAGTTTTGATACGGCTTGCTCAACGTTGCCCGTCGGTTAGCTTGCTGGCGTGGTGCGCAGCTTCGTGCAAACGGGGTACACTGGTTTACGCTTCATTTGGCTGTTAGCATGCATATCAACCTCAGCTCAGCTAGGGGCACACAGTTTCAGCGTGTTAAACCACTGCTCACCCACGGGCACTCATTTTACACCTGTTAAACCACTGCTCACCTACGGGCAGATGCACTCACCTTGTTAAACTGTAGCTCAGCTATAGGCACATCTCGCATTTTTTATTGTTTTGTTATCTCACATTTCTTCAAAATAAATGGACTATTTCATTACATTTTGCATAAACTATGATTTTATATGTGTACATGTTTGTCAGGGACTTGTTTCGTGCTTATTTTACTAAAAATAAAAATTGATGTTGTGGGGGCTTGAACCACAAATGCCTGCTCTTCAGCCGACGTCTCTACCGCTACACTATTGCTTTTTGGCTTACTTTGCATATTTAGTTCTTATATCCTTTTCCACTGACTGCTAACTGTGGCTAAGCTACGGGCATGCACGCGCAAACGAGCGCACTCACAGGCAAACATCTTTACGGTTTAAAAAAAATATATAACATGTTCATTTATATATTTTATGTTCATAGTCTGTGGGGGCATGTGTTGTGTTGTGTTTATTCACATTTCCATGGCCTCTGTCGTGGGTGTTTACTTTGGGCAATTTTACTCTTCTGGGGGCGTGTCCGCTTGCAGGGCTCGGCCTACGGACACGCCCCCTACTGTCTTCCACGGACCATGTTAGCCTTCGGTGTGATTCAGCATGCCCTCATGCATATGCATGACATGCTGACGTCACACCGTTTAACTGCAGCCTCCGTGTAAGCCATGTATCTCTTACACGGAGGCTTCGGAATCCTGCTCTATGTCTTTGATGACTTTTTTAAAACTGAATTAGCAATACCATGTTAGCATTTATTTATTTATAATTTATGATCATTACATAATTTACACATTAAAACCTAATTTATTATATTTTGAATCCTATTAAGTAATATTTGCTACCTATTTTTTTAGTTAGTAATGTAATTCATTTAACAAACATGCTCCAATAAACATGCTACTTTTTAAGCTGATACCCAAATAGTGTTAGCTAATATGCTGTGCTGAAAACTCTGTTTGATTATGCACACATACAGTGCATATTGTAAAAATCATATACAGATACTGTGCAAATTGTCAATTGAACCATATTAAACTGAGCATTGAAACAGTTGTGTTTTTATTGAATTCATTCCCTTAAAATGTACATACTTCTCTGTCCTACAGACTAAAAAGCAAGACCTATGGCTAACTAAGTTTGTGGATGACTGCAAACTTGGAGTCATTGTCATATCTCCTTCTGACACAGAAGCCCTCCAACGGGAACTTATAAATGTCTGGTGTATTGAAAGTAGGCTAAAATGCTAAAAAATCTACTGCAGGATTCAAGAAACTCTGTGTAGGGTTCGTGTAGAGCCTACAAGAGTGTTCCCATGTACACAAATTGGCCCTGTGACAGTACTATGCAATGCATATTAATGAAGCATAGTGTGCTAAAACAAGGCTTCATAGTGCGCAACAGTGTTGTTACTGCCAGTAAACCTATTTGGGAATGTGTAGCATTTCCATGTAAGGTTGCTGTCTGCAGCACAGCAATCAGACCTCTCAACCTCATACAGCAAGAAGTCTGAACAAAGCTATAAATAATGGGGTGACAAAGGCCCAAAAATAGGGGCAATTTTTGAATACTGCTCTTACAAATCTAAAATGTTGATAGAATAACAGATTTTGCAGTAGCATGAATGTTCCAAAGGGTATGAACTCTGAATCACAAATGTCTGTCATTATTTTCTGAATGCAATCCCCAAAGATTTGCCTAAAACCCAAAAATATTATGAGAAACAGACCAAAGATATCTGGACATTCTGCAAAATCTGTACAGATGAGAGGTATGAATTTGCAATTGCTTTCCCTTGTTTGAAATTTGGCAGGGTCCCAAACAAATTTAAAGAGAGAAAAATCGTACAAGGGACCCTGCCATAGACATGTCATTCTGCATTTATTAATTTCATATATTTTATCATTTTTCATTTCTCTGTGTGACACTCTCTTTTTTTTTTTTTTATTTTGCACATGTTTGCATGATGCTTAGCTCATTTGCACAACTGGACAACCGATGTATCAGACAACACCCAGATAGCCAAAAATAGAAACCGGATGCATTCAATTAATACCACTGAGCATTGCACAAACCTGGTAAGTGTGGCTGCACTGTGCTAACACCTTCAAGTTAACAATGAATACTAATATAGGGGATGTCATATATCCTGTGGCAATAGGTGGTAAGTCTAGGAATGGATTGCAATATGTTCTGGGTTCGAATACATGGTGAGCAAACTTTTCTTTTACTGTGTTGTCATTGCAGATTATACAAATGAAGTACAACATAGACAAGTATTTTCTCAACCTTCCTGCAACAAGACCTATAAGTTTAGGACTATCATACACGTGACCCTGGGTTCAAAAACCACATATGCCATACACTTTTAATGTTGTTCCACATCACATCATACTTACTGTCATTTATAACACCTGACATAGTTTAGCTGATATTGATATTTACATGTATGAGGGCTGAGACACTAATATTGTGTCAGTTAGTTTTACCTATTCATTTATATGAGTACTGTGCATATATTATGAAAAGTATGACTGCGGGTATAATGTGTACTATGTTCATGTAAGTATATTTTTGCAGTCCTATTTGCAGAGCTAGATAAGTGACTGTATAGCGAATATCCCTGGAATTGCATTGCTTTTTAATTTTTTTTAATTGCCCACTGTTGTGCATCACTTACCATCTCACAAACAAATGCACCCTGGCTTAGAGTGTTTGAGTTATGGTAAGCTGCGCACAGCTTATCAAATGTATCTAAAACCAGACAGTGCACACTCTCAGTAAGTGCATTAAGTGCAATTGGTGGGAAAACATATATTTAAAGTGGAATTGGTGGGAAATGCTCATAGACATTGAGCTTGATCTTTAGGAGACATGGCTGGTGTTGGAGAGGGTATGGGCTTTTGAGCACAGTGTTGGGGTGTTCAGGAGTCCAAAGTCTTTGTTGGGCTTCTAGTTAAGGAGCATGGCCCATGCCTATTGCAGAGGGACTATTCATTTTCTCAGTATAAGTCTGAGGCCTGGACTAGTTTGGCTAGGGCTTTGACCAGTGCAACAGGTATCCCACGCACTGGTGACCAGTGTTGGTATCATTATAATGATCTCTGTAGGATAAAGAGGGATACACTTGATCAGGGGGGTCAGAAAATGTAGAGCAGGGAACACTCCACAAATGTGTAAGTATAAAATGTATTGACCAATAGTAAAAGATATAGCGGAATATAGTCAAAACTGGTATTCATAATGACATTCAGTTTTGTTTTTCTTTTCTCAGCTGCTGAAGAAAGGACCTCAAATGTGAGGTCTCATGGAGCGTGCCTGGCAAGGATGAGGGAAGCTTGTGGTGTGTATGTATATAAAAAGTATTGTTATTGTAGTTTTAACTGTTAAAGATGGATTATTTTTTATATCAGACAGCTGTATATAATTGAGCATGCATATCTCAACTGTAAAAGTATGCGTGCCGTACTCTGTAGCACAAAGCAACCACTTCACATTCTCAAGTAACTGTGAGCAAGCATGTGTAAAGTGTAAAAGGACAGTATGCATGCATTAGTCTGTAGTCCAAAAGAAAAGTACAGTATTACAGTACTCAGCAGCGGTTGTGGGTTCAAAGAACACACTTTCCAAATATACAATTGTGCTATGTTTTCAGCATTATATACACAATACTGTTACCTAATCATCACTATAGCAAGTTACTTTCAGAAGTCAATACCTTTGGTGTGAATGGTCTGCTGTCAAGTGTAAGCATGTATATGTGCAATATATGCACACCTGAATGATTGCTGGCTGCAATCTCATCAGTACTAAAGAGCCCATCTGGCAGTAACTGGGTAGTCTTCAAAGTAATATAGAAATTTCTTAGGAGTTGGTAGTGTTAAAAGTAAAAAGTAACGGAACAGAGTGAAATAATTGTAGAAAACTGTTGTATATTAATCATGACGTTAGTAATGTTTTCCTGTTTTTTCTCTCACCCCACCCCATTTCTTCTTTTTTATTGTTTAATTTGTTTTCATTTTGCTATTATATATAATTTTGTATTTTTTTGTTTTAATTTATTATTTCTGATTTTGTTTGTATTTTTTGTTATATAATTAGTTTTTATTTTTGTTTTTATGTTTATTTTTTTCTTTGGTCACCTATTTATTTTTATGTCTATTTTGTATTTATTTATTTATTTTTATTTTATAAGTGTATGTTCATGTTTTTTTATTGCTGGAGCACAGCAGGGTAGGCACATCCCCTGTGATCTTCCTACTCTCATTCCACTGGCTACAGCACTGAGTCCCAGTATGTTTGGGCTGCAGCCTGGCAGCACCCCCTCTGTTCCCCCTGCATTACCTGGGCCCTCAGGTAGTTCTGCCCCAGTGGATAGGCCTGTAGTCTCCTCTGGGAGCAGTGATGGAGGGGGTGCATTTATCACCTGGAATGAGCTGCCAGGCATGGTGCATAGGATTGTGCACCGCACAGTGGACACATGCCTACTCTAGATGGAGTGCCTTCTTTCTGCCCTGATACAGAGTACCAGTTGAAGATGCACATGCCAGGCACTGCAGCTGCTGGCACAAAAAGGGGATGGTGACAGTCCACTGGGTGAGGACTTGATTCCCACTGTCACTCATCCTGACATTCATGAGGCCTCAGTTTCCCCACCCTCACCACAACCATTGTGTTCACCCTCCTCTTGTGTCCTTTTACCATTCCATATCTTGTTTTGTATGTCCTATCTGTCAACTATTGCTTCCTCACCTTGCCAACTTGCCTGCCCTAAACATGCCTATGTCCCTTCCCCAATGTTCCTCTCTCACCAAAAAAAAAAGAGCACACACCCCCTCCCCCCAAAAAAAAAAAATGGCCTATACATAGCTCTCTATTTTACATGTGTCTGACACACTTGATTTGGTCCAATTGACTATACAACATGATTATGTTGTCACCTCTGTCTCTGGGAGTGTCAGTCCAAATTCAGCTAATATTATATACATCTGATCAGTTTTTGCTGTAGAAGAAATGGATAGCTATGGTTCTTTCCTACACCCTTCCTACACATTCCTGCCTCCTTTCACTTAGTTTTTCCCCCGCTTTCTCCCCATTTCACCACTTTCTTATTTTCCCGATTTTTTTCCTTTAAAGAATCATTGTACAGTGGTGCACGACACCTACCATCACTAAGCAACAGAAAATGCAGTCACACACTTGTACAATTCATGTCTCCACCCCATTTCAAACCCAGTGCCATCTGCCTCCAACAACAATGTATTTACCCATCCAGACACAGTCAGTTCTTTAGCAGGTGTATTTTATACATTCAGTATTAACTGTCACATTTTATCTATATTTACCCTTTGTACTTCCCTGTGCTTGTTGCCTATATCACTAATGTATATTTTCAACATTAATGGTATATAAAGCATCATTGCACAATCAACATTAATGTTCTATAGAACCTTATTGCGCAATCCCCACTTATTTTTATAAAGCATGTGTGCACCATGCTGCACATGGTGCAGCCTCGCTAAGCAAGGCAAATAAAAACATTAATAAATAACGGAAATGAGAATAGCAGTGAATAGTATTAGCTACAGCTTTATTTGGAACCAGTTCTATGTGGCCAAAGAAAGAAAAACTGATTACGGGCTGAAGTCAAGTAGTACTTGCAGCCAAAGATTCAGTTAAGTAGCAGGTGTATGCAAGAGCAGTGAAGTCTGCAATTTGCTATTAAATGTTTTAAATACACCTGCTACTCAACTAACTCTGTCGCTGCACCATCTGTTAATGCATTGATCCAACCTTGCTTTGGTTCAGATTGAACTGGGCTCAAATACAGATGTATGTAACAGTTCCACATACTTTTAAGTGTAAAGAAATATTATAAATTGGAATACTTATGAATCTGTGTCATCATTTTTGTGGAACATGGCAGTTATTTCGAATACAGGTTCATATAATAGTTGCAATTGCTTTTGCCTGTGGTGAGCATTGTTGCGCGATGCACACTATCATGCACCATTAGACACCATCATGCACAGATTCTCTAAAGAAAAGAAATGGGGAATACAGGAAAGTAGTGAAATGGGGAGCAAGCATGGGGAAAACAAACTGAAAAGAGGGCAGTAATGTGCAGGAAGGGTGTTAGGAAAGAACCATAGCTATCCATTTCTGCAACAGCAAAGCCTGATAATATATGAAGAATATTAGCTGAATTTGGATTCCCACCTCCAAAGAGAGAGAGAGGTGACCACAACACATCATGTGGTATAGCCAAATGGACCAAATCAAGGGTGTCATGAAGACATTTGTGCGAAATGGATAGTTATGTATGGGACGGTATTTTTTTTTTTGGACAGATGCCCCCTTTTCTTCTTTTTCGCAGATAGAGAGGAATGCTGGGGTTAGGATCTAGGTATGGGTGGGTAAGGTAAGGTGGATAGGTGAGGAAGCAATGGCAAACAGACAGGACATACAAGAAAAGACACAGGGATGGTGAAGAATATAAGAGGGGGGTGAGCAGCATGGCTGGGGAGAGGGGGAACCTAAGAGCCCATGGATGTCAAGTTTGGAGACAGTGAGAATCAAGTCCTCACCCAGTGGAGTGTCATCAGTGTCACTTCACTGCATCAATGCCTGCAATGTCTGATGTCTGTGTCTCCCTGTATTATTCAGAATAACGATGGAGAGATGTGTCTCCACCGAGCATAGGCATTCACCAACTTTGTGGTGCACAATCCGATTCACCAATCCTGACAGTTCATAGTGGATGATAAAATCACCACCTTTGCCACTACTCCCACAGGGAACACTGGCCTATCCTGTAGGGCAGAACTACCTGAGGGGCCCAGGTAGTGCAGGAGCAGCAGAGTGGGTGCTACCAGGGTGTCCCTGACATACTGGGACATGATGCCATAGCCAGTGAAGTGGGGGCAGGTGGGTCTCATGGAACAGACCTACCCCACTGTGCTGTGGAAAAAAAAGGAAAAAAAAACATAAAGGGTGGGAAGAGAGGAAAAAGGGAGAAAATTAGCAGCATCATAAGTGACATACAAAGCAATGATACAATTATTTCACTCTGTTATGTTACCTTCACTATAAACAATACAAATTGTAAACAAACTTTTTTATAACATTTCTGAATACTCAGTTGATAACATATGCATACTATAGTAGAGATCTCAGCCAGCAATCCTTGATGTGCCCATATATTGCACATATGCAGGCTCCAATTGTACTAATTACATTTTCCAGCAGGCCATTTCTGTCACTGGTTGATAGGTCTGCAGTTACAGTGCAAGAATGATGAAAACATAACAGCACTAGTTCATTTGGTAATTGTGGTGTTTGAACCCACAACTGCTGACTACTCACTACTACAATAATGTCCTGTGTTCCCACAGAGTACTCCATGCATACATTCTTTTTACAGTTGCAAGATGTATGCTCTATTTTATAGTACTGTATTCGTAGGCCTCAAACTCTTAAAGCAATACATGTGGACAAAGTTGTATGTAATAGTGGGAGGGGGGGGGTCAAAGTCCAGAAAATAGGGATGACTCTTACCTACTTTCTCTTACAAACTTATTAAGGTGATACAGTAACAGGTTTTGCACTTGCATGACTTTTCTGCAAGGTCTGGGTTCTGAGTCTCACATGTCTGACATTATTTAGTGACATCATTCCTCAACCCTTATACAATTATTTGACTGAAAACCACAATTTTATCTGTAACCATACAAAGACTGGACAGTCTGTGGAAATCTGTACAGTTGACAGGTATTACAGCATTACAACTAAGCCCATGCCTCACAGCCTCTTACAGCCAAAAATGTGGACTAAGCAATTAATACCGGGGGTACAAACGCATACAATTTGCAACACATTTTACGTATTCTTCTACAAACCTAGAAAGGTGATACAATAACAAGCTTTACATTAGCACAGATGTTGAGATACAAATGTCACTTTCTGACTGCAGTCCTCAATACTTTGTCTAAGATTGGCCAAACACAATTTATGAGAAGCAAACCAAAATCATGAGGTAACAGTTTGAACATTCTACAAAATCCATACAGTTGAAAGTTATTACGAAGTAGTATTTTAATGCTACAGTAGCAGTACTGCTGTGATGCATACGTACCACATGATGCTCACATCTGCGCCAATCAACTTTCATCGGCTCTAACATTCAGATCATGATCTGTCTCAGCTGTGGAACAAAGAGAACAGAACAGAATACCATTATGAATACCAAGCCTGACTATATGCAGCTTTAAACTATTACAAGTAATGTCTGAAAGTCATACTTACACATTGGTGGGGTGCCTCCAGTCCATTCTTTGATCCAATAGTCAAGGGTATCCCTCCTTCTCATACTGAGGTCTAAGTAGTGGTTCCTACACTGTTCACCAGTGCAGGGGATACCAGTAGCACTGGTCAGAACTCGGGCCAGACTATTCCATGCCTCTGTCCTTGATTATGAGACATGATTGTGCCTCTGCAGGAACCGGGGCCCATGGTCATTCATTAGGAGTCCAACAAACACTCTGAATTCCTGGACACCCCACCTTTGAGCTCTAAATCACAAACCCTCTCCAGAAACACCTTCCATGTCTGTCACAGAGCAAGTCCAATGTAGAATGATATTTTCCCACCAATTGCAGTTATCGCATTTATTCAGAGGGTGCACTTTTTCATTTGGCAACATCTGAAAAAGCTGCTCATTGCTTATCATCGGGCAAACAGTGTGTAAAGGGTACAATGTATTTGTGTGATTGTAAGCAATGTTGAAGTTTGGTAACTCATGCAATTTCTATGTTATTTGAGATACAGACAATTCTACAACTGTGCTGGTCCAATGAGAAGGACATGTCAAGCCACATAGCAGGAATATACTTGTCTAAACATAGTACACATTATACCCAAAGTCATACTTTTGCTATTAGCTAGACAATACATAAATTAATAAATAATAACATAACTGACCCAATATTACTGTGTCAGTCCTAAGTCATATAAATATTATATAAGCTACACTAGGTCACCTACTATAAGTGAGAGTGACTATAATGTGAACTGGTACAATATTGAAAGTGAATGACATATGCTGTATTCAAACCCTGGACCATATGGATGTTAGTCCTGCACTGACAACTATTGCCACAGGAAAGTTGGGAAATCCTTTCTCTATGCCATTGCTGAATACTGCAATGTCACAACAGTAAAACAAAGATGTAAACCTTCTACTCAGACCAGGACCATCTAGACTTCAGACCTAGACTTAACACCTGCTGCCTCAGAATACGTTGCATAACATCCCCTAAGTTAGTATTCATTGTTATGTTCTCGCTTTTAACTGCAGTGCATTGGTGATTAGCAGGTTTGCACTTATGTTACTAGAAAGCATCCTGTTTCTATTTTTGGCTGTCTGGGTCCTGTCTGCTACCTGGGTGGTCCAGCCATCCATTTTGCACAATGTTGTTCTACATGCAAAACTGCTTAGCATAGCCAAACCTATTTGTGCTAAGCCACGCATTGCACAAACACTGCACCCTCATCACCCTCTAAAGTAAGACAGAAGGAGAAAAAAAAGGGGAAATACAATTTGCTACTACACAGGAGGTATGCCTACAGAGGTCTGGATTTCCAAGCTCACTGCAATGCAACATCAAAAATCAAGATGGGTGCCTTATCCCTGTTTGCCACACAAACAGCTTGGCAGCAGACAACTTTAAGTTATCCGTCACACAACAATCTTCCACAATGTATTTTAACTGATATCAAGCCATCAGCTGTTATTTATACATGTATTTTATTAAATAGATTTGGATGTCCTGCACTTAGTGATTACACAACCTGTTAGGACTATTGCTTGAAATTAAACCAATCTGTCTTGCTTGGCCATTCAGCAGTTATCTGACCAGCATTCAGAGATATACAGTGTGAAAGCCTGTCTACCTCATTTACCTTGCATTGTGTGTGTATATTAACTGGGAATAGTATGATATGCAGTTTTCAGCAAATGAAGGCCTGGTTGGATGGCAGAAACAACCATACACTGCTCATTTGGTGATGGGAGCAAAGGTGAATTCCTATTATGACACATGCATGGGTACACTGTCCTTTCGAGGAAGTAAGGTAAATTTCAAGATATCTCATAATGTGTCCTCTCAGGCCTGGTGTGTGTATTACTGTACTGTCCGTAATAGTGACAGCAGTGTACTTTTTTAGCATATATTGCAGCATAGTAGTGCAGGTATTAATGTATTCCTGTGTTTCTCCCTGTTTATCACAGGTGAACATGACAGTAGGAGTGCGGGCACTCTGACACCTGATGTCAGTGTCTCAACAGACACTGATAATGATGGTGGGAAAACTGAGGCACAGTTGGGGTGCAGAGGTTGAATCTGGCACAGAGTTTGACATCCAGTGACCCCCCCTTCATTTTCCCTGGACACAGCCAGTAGGCCTACACCTACCCAGTCCACTGAGGTCAGATATATTGGACAAGTTGAGGATGAGGACATTGATCAGTGGAGTGTGGCTACTGTGGTTTCAGTGCCTGTTGAATCTGTCCATAGCCAAAGTGCTGGCAAAGTGTCACACAGGAGGGTTGATAGGGGTGATCGGAGGAGGCCTACTGTCCTTCCATCTGGCACAGGTGTCTCTTCCTGTGTCACTAAATGGATGTTTAGGGCCAATATAAAGCACAGGCATATTCTGAAAGGTGCCCAGACAAATGCTCAGAGTTCTAGATGTGGCACAGTCTGACATCTGTGACTGCCTGCACCATGTAGCCAATTCAGTGGATCGGTTGAATGACACATTGGGACATAGTGCGCCTATGATGAAACAAGGAGTTTATATCATGGACTGTGCAGTGTCTGTGATGACATGTCTGCTGGGAGCGGGACATCGTCCATGTGGGCATAGGTCAGCTACACCATCTGCTGCTAGCCAATGTGGCCATGCCTGATCATGATCCCATAGTGGCAGTACTTCCCCTGTACCATTAGGGAGTGTGCTGTCCACACCCAGATTTGGCAGGCCATGGGGTCATGCTCTTGGGAGCTCCTGTGAAGGGATCAGACAACAGTCACATTTAGGTAGTAGCACAGCATCTGACCTTAGGCATGGAGGTGCCAGTGCATCTCCTGGCAGAGCCAGGTCTCATGGTCAGAGGTAACAACAATGAACTGACAACTCTACCATGCAGAGCTCACACCTGTCCAACATACCAAGAAGTAGAGCTAGCACTGAGCTTGGCTGTGTTCATGCACACTGTCACACACCACTTTCACATCAAGGACTCCCACAGACACACACAAAGAGTTACATAGTTCAGCCTGCCTGCTTCCCCATTCTTACTCACACACACTCAATAACCTTTGTAGTCAGCCTAGGCATCTGCTCCACCCCCCGCAACACCCTGTTGAAGTGATATATGTGCCATATCCTTTGTTTCTCTCTTTTGGATTCAAGGAAATGAAAACTTTGTGTCTGATGCACAGGGTGATTAGCTACATTATTGCTTAGTATATCTACATTTTTGTTGTTTAAATGTTAATTGCACCTGTGAATTATATTTGCCTTGCCAAGTTGTACAGTGCATGGCATCATCATTTCATTACTTTATAGAATATTCTCTTGTAAGGGTTGTGAAGTCAGCAACTGCAATGTATTTCTAACTGTTCTCTTTAATGATGATCCAGTACAAACGTATGGTGCACATCATAAGTCAGGCCATCACATTCAGAACTCTGGATTGCATGACAGCTCTGTAGTATAATCTCATCAGAACAGTGCAGGATAATGTTCTCTGTTGCATGTAGGTCACTAGAAACATGCATCTACAGGACACCACACTGGGCTTTCTCATCAAGCTAACACAGAGCCTACAAGCCATGCCATGATGTATGTGTACAGATTAAAACACATGCCACTTTACTCTGTCTTGTACCGCATGATGTGATTTCTGCCTGACATCTAGACCACTGTCTGGTCATGCCCAGGTGAGATACATACATATATAATACTCTGATATAGATGATGATATCAGCTTTGTCTGCTGAGCATATGGGAATGACAGTGTCCCACCTGCTGATGTAAAATACTGTCTGTAATATTAAGTTACAGGTAGCTCACACACACACACACACACACACACACACACACACACACACACACACATACACACGCACACATACACACACACACACACACACACACACACACACACACACACACACTTGTAGTGAGAATAGAATATAGATCACTGAATGTAACACGTGCCACAGTGCAAGTCTGTCTTGCATTGTGTCTGACAACCCTTTATAGCTGATGACATCAGCAGTGTCTGCTGAAGACAAGCTATGTGTCCCACCTGCTGGTGTTAAATGCTCTCTGTAATATGAGGTTACAGCTCACTCATACAGTAGACTGCAGAGAGAATAGAACTCCTACCTATCTAAGTAGACAGACTGCAGAACACAGTACTTAACACATGCATCATGGCACAAGTCTGACTTAAACAGGTGTGCAAGTGAACTTATAGTAGATGATATCAGCAGGCAGTGTGGGAGACAATAGCTTGGGAGGCCAGTATGGAATGACTATGTAGGGATGAGCAGCTATAAAAAAATGGCCAGCCATGGCATTGGAGAGGTAACTGTAGGATGCCACTTATACTTTGCTGCCTAGAGTCACACCCACACAGTTGACTGCAGTGAGATTAGAACCCCTACCTATCTAAGTACACAAACTATGGAACACAGTACTTAACACAGATAAATATTGAACTAAAACAAGTACCCAAAGGTTTGAGACTGTGGTATTACCCTAATGGTGGCTCGACTGACCCTGGTTTCATTTGAGACTTACATGGTATTTTTGATAGGGCAGGCTTGGAAATGATGTAGCTAATGATTAAAAACAACTTAACTGCTATGGACAATCTCAATAAAGAACTTGAGGTTATTAATGGTGCTTTAAGGAGGGATGTTCTCTTTGAGCACTACAAAACAAACTATGATAATATCTTTTCCAAGATTAATAAGATTTGTAATGATATATTTCTTAGGAAATTGAAGAAAATCAACAGGGACTTGGAAGCATATAGAAATGATTGCACCTACCCTAAAGGAACTGGTAACATAGTAACAACCCCACATCAGCCAGTCATGATCGTGGGAACCATGAGCCAGAGATGACATCACCAGAAAGGTTTCAAAGGCAGCAGAATGCACCCAGGCCTAACACTTATGCTGAAATCACTGAAGGGGTGTGGAGATCTGAGTGTTAAAGAATAAACCCAAATTTAATGAAAGAAACAACTACTTAGGGGATTTTCAACAGTGACAGGAGTCCAGCAACAGGAATGGTGATTATTTATCCCAAGGAGCATGACCAAAACAGAAACACGACAGCTGGCAACAGAAAAAAAGCTAAACAACTTGGGCATTTTAAATGAAGGCAAAAATGCTGTAAGTGACTTATTTTGTGACTTTAACACTGAAACAAGTAAAATTAGTATTCCCACTGATATTTTCACAGGTTTTGACTTTCAAATGACCTATTTAGTGATTTTAATATACAGTTAAATTTGAATAGGACTTTTGATTCAGATTTAATGGCTCCTGACATCTTTGATGAAGAAATAGTAGTTCAACAAAGTGGACCTGAAGTTACTTTTAATACTGCAAATGATTTTAAGGTGCATAATTATTCTAATAAGAACATTACTCAGATGCATGCAGATGTACTTTCTAAGGGTTTTAGTTTTATCCTTGCACACAGAGGCATTATTGCTGACCTATTGATCTGAAGCTGTATACTAGAACATTAAACTTGTGTTTGTTCTTCAATACAAATGGGGAAAATGTAGACTGTGTTAAAAACTGTTTGAAAAAAAAGTATGTTTAACCCACCTATGCACAACTTAGTTCATTGGTTTGAAAAAAACTTGTGAGGTAGATTTTAGGCAAATGTTGAAGGAAAATGCCCATGTGGGTGATGACAATATGACTTAATGAAAGGACTTGTTTATCTGATATAGTTACTGACAAACAAATACATGTAATGAAACCTGATAAGGGAAATGGGATGATTATCATGGACAAAACAGATTATAGTAGCAGTATGAATTATATTTTAGTGATTGGGACATACACAGAGGTTTCACAAAACAAAATTAATATTGCTTTTAGAAGGATAAATAACATATTGGATGACATGATTTTTCAGGGATAAATTAACCTAGATGAGTATAATTATATCAAAAATGAGTACCCAGTGATTGCAAGTATCTTTGGGATCCCAAAGATCCATAAGGATCTGAAACAACCCCCATTCAGACCTAAAGTGGATAGAAAAAGATCTAATACGCACTTTATGGCAAAGTTAGTGGACTTTTATTTAAAAGAGGGGGTGGAAGAACTTAAGTATGTATGTAAGGACTCATGGGATTTCCTGAAGGACTTAAATAAAGTAACGGTTTCTGAAGTCATGATTTTTGTCACTATAGATGTTAAAAACTTATTTTTAGTAATACCCCACAAGGAGGGTTTAGAATGGCTTGAAGCACAGATTCTTACGACTAAGAAATACACACAAGATCTTATTAATTTGATAGTTACCCATATGGAAGTTATTCTCCATAATAATTACATTTATTTTGAGGGACAGTACTTCAAGCAGGTAGTAGGTGTAGTTATGGAGGCCGCTTGTGCCCCAATTTATGCAAATTATGTTATGTCCTTTTGGGAAAATGAATACATTTTCAAGAGTAGATATGTGGAAAATATAAAATACTATACAAGGTTTTTGGATGACCTGTTTTTAGTTTCGGCAGGGTCTGTAGAGCTATTGGATGAATTTCTGAATTATATTAACAACAGCACCACCTTCTTAGAATTTACCCATATTTTACATAAGGAGAGGATATATTATTTGGATGTTGAAATGAGTATAGATGAAGGGAAACAGAATTTAAGATCAAGACTCTACAGAAAACCAACTTTTTTGAACTCTTGTTTGGACTATAGCAGCTGCCATCCATTACACCAGAAAAGATCAGTGGTAAAAGGGCAGCTGGTAAGAGCTACCAAGATGGTAACTGGTGACAATGATATTATAACTGAAACTAATTTCATTATGACATGTTTAGGAGAAGGCGCTATCCTGAACATTTATTAGAGAAAGTAAATACAGAAGTTCAAACAAAGTGAGCCAATGGGATAGTTAAGCCTAGCTTAAGTTAACAGTCCACATTTTGTGATAGTGAACATGTAATAAGTGTCAATAATGAAGGGGCAATAAGTAGAGGAGAAAAAGAAAAAAAGACTTTCTCCTTCATCACGGCATTTAATAAAGATAGTTTAGCTGTGGTAAAAATTGCTAAAAAAATTGGTCCCTCTTCAATTTGGACTATATGACTATAGAATAATTAGGAACTAAGCCATGTATAGTTTTTAAAAAGGATAGATTGTTTAAATATCTACTAGAAACAATTGGATAGGACAAGAACAAAATAACAGGCCTTCTGGGAACTTTACATTTGGGATGTGTAGGCAGTGGCCCAATGTTATTAAAACAGGGGAGATATTCAAGTTGGGTGACTACCAGTGTAATATATATGGGCATTTTACTTGTCAGTCTAAAAGTGTAGTTTATGCTGGAAATGCCTGCACTGTCCTGTATTTTATATAGGAAAAATGTGTAGAAAGTGTAGAGAAAGAATGTATGAACATCTAAATGATATAAAAATGGTAAAAGTACAAATGCATTATCTAAACATATAATAGAACATAATGAACATGTATTTGGGTTCTTTGTCCTGCAGCAGATAGTTTTAGACAGCCAAGGGAAGATTTTACCAGAACACTTAGAATTATGTGAACTAAGGTGGCAACCTAAGCTAAATGCATTTGAGTATCCTGGCCTGAATGAATATACTAGCATAAACTGTTTGCTAAAACTCAGGCACTTTAAGGGTTAATTAGCCCTTTTAATTATTTTATTGTTTTTTTAATTTTGATTGGTTGAGTATGTGTTTGAATAGTAATATCTAAATCTGGCTTATCCAGATGGTTTTTGTTCCGAAGAAGTCCCATGTAATTTTATGGGAGACGAAAGCACTTAACGTTTTTTGTGGTTGTATCCAATAAAGAGAACTGCTTCCATTTGAGGTCATGTCTTTGGCTGAATTTCTTGTTCTTTTGGAGTCATATTACCTACAGTCCCTGATGTCAAGTGAGATATAAGTTGCTATTGGAGTTCAGTAGCCTGATTGCCAGAGGAGAGAAGATTCTGCTAAATCTGTCTGTTTTGCAACATATGCTATGATAACACCTCCCAGATGTTAGGTGCAGGAACAGTCCATATGTAGGGAGAGTGCAGTCCATGACTATTCTCCTGGTTCTGTTGAGACAACAAGACTGGTGCAAGTCTTGAATAGATGGTAGAGTGATCCTGGTAATCTTTTCTGCTGTTTTCACCACTCTTTGGAGGGACTTGCGGTCTGTGGTGGATCAGTTGCCATGCCAAGCTGTAAGGATGCTCTCAATTGTGCCCCTGTAGAAGGTCGTGAGAACAGGGGCTGGTAGGTTTGCTCTTCTCAACCTTCTCAGAAAGTGTAGGCATTGCTGTGCTTTCTTGACAATGACATTTACGTTCACAGACCAAGGCAAGTCTTCTGAGATGTGCACTCTTAGAAACTTGGTGTTTTTACACTCTCCACTGTTTCCTATTGATTGTGAGTAGGGAATGTCTCTTATGGTTTCTTCTGAAATCCAAGATTACCTCCTTGGTCGGATTCACATTGACTGCCAGACTGTTGTTACCACACCAAGTTATTAGTTGTCTCACCTCCTCTCTATAGGCTGTTTCCTCCTCATTGCTGATGAGACACACAATGGTGGTATCATTTGCAAACTTGTTTATATGATTAGAGCTATACTTGGTGGTGCAGTTGCACATTAGCAGAGTGAATAAAAGAAGGCTCAGAACACTGGTTGAGGTACACCAGTGCTCAGGGTGATACTATTTAAGGTGTTCTTTCCTGCACATACTGTTTGTGGCCTTTCAGTAAGGAAATCCAGAATCCAATTATACTTTGGAGTGATAACACTTAGTTGACTTTGCTTCTGTGTCAATTGCTGAGGTATGACTGCATTGAATGCTGAACTGAAATCAATGAATAACATGCATACATAGCTGTTGCTGTTTTCCAGGTGGTCCAATGATAGAAGTAGTGCCAGTGAAATAGAATCTACCGTGGGTCGATTTGATTTGTACACAAATTGGAGTGGGTCCAAGGATGATGGAAGTCTGGATGTTAAGCGGTCCTTGAATAGCCTTTCTAGGCACTTCATTACAATGGAGGTAAGAGCCGCAGTGTGGTAGTCATTGAGGTCCTTTGGTGGAGACTTCTTATGCAGAGGTACTATGGTAGTGTTCTTGAAACACCTGGGAAAAATGGCCTGTTTCAAAGAGGCATTGAATATGTCTGTGAGTACATTTGTCAATTGCCCAGCACAGTCTCTTAGGACCCTTCCGAGAATGTTGTCAGGACCAGCTGCTTTTCTTGGATTTGTCCTTCTCAGGATTCTATGGACATCAGTTGGATTTAGGCTAAGCACTACTTAATTCTGGCTTGTTGGAGCTTTCATTGGTTTCATGCTGTTTCTTTCCTCAAACCTGATGAAATTTATGTTAAACTTGTTTAGAAATTCATTGTTGTCCACACACCGAGAAGAAGTGGCCTTGTAATCCATTATGGCCTGAATTCCAAGGTTTCTAGTTGGCCCACGTGATGATGCACTTGTTGACTGTTACATCATCTACACATTTGGATATGTAACCCAACAAAGACTCTGTGTACTCCTCCAGACAGGTTTGAGGATTTACAGTGGATGCCTTTCTGAATATCTTCCAATCTCTGCATTCAAAGCATCCCTGGAGTTCTGATACTGCTCCCTCTGGCCATACCCTTATTTGCTTTTTGCAGAGCTTTCCTCTGGTTAGTAATGGTTTGTACACTGGAACTAACATGATGGAGAAAGATCTGAGTTGCCCAGGTGTGGATGAAGCAGTGCTTTGAATGCCAGTTTAACGCTGGTGTATACAATATCATTGACTTGTGTGCATATATTAACTGGGAGTTATATGATATGTATTTCCCAGCAAGTGAAAGCCAGGTTGGATGGCACAAACAGCCATATACTGCTCTTTTATGGGGACCATTGCTGAATTACTGTTATGGCACAGGTGAGGCTACACTGCTCTTGTGTGGGAGCTCATGTACTGTTATGTCACACACAAGCATAGCCTGTTCTTTTGTGGGTAAGTAAAGTTGATACTGCTGTGGCACAAACAAGGATATGATGCTGTTGTTACTCTCCTTGTTCATAGGTTCATAGGTTCATAGGTAGATACTAGGCTATCGGCCCTAGGGCATTTATAAGCCTAGCCAGAGTGCATTTGGCTTCCGCCTTCCTATTAGATTAGCCTACTGTGCCTCTTTAAAGTAGGTCACAGAAGGTACCCTTTTAAGATTAGTTTACTGTGCCTCTGTCTAGCAGGGAAACAGAAGAGATCCCAGGGGTGAATTTGCGATCTCCCATCCACGCGTCCAGATTTCGCTTGACGAGGGTCAGCGAGGGGCTATGTCTAATATGAATTGGGATTCTATTCCAGAGTGAGGGGAGCCTCTGGGAAATGAATCTGTCCCTCCAGCATGTCTTATTTATTTTTGTGCTGAGGTTTAGGTCCCTGGATCGTGTAGCTCTAAGGGACTTGGATTTTTTGAGGTGGAGCATGTCCATTAATTCTGGGTTTGACATGGCTTTGTACGTCAGGCATGGCTCTTCTCTGAGTAGGCTGGAGTTTCTTAAGTCGAGCTGCATAGGATATCTGTTTGTAGCCCATGATCCTCTTGGTGAGGTACTTTTGGGGTCTTTCCAGTTGCTGCAGGTGTCGGGTAAGGTACATCCCAAAAGGGGAATTGTACTCAATTAGGGGCCTGATGAGTGACGAGTAGAGGGGCACAATGACCTCTCTTGATCTAGATGCGAACCCTTTCGTGATAAGGTGTGCTATATAGAAGGTATTTCTAACCACTTTGGCAACGTGATTATCAAAGGAGAGATTACTATCTACGTTTGTCCCCAAATCTCTAATTACTTCTTCCATACTTAATGGATTACCACTTATGTGGTAATTTGTGGGCACCTTGTTTTTCCCAAAGGGGATGACTATGCACTTTTTAGCATTTAGCTTGAGGCTGTGGCTCTGGCACCAAGCATCCGTCTCTGTGAGACTCTTTTGGAGGATGCTTGTGTCAGCTGGAGATTCGATTATGGCCCCCAGTTTGCAGTCATCTGCGAACTTTGTCAGCCATAATCCCCCCATGTTAGCCTGAACCTCAGAGAAGTACATACCGAACAAGAGAGGTCCCAGAACTGAGCCCTGTGGGATGCCACTTGTAACTGGTTTGGATTCAGACATGGCACCTGCGATTCTGACCATGTGGGTTCTATCTCTGAGCCAGTTTGCAACCCATCTTGTGATATAGGGGTTGATATTTAAGCTGGTAAGCTTATTTATGATGCCCGAGTGGGGTATTGTGTTGAAGGCTTTTGCGAGGTCCAGGTAGGCTGTGTGGACTACCTTGCCCTCATCTATGGCTTTGGTAACTGTTTCAAAGAAATCAACTAGGTTTAAGAGGCAAGATCTGCCCTTAACAAAGCCGAACTGGGTAGGGTCCAGTGTCTGGAGGCTCCCAATGTCTTTGTTTATGAGTTCCATGATAATACGCTCCATAGCTTTACAGACCAGACTAGTCAGGCTTATGGGGCGATAGTTTCCGGGGTCTGTTGTGGCACCACCTTTGTGGAGTGGCACCACTGTAGCTGTACGCCATTCTTTGGGTACATATCCTGTAGTAAGACTAAGTTTGAACAGTGACCTAATATGAGGGTTCAGTTCTTCTTGGAGCTCATGTAAGACACAGCCTGGGACATCGTCTGGTCCCATAGATGCTGTGTTTTTTGCTTTGGAGAGGGCAGCTTTCACCTGTGCATCTGTGATGTCAGGGAGGTTACATTCAGTTGGGATAGGCATTTGCTCCTTTGGGGGGGAAGGGGGGGCAGAAGTTTGCGCTGAATCTGTCTGCCAGGATGTTGGCTATGTCTGTAGGTTTGGTATATTTTGTACCGTTATGCAACAATTCAAAGCATATCTGGGAGTTTCCGCCCATGTTCCTGACATAACTAAAAAAGGCCTTGTGGTTATATTTAGTGTCTAGGGCAATTTTTCTTTCGAAACTGGCCTTTGATGATTTTATGACAGAATAAAGTTTCTTGCTAATACTGATCAGAGATGCCTTCCCTTTTTGGGATTTTTCTCTGTCATGTAGTAGCTTCCTCCTTCTGTTGTATAGCTTATTTATGGCCGGGGTCCACCAGACCGGTCTGTTTTTGGAGGAGTGAGTCTTGGTTTTATTTGGGATAGCACGATCCATGCATTCCTGCAGGTGCTCATAGAATGCATTTGTAAAGGATTCTGCGGATTGGGCTGTATTATCCTCTGGCCCAGGGGCTTTGAAGGATTCCATCTCAATCTTGAGAAGTGCAAAGTTGGCTTTTGAGAAATCCTTTACAGTGATTTCCTTGGCTGGGGGTGGGGATGGGATATGGATGTCCAGGGAAATTTGTTTATGGTCTGATCTTACCAATGAGGGGTTTACCTCTGGTGTGGAACATAGAGTCCCCATGTTGGTGATGACCAGGTCCAATATGCTGTTCCCTCTTGTGGGAGTGGTGACCAGTTGTTCCATTGCGTTAGAGTTTATAAATTCAAGGAGCCGTTGGGCGAGGGTGTTTGGGCTTGCGTAGTTTTCCCAGTCAATGTTTGGGTAGTTGAAGTCACCCAATAACATAGTGTTTGGAGAGACCTTCATATTCTCCAGTGTTCTCAGGAATGCCAAGTGGGGTTCCTGTAATAGGGAGGGTGTTCTGTAGCAGGCTACAAACTGAACGACAGTTTTGCCCGCTGTTAGTTGCACATGGATGGTTTACGATGCTTCATGCAGTGCCACCAACCTGGAGGTGTAGGTATCTTTGATGAATATAGATACTCCCCCTCCTTTTGTGCTTCGGTCCGAGTTTTGGGGCCAAAACGCAGGTATGAGTTATAACCTGGCAGTGCTGGGGTGCTCTCAGGAGCCTTGAACCAGGTTTCTGTTACTGCACAGACATCGATTTTCTCCATGCTGAGGAGAGCCTCGAGTGCGTGCATCTTGAGGTTTAGACTTCTGGCATTGAGTAGCATTACCTTTAGTTTTTTTATCCTTGGGTTGTCTATGGAGATGGGTTTGTCCTTTGAGCCTTGCCAAAAAAAGGCACTATGGGGGTGGCAAGAGCCTTGGCCAGTATACGAAAGCCTAAGGGTGACAGGTGCAAGCCGTCCCTAGCGAAGCAACGTGACTTGTCGAGCATGTCATCCCAGGCTGACAGACACTGGATCCCCTTTGAATGACACTGCCTGTTGTTTGATCTTGGGAAAGGTTGTGAAGTCAGAAACTACAATGTGTATCAGTACTATCTGATTTCTCTCTTTACGGATTTTCCAGTACAAAGGTATGGTGCAAAAATAAGGCCATGTAATCAGCATCAGTATACTTCAGAGGTAGGACTGTGTGATCCTTTGAAACCTCAGGCCTAGTACTTACTAATGGGCACATATCAGTAAACTAAAGGTTTCTCTGCTGTCACATGTTAAAGTAATTTTTTGCACAAATCTACAGCACTATTTACTTAATTACTGTTCCCACCTATTAAATACAGGGATATGTCATAATATCATTCAAAAACTACACTCTAGTTTCAAGACTTACCTTGCAAATGCAGCAGCGGATATATTTTGAGTTCAGTGCTGACTCTGTCTGATGCAAGCAATACACAACCAGTACATGAGGAGATACAGGTTGTGTGAGTTGTCTGGCATCAATTTTACTATGTGTGTGAGTAGGAGAAAGGTATTAGGCACTTAGGTGGTCAGCAAATGTGCTATGCATTGTCTTTTAGCCAAGGTAAGGGCATACTGATCACGCCTATGTCTTCCTGTAGGCACAGCAGTTGGTGGCTCCTCCTCTGAGCCTTCTTCTGACTGTGGCTGTGCTGACATAGTCATTGGTGAGAGGATGTGTGTCCCTTCCCCTAGCTGATCTGGCTGCAGCTATTTCTACAAGATCGGATTGTGTAGCATAGCACATACTTTGAAGACCTGTGCACGTCTCTGGATTATACAGCAAGGCTTCACCAGATGTATCTAAGCACCAGAACTGTGACTTCAACAGCACAAACACATGCTCTAGAGTATTTCTGATGTGAGTGTGTGCCTCATTATGGCATTCTTCCTTGGGTGTGTATGCACTTCTGATGGGTGTCATCATCCACGGTTCCAGTGCATAGCCAGCATCCCCAAGTAAATGGCCCTGTGGGTTATCCCCCCAGCAAACAACTGATACAGCTGTGATGTATGCCAGATATTGGAGTCATGATAACTGCTAGGGTTGCTAGCAAATACATTCAAGATTATTCACTGAGCATTACAAATGACTTGGCAGTTGATGGAGTGGTATCCCTTGCAGTTCATGTAGATTCTGCCCTGCTTACCAGGTGCTGCCTTGATGTGTACATGAGTGTGATCTATGGCACCCAGTACTTTGGGGTAGTACTCTACAGGGCAGAACTGTTGCATATTGCTGGCCCTCTCCTCAGAACTATGGGAAAAACATATGTGCTCACTGACACGTATGAGCATAGCATCCAGGAATTGGTGAAGGATCCTGGATGCTGATGTCTGTGACACACCCATGTCAGTATGGTTTGTGATATGAAATGCTTACAACTAGGTTGTGTCAGTGTGATTTGTTTTCATTTATATAAATGTATGATTGCCTATGTAGTAAGTGATGGCTTAATAAAGATATTTCTTGTTTTAAAAAAAAAGGCAGGAATTGAATAATGTATGTGATATCGCTTAGGTTATATGATATATAGCAATATATGTGAAGTATAATCTTTGTTAAGTTAATATAGTTTGATTACTTTTATATTAATGTAAATATGCCTATGTCACAAGTGATAATTCAGTAAAGGTGTTTGAAAGAAAACAAACATTCTAAGGGTTACACATACTTTAATTTCCACTGGGATGGCTTCTCCTCAATTGGTTCTGGCTCTGAGTTGAGGGTGGCAGAGCTGACAGAGTTCTTGTAGTATGTCCCTGTCCAACCTGTAGTGCTCTACAATCTCCAGGTCATGTAGCATCTAATAAGTTACCCTGGGCCTGCACACTCTTCTCCTTCTCGGCTTAGCCTTATTGTCATCAGCACTAGCAGCATTGACTTCAGCCTCTAGCACATGCAGATGTAGAACAGCTGCAGCAGCCCCTAGCATTGTATCAGTTAAAATTTCATTGTCTCTACTCTAATGGTATTGAAGTATTTAGGGAAAACAAGAATGGAGGTTACATGGATGCTTTATAGCATGTTGAATAGCTGCACTGTGTTGGATTGATTCATAAAAATGGAATTCAACTGCTTATACTGCAATAAGCATCTATTATACACACCTGTTGCTTGCTCATCAGGGCGCTAGGTGCAGCTCTGTGCACCCCTGCACACCCCCACACCCCCACACAGCTATGCATAATTCAAGTAAGCTCAGCAAAATTGTAATTATTTTCTTCCATTCCCATGATATCATGTAAACGTTCAGTATAAAAAGGAAAGCCTGCCTATCCTGTACTAGAAATAAGGACCTTCTGCACTCTAGCCCTATACATGCACATGTTGTCACAGGGCTATTTACATGACAAGTGCAAAAAAAGTTGCCCTTCATTCCTCCATTGTGCAATTGTGTGCTATGGGCATCATCACACAAAGGAAGAGATTAAAAAATGTACAAATATTGTTTGAAATGGGCAGAAAATACACATTTTACAACAAAATTCTGAGGAGGATGTGCAGCCTGTGGTTTGTGCATAGCTTGCATGCACATTCACCCTCCACAGACCAACCTGTACAACTGTGAGTGTAACCTGACACCCCCCCATTGTCATCACTCACTGTTGACATCCATAGAAAACAAAAACACTGTGGTAGTGCCTACATGGGTGAACATCCCTACAGGGTTACTCTTTTTTGGGATTTAGCAATACCAATGAGTTCTTAAGTCATTTGCATTTTCACCATGCTGACAGCCTGAAATCTACACTGTCAGTAGACATGTCAGCAGAGAAACTGCAGGGAGCACAATGTTGTAAACATAAGGGAGGCTTTTCCTCTGCCCATATATCTGCTACATACTACATATGCTTACAGTACAATATAATAGTCTGTTTCAGGATGTTCAGGTATTATAGCAGCCTGCATTACGTACATTACATTTTCTTTTGTGGGTGGGGGAGCAAAAATGCATTTATGTCATGGTCCTTGCAAATGTATTTTTTATTTTGTAACTCTGATATTCTAGCATCCACAGTGTGTAATTAGGTCATAATATTTGTGGGGTTACATGTTGAGATCAGTGCTGTACAAATTTTAAGAGCTTTTACTTGTTCTTGCTTCCATGTAGACTCCTTTCCGTGGCTGTATTCGAAAAATTTCTGAATACACGGCCAGCATGAACAGAGAGTCTACACAGTTGCTTTAGAGGTTGTTGAATCACTCCACCATATTGATTTACTTTGTTAGCATAAAATTCAGCTACTTACTCTGTAATTTGTAAAAGTAAAGCAACAGTATCAGTGTAGTGACAAGTCCGTTACTAATAAAGCAAAACAAAAAAAGTAACTGGAACCACGAGCAGGGATAAAACAACAGTTGTCTGTTCAAAAAGCAGAAAGTCCACCTCTTACTTGAAAAGTTGCTTTTGTAAAATTAAGAGATGTTTATGCCAAAAGTTTAAAATCCACACTGTACTTAGAGAATTGCATTGCAAGTGCAAAGAACACTTTCACCTAGATAGGCTTCTTCAGGCAAAAATCTGAACAACTCATTGTGTTTAGCTTATATAATCAAGATGTAGCCACATCACAAGGTAACACTGTAGTCACATGATCAAATCACAAGTTAAAACTACAGTCATATGATAAGATTAAAATAAAATATAAAAGGTGCATAAATTATATGTAAAAATATATTTATAAATAACAATAAGCATTTAGATTTTGATTTTTAAAACATATAATATGGAAAAAATACAAGAAGGTTAATGTATTTTAGTATGTAAATACTTCAAATGGAGTTGATGATAATCATATCATTCAAGCTCAGGGGTATGTGTGTCTTAAATCTAAAAATCCATTGCAGTTGTATCCTCTCTGTATGGAATTTTTAGTCATCCACTCTAAGCAGTGCACATATAACTTCTAAAATAGCAAATTTAAAGGTATGAGTTAGATCTGTTTTAAGAGTATGTTTATATAAGGCATTTGGTAGAGCACTTCTCCTGATGTCTAACATATGATGACCTATTCTCTCTTTTAGTTTTCTATTTGTTTTACCTAGGTAATATGCTTTGCACTTGGTGCAGTTAGCTATGTATATTAAGTGTTGTGTGTTACAGTTGCCAAATGCTCTTAGCTCAAAAGCAGTGTCTTTGATTGGATGTCTAACAAATTTCTCAGTATTAATATATTTGCAGAAAATAAATTCATTACATTTATGAGTTCCTTGCTTACTAATTTAAAAATAAGATGTATTGTTGGTTGCTCTGTATAGCAAAGATGTTCTTTAAGTTACTAGCTCTTCTATAACTAAAAGTTGATGAATCAGATGCAATGTTCCTTAGCTCAAGAATCTCAGTTAAATAAACCAGTACTTTTTAATAATGTTATTTGTGGCTGGTGTACTTCTATCATGTGTAAGATTATGTCTTAGTTTGATATGATTATGACTAGTGGATGATCTTGTACCTCTGTTAGTGGTTAGAAGGGGTGTGTATTCTGTGGACCTCTTGTTTATGTCTTGTTTAATTGTCTTAACTTGTTGTTAAAAATAGCCTCTCTGTATGAATTCTAAAGCAGTCTTTTCAAGTTGCTGTTCCATTAATGTATCATTTGTATTTAATTGAGTTATCCTGACAAGTTGAATTTACCAATGTCTGGATAGATATCTGGTCATTGTAAACTGGTTCTATGCAGATATCTATTTTTCCTGCATGGTTTTCTATACATGGTAGTGCCAATATCACCAGTATGAGCTTTATTTAAGGTTATGTCATGGAAATTAGTTGTATGAAAGGATATGTTACATCTAAATCTTAAAAATTCAGTTGTTGTAGAAATGTATGACTCAAATTTTCTGAATTCTTCTAATGCACCTTCCCATAATAAAAAGGCATCCACAAACCTTTTATAAAATTTTACATTTCTGAGATAGGGATTATCTTCACTGATTAGGTTTTGTTTCTCTCACTGGTATATTACAATGCTGGCATGGGTGCTGGTAAATAGGGTACCCATCAGCACACCTCTTTCCTGTTTATAAAATGTCTTTTGATATAAAAATATGTTATTGGTGAGTATAATGTCCAGTAGTTTACATATAATATTAATGTGACACTGTGTATAATCAGAAAATTCAAATAAATGTTGTTTAACAAATTGAATACCTATCTCATTGGGAATAACTGTAAATAATGAGTCTACATCTGATGTCACAAGAAAACAATCTTTTGCTGAGTGTAACTTAAGCCATTTTGATAAAAGAAAAATGAAGTCAGCTGTGTCCTTAATAACAGTACCCGTTACATGAAAATATTTCTTAAATTGGTTATCAAGGTAGCTCAATAAGGGTTCCATGGGCCATCCTCTTGCTGACACTATTGGTCTAAGTGGGGGAGATACAAGAGATTTATGGACTTTAGGTATGCCATATATAACAGGTACAATAGGACTATCAGTTCTAAAGTACTGGTATAATTCTTCTCCAATATATTTGTCTGTAAGCATATTTTCTAGTTTTTTTTAGATCTGCTTAGTTAACTGATTCACCAGTTGTTTATGTATTTGTTCATAATCTGAGGTAGCTAGCATAGAAAGCATTTGATTGTTGTAGTATTCAAAGTTCATAACCACAGTATTCCCACCATTGTCTGTTGGTTTTATGACTATGTCTGAATTTGTAATAAGATTCTTGACCACCTGTATCTCTGATGAAGTCAAATTAAATTATTTCTTTTGCCTGTCACTGTAGAAATGTTTATGTAGTTCTTTTTCCACTAATTTTTCAAAGCCCAAAACAAGTGGATTGTTATGTGGTATAAAGGTACTTGAATGTTTAGGTATATCCGGTGGAGTATTGTTCTCTTTGAACAGAATCATAAGGTTAAGAGAGCGTGTAAAATATTTACGTTCTAGTAACACTTGTGCAATATCCATTTGAGTGGAGGATATAAATGTTAAACCTTTAGATAGAACTGGCAATTCATAAGAATTTAAAGTATAAAAAGATAAATTTATTACCGTTGATTCTTTGTGCGTTGAGACTTCACTTGATTCCTGGTTATTGGTCTGTTGTTGTTCCTCCTCTTGTCATTTGTGTTGTTCTTTTTGTGTTGACGTTCTGACATGGGGGGGGGGGGGTCTGTTGCCAGAATTGTAAAATCCAAGGGATCCAAAGCAGCAACATTATCAGCATCTACTATAGTTATTGGCCATTGCACTTCAAGCTACATGGGTTCAGTGGGTGTGTCCTCAGTGGTCAGAAGTTGTACATTGATTGGTTCTTGTTGTGGTTGGTTGTACTGGTTTCTGGTTCTGTTAGTTGGCCAAATAAAGACGTTCCCACATTTAAAATCATTTATGTCTCTATGAAGTTTTCTTTTCTTTGTTTATATTAGCCTCTGTTCAAAGGCTGTAATACGGTCTGTTTCTTGTAAGAGACGAGCATGTTCATTTATTTTGATACTTGTAATGAGGTACTGGTAGATAGCTTCTACTTCTTTGCTTAGTTGCTGTTCATTTGGCTAAAAAAAGGCAAGCATAAGCTCCATGTAGTGGAATACACATGCCACAAAAGTTTTCATATTTGGCTTGAGTGCATCCCGCTGCGTGAAGTTTACTAAATCTAAAACTTGTTGTGCCCATGTGCCCATTGCACCCCAATGGGCACATGGCAAAAATTATCAAGTAGACTTTAATGAATCCCCCCCCCCCACAACATTCACATTTGGCAGACAAACCATCCCCACAGCATATAGCATTGGCAATACCCCCATTTAAAAACAAAAATGTAATTAGACACCTGAGAACCTGGGTTGCTAATTCCCTCTCCTTTGTTCACTGTGGAGCAATGGTTATTAGGAAATCTTTTTACTTGGTACAGCTGATTGAGAAGGGGATACCGTCCAGATCTAAAGATGTTATTGTATTCAGCATTGATCAGACCAGTTATAGAATACAACACCCCCCTCCCCTATGGGATGTACCTCACCAGATATATCAGATGGAAATACCTCAGAGGTTCCTAACAAAAATGATCCCAGGCTTAAATTCCTTAAACTATCAGACAAGAATAGAAACACTATTTCTCTTTTTTATGTCTTATGGGTCCATCACAGGAGACCTATACCTTGCCTTCTGAGCAATCAGGGGCCCAGTAATCTTGAAACTTTTGTATCTTCACAAATTAAGCTGCACCACAAATACCAGAACAAGGGGTCTAAACCTGCTTCAGCAGATCAATAAAACAAAGTAGAGAGATTGATTCATTGCTCATTGTCTCCCTCACTTTGGAATAGACTCCCCCTGCAGATAAATCAGTGTGACAACACTATCCTGCTTCAAACAGGAACTGATTAATTGAATGAGTTATACATACATTCACCCCAAGCTTGGCTATCCTATCCCTCTTTGAGAGGGTAGGTACAGTCTAGGGAGGTAAGGTATAATGGTCACATGACTCAGTAGCCTTGAATTTCCTATGATTCTTATTTAGCACAGGATCTAGCAAACTCCTTCCTGGCACACACATACACACATGGACATACACATACTTACTCATAAAGATACCTTCAAACAGTCTCTCTCACACACACATACACACACACACACACACACACACACACACACACAAAACTATGATACCATACACACACACACACACACACACACACACACACACACACACACAAAAAAAAAACTGTGATACTGTACTTACCCCAAAACTATACAACAGGGAAGGCTAAGTAGACAACAGTGTAGACTACACATGCACAGGCATATATCCTACACACATATAAATATACATGACAAAAACATATTCATGTACACAGTCGCACATATGCACATCCAGTATCTGCACACTCTGCAGACGTGACCTCTCCATCTTTACCAGCCAAAATCACTTCAGGCAATGGATATCCAGCCCCCCCCCCCATATACATGCAAAAATATACATATAAGCATTTATGCCCAGCCACTCATCGACCCACACACATACTGTCCGTGTAACTACACGTGCACACAAACAGGGACAGACACACATACTCTATAATACGCATTCTCTACTACTTACCTGTATCAGCAATCTGTACATTTATTTATTATTATTTATTGACATTTGTTGACCCGGAAAGTCCACTGTACTTTTGACCCATTTTCAGTGGAGGCCCAGGGAGAAAAGCTCCAAGTTACATGAAAATCATTACATGAATTTGTAAGGAAACAATTACTTACAAAGCAAGTGAAATAATACAGAAAACTCAACTATATGTTATAAAAAGGCACAATACAGTAACAATGTAACATTAGCAAAATTATACAGTTAGAAATATTTAACAATACAGCTCAATTTTTTGGGGGGGTGGGAAAAGGGAAAGGTAAGTGTAGTGAGAAGGTAGAATTAGAGAGTTAAACTTAAAGGTAGGATAGATATAATTAGAATCTTATAGCTAGGTAGTGGGAATATGCAGATTATAGGTGTCATGTATTTAATCACAGTATTAAAAGTAGAAAGTGAAGGAAGAGAAAATGTGTTAAGATAGATGTGTGGACAAGGATGCTAAAGATTAGGGATAACTCATATGGTGCGACAGTATGACATATACATAAGTATATCTGCTATGTGAAACAGTTTTGCTAGATTAAGGAGGCTGTGGATATGTGTTGTATGTGCAGCTGGGGCTATCAGTGAGATGTTGTTTTAGTTTTCTTTTAAAGGAGATTATGCTGTCTAATTCTATAACTAATCATGGGAGGGTGTTCCACAGCTTAGTTATGGAATGGGAATAGAGGCAGCTACCTGCTCTTTTACTAAGTTTTGATACTTTAAGTAGGTGTTTGTTGTTAGAGCGTAGATTTTTGGATTGGACGTAAGGTTCAATGATATTTTTCAGGGAAGGGGAACACTCGGTTTATAAATGAGTTTATGGGCAAAGGTAAGTTGTGTGTAATATAGGTAATGTCCAAATTCTAGCCAGTTTAGTTCTTTAGTGGCCTGGCAATGGTGGGTGTGATTTGGTTGAGCTGATGCAAATTGTACAATCTTATAATAACAGGACTGTAGTTTGCATTGCAAAGAGTTGTGGAGATTGGTGAAGTTAGGAGACCCATATATTAAGGCTGGAAAGAGAAGACTTTTTGAAAGTTTTATTCGGATAGATTTATCTAAGTATTGTTTGTTTCTGTAAAGTTTGCCTAATTTGAAGTGAGTCTTTTTATTGCATTATTAATATGCAAGTCAAAGCTAAGTTCGCTGTCAAAAGTAATTCCTAGCAGTTTGGCCTGATTTACTAACTCTATTTGGGTTTTGTATATGGAGAATATAGCACAGTTTGTGTGAACAGGTTTAGATGCAAAGATGAGTAATTTAGGTTTATTAGGGTTAAGTAGTAGCTGTGATTGGCTTAGCTAGAGTTCTAAGGATGTAAAGGCCTTTTGTGTTAACTTTTGGAGGTCAGAGAAGTTATTGGAGGTACAGATTATGGTTGAATCATCTGCATATTGTATGGTAGTACAGTCAGAGGGAACTTTATGTAAGTCATTTAAAAAAATGTTGAATAGTAGGGTCCTAAGATTGACCCCTGGGGCACTCCTATATTATTTGGGAGAAAGCTAGAGAGTTTATTCTGCCATTTTACAGATTGCTGTCTGTTTTATATGCAACCAGTGAACCAGGTTAGGTAAAGCTGTTGCTCTTCCACTGCACAGATGTGAGTTATTGAAATACATAAATGCACGCTACTACCTAACATCATATGCCTACTCATTTTTCCTCATCTCTTCAAGATAACTTGCATTGTATAGGGTCTATAACTTCCGTAGTTCACAAGTTTCTTAAATGAGCAGTCTATCAGGTCTTGTATTCTTGCTAAGGGTATAGTCCTTCAAAATAGGTTGACACTAAGGACAATGTGTCAGTCATCATCAAGTCATTACATTTCCATCATGGATCAGTAACTTTATTCTAATTTTAGCCCTAGTGGCAGTGATTCAGATGCTGGTTATAAACTTACCAAACTATTACAACATTCCTTACTTTGGGTAAATGGTGATGGATTGGACAATTTGCAATGGTTACAGAATATGTCAGCAGACTTCTGACAGGAACATATTGAATTAGTCTGATTGTATTGGTTGTACAGGATCTGTACTCATTAATGACTGCAGCCAGATGTGTATTTAAGAGTTTGCCAATGACTTAATATGCCCTTTGTAATCTGGATCCTGCTTTCCTAAAAAAGCTGTGAGACCACATGTCCTGACTAGACAATTCAGGTTGTCTTCAGGAAGTTAGACAGATACTTTAGAAACATCTGGTAGGCTATCTTTTGCCTACTTCTCCTGGGTTCTGTGGAAACAGGTATCATCCCTGGTTCAGAAGTGTGACTCCAAGTATTCCATCAGAAGTTGTCTGAAGTGTCATGTCTTTAGGAGAGTTTGTCTGGATAAAAACATAAGAATGTCACTTGATTTACATATTCCAATATTTAATTTTATACTATTTTTATAAATTTGTGATTATGCCACATTTTCCCATTCTGTTTGGTCCTTTGGTTGTCTTTCACTTGATTTACATATTCCAATATTTAATTTTATAATATTTTTATAAATGTATGATCTCCTATGCCACATTTTTTCCATTCTGTTTGGTCCTTTGGTTGTCTATAAAATGCCATGGTTATAGACAAGTAAATACTGTGTGTGTGTGTGTGTGTGTGTGTGTGTGTGTGTGTGTGTGTGTGTGTGTGTGTGTGTGTGTGTGTGTGTGTAGATAGAGAGATAGATATACTGTAAATATAAATACAGAAATATAGAGATTTAATTGAAATTGTTAATGGATAATGTCCTTTTATCCATCCACATCTTCAGTTTCAGCCCTCTGTTTGCTTAATGATTTGAGCTGTTTCTGTTTCAGTTTTGTTCATACTGCAAAGGTTTAAATGCTTCAGGTGGTACTGTTTGATTTCTGTCTTTGGCTCCATTTTATGTTTCCTCTGCAGGTGTGCCTGGTATGGTTTGTGTTAGCTATACTACTGCTATTTACCACTCACGTTATTCTTGGTATTCTCCCACTTACCTGCACTTTCGATACATTCCTAGTTTGACATCTAATACAGGCTTTTTTGTTTATACCAACATGTAGCTCTTTATCTGAAACTCTGCCACACCTAAAGCATGCTAGCTCCTTATGAGAATTATTTACACAGTCTGTTAATAGCACACACAGCTACACCGTTACAATTCTAGGGTGTATTTGCTTGCTGTTTCCATTGATACTGGTGTGATTAATGCTTGACTGAGGGGCAGATCTTCCTTAAAGAGTAGTCTCATAGTCTTTTTTTAACTTTTCACTTTCTCTACCTCAATACTTCTTTCTCCAACATGTAGTTCTTAAGCAGTCTACACAGTGTTGTTGTATACTGCAAAATGTTTTCATTCTCCTATTTGATTTAGACTTTGGAGTTTATATGCTGTTTTTATTAAAGTGCTTATAAATACTGTACATAAAAACAGCAAAAAGAAATGCTAAATGAAACAACATAAATAAATAAAAGAATCTACAAGCGCCGCTAAAACATTAAATTATCCAAACAATTTAAGTTAAATAGTTGGTAAACATGATCTTATAAAACCTCTTTTAAGATTAGGGTGCAGTCTCTGAAATACATGGTACATAATAAGGGACCATGAGAATAATGCCTTAATATCACACAGCCAAATCAGGGAAGGTAGTGAGTTCCAAAGGTGTGACACAAGATACGAAAATGAACGCCTTCTAGGGTTCGCTGGAGTATATGACAACAAAACTGTTTTCATACAGACAAGACCCATATTATATAAGGCCTAGAATGTTAAATCCAAGATTTTAAAAATTGCACCTGCAGCTACCTTCAGTCAGTGCAAACCCCAAAGTACAGGAGTAATGCAACTGAACTGGGAGGCAACAGTCAGCATCTTGGTAAATTAATGTTTGCAGCTTGGGGTACATGGCATTGTAGTAGTTCAGTCTGGAAGAAACAAATACATGTATGAGTGAGCCAAGTCCAAGGAAGGCATATCTGCTGACTCTGAGTGACATTCCTCAAATGGTATTAAGGTGATCTTACTCTTGCTGATACCTAGTCCTTTAATGACACCATGTTGTCCAAAACTAGTCCCAGATTTTGCAATATTAATGAGGCAATAAAACCGTATTGAAATGAGGGAATTATAGACTACTTAAAAAGCACCAAAAGGCATTTTTACATAATACAATCCTTTACATGGGGCTTCACCACCCACACATCCTTACTTACATATGCTTACACATATGCATATACTTACTTGTTTTTCCATATCAGTATGATCTCACTCCACAGACTAACACTGCAGGCAAATGCATAAATATACTTGAGCATGATATCTGTGCAAATGCAACCTGGGAAAAAGATGCACAGGGGAACAGATATGAAGAACTTGCCTTACCAGGACTTAAAGAGACATGGAGAATCAGGACTGATTACAGCCTTTGATCCATTGTTATCATGATTTCGTTTGTGACCCTAAGTAAGTCAGTCAGAGAGGTGTGCTCAGATCTAATACCGGACTACTCTGAGTCATGATATGTGAGATATGAGTACAGCAGTGTGTAAGCCACCTTTTCTATTTCCTTAATGGTAAAATATAGATTAGAGGTACGGATGAAATTCTCCAGACTCTGCTTATTAAGAGAGTCTTTCTTCAGGAAGAAGGAGGTTATCAATACCTTTCTAAGAATAACCAGAAATGTCTTCATTGTCAAAGATGATTAGAAGATGTGATAGATAACTGTACATATAAACTTCGAGATAATAGCTAGCTTGTCTGGTATGTAGGTCTATGACCCACCATCCCATAGACTGCATATACAACTGTAACAAAATCCAGGATGTCATGATAGTTAACTCATCCTAATAAATATTGCAGCAATCCACATTTGAAATATTGATAGGCACTATAGTCACTACTTGAAAAGTGTATCTAAAAAAAAACTATGCAGCCTTGTTGATGCTTTCTGTACATTAAAACAAGTCTGGATTATATATATCTTCTGTATGAAAAAGCAGAGCTGAATGATTTGATACATAAGAAATTTCAGTTAGCAAGAACATTATTTTCTTATGAGCTTTATAAATGTTCTACCAAATAACAATGTCCAGACTAAATGTATTTTAAAACAGGTGCAACTTCTTCCATATGCATTCCAGCATTTGCCTGTGCCTACATAAATTATTATCACATCTTTCATAAGTTTGTAAATCATATATAATATATGCATTGTACATCATAGAATAGGGGAAATGCCATTATATTAATTGTTGCTGTAATGTGAGGCAACTGTAAACAAGTTAACGACATAGTCATCAGCTTAAGCTTCTCCTTATTATGGTGATCATGGTGCTTACATAGCCATGCTATTTTAAGAATGAAGGGATGGTGACGTAAACATTTTTAAAGAAGAAAAAGTGAGCAAGCTTAGGGAAAAGTCTGTGAAGTAGAAAGATGTGACTTCTTGTTAAGTAAGTAGTAATATATCTGATCAGATAGCAGGCGAGAACTTGTAACAGCTGCGTTTAAGATTGCAGAAAGGGCGACAGGATGTTAAGTCATTTATAAGTAAACTCTTATTTTAATAACTGCTGCTGCAGAATAGAACAATTCATGTTCATAATGCATGATTATACAAGTGGAAGGTATTCATTATGAGAAAAGATAGAAACTGATGAGTTCATTATGTGAGAAGATTATCACATTTTAGAACACAAAAATATTGCTAGGACACAGACTAACTTTATGAACTGTCATTCTAGAAAGAAAGGATAAAATATTTGTTTTTATTTTTTATATGAACTTAGGTTAGTATATTTTAAGATGAACTGGCTTGACTAAGATCCTGCACTTTCTAAGAACGGATTTTATGTGAATATTCATTATAAAGTATACTATGCTAAATGACAATAATTAGAAAAAGAAACAATTTGCTGTAAGAAAAAAGTTTGTAATATTAATTTAAGATATTCAATGTCTTTCATTAGTTCCTGCCAAGAAATGTTAACTCTGACAAATTTTGAAGTTTTTTCTTTTTCTTTTTCTCTTTTATTACATTCCATTTTATTTTATGACAAACAAAAGTTGATTATTACAATTAGAATTAGAAAAGTGATTTAAGCTGAAAATATGAGCAATGTTATGCAGATGTGAATTTTGAATGAAATTCACTATCAGGAGAATGGTGAGTGTGCTGTGTTCTTATGGCAAATTTACATTTGTAAACAAGACTGGGGAAATTATTTATTTATTTATTTATATTTTTTGACCGGGAGGTTCCGACTGGATGTAAGTCCATTTTCAGCGGAGGCCCGGGGAGAAAAGCTCCACAGTTAAAATAAACAGACAGTAGTTACATTGGATTGCATAGCGATTAACAATTTACATAACAATTACTTACAACATATTTACAGATGAACATAATTGTTACGTAAATTATGTAAATGTTGTAGATTAATAACCAGATATGTAAATGGACAGCTGCTTATATGCTTTTGATGAGAACATCTTTTAATCCAAAGCGCTGGTCACAAAAGAATGAGATCATATGTATCTGGTCACTCACCTTGGCAATATAATAAGAAGGGTGTATTCATATACATTGACTACATCCACCATCAGCACATTAAATATCAGTGTTTTTACATTAAAACTGTGTATGTTGACAAGCAACTATGCTGTTTCTCAGTGCATGGAAAAAACAAACAAATAAAACACCTTTTTTGCAGGAAGATGAGCCCCACTGCATCAGCATAGCTGCTGCTAATTATATATAGTAACTCCAATATCACAAAAACATGGATTAAGAACATATTCCCTAACCCTTTGAATTGTTCTATTTTTGAACACCTGTTGAACAGCTGTTTAAATGATCATAAACAGTCTACTAAACAGCTGTCAAACAAACACACACTTGACCAATATAATGGAACCTATATGTACATGCATACATATACTGTATAGTTTATAATGAATACTTGCCACTAAAATCATCACAAAAAGCTAATCACAAATGTAATAAGTTACATTTGCAACAACAAAAAGGAAAGCAAAAGAACAGCTTTTTATGTGTCATGCCCCCATACCCCTGGAGATAACATATACAATCTCCAGGGTCAGGGCTAGGGTCATACCTGCCTGGGCTACAAGATCGGAGAGCTCTTCCATGTCTCTTTTCATGTAGTCCAGGGAGGTACATCTCATAGGTTCATAGGTTCATAGGTAGGTACCAGGCTATTGGCCCTAGGGCCTATACAAGCCTAGCCAAAAAGGTACCCTGGCTTTTGTCACCCAAGAAAATTATTTTCCTGTGCCCCTGTCAAGCAGAACCACAGAAGTGATCCCCGGGGTGAATTTCCTATTACCCATCCAATCATCTAGATTTTTCTTAAAGAGTGCTAATGAGGAGCTCTGTTTGACATAGATAGGTAGTCTGTTCCAGAGTATGGGAAGTCTCTGGGACAGGAATCTATCCCTCCAGCATGTTCTGTTTATTGTGGTGACAAGGTTTAGGTCACTAGAGCGTGTAGCTCGGAGGGATTGGGATTTCTTTAAGTTGAGCATGTCCAACAGCTCTGGGTTTGACATAGCTTTGTATGTTAGGCAGAGATCGCCTCTGAGTAGGCGATATGTGACAGAGTAAAGTGTGGAGTTTTTTGAGATGGTCTGCGTAAGGCATCTGTTTGAGGCCAGTAATCCTCTTTGTGAGGTATTTTTGCGGCCTTTCCAGTTGTTGTAGATGTCTTGTGAGGTACATACAAAAGGGGCGTTGTACTCTATAATGGGTCTAATGAGTGATGAGTAGAGGGGAACAATGACCTCTTTTTTTCTGGATGAGAAACCTTTTGTGATGAGGTGTGCCATGTAGAAGGATTTTCTGACCACTGTGGCAATGTGATTATCAAAGGAGAGACTACTGTCCACCTGTGTCCCAAGGTCTCTTATCACACTTTCGGTGTTAAGTAGACTACCGCCTATGTGGTAGTTCATGGGTATAGAGTTTTTACCAAAGGGGATGACAATGCACTTTTTGGCATTGAGCTTGAGACCATGTCTTTGACATCAGACATCTGTCTCAGTGAGGCCCTTTTGTAGAATGTCCACATCGTTAGGAGTTTCGATTATGGCTCCTAGTTTGCAATCATCTTCGAATTTAGTTAGCCAAAGACCTTCTGTGTTAGCCTGTACTTCAGAGAAGTAGATACCAAACAGGAGAGGACCCAGGACTGAACCCTGTGGTACTCCACTTGTCACTGGTCTGAAGTCTGATTTGGAGTCTGCTACTTTCACAGTGTGGATTCTCTCAGTAAGCCAGTTGGCAACCCACTTTGTGACATAGGGATTTATTCCTAGTTTAGTGAGTTTATCTATAATTCCAGAGTGGGGGATGGTGTTGAACGCCTTGGCGAGATCTAGATAGGCTGTGTGAACCACCTTACCCTCATCTATGGCTTTGGTTACTACTTCAAAGAAGTCTGTCAGGTTTAGGAGACATGATATGCCTTTTACAGACACAAACTGTGTGGGCTCCAGAGTTTGGAGATCTCCAATGTCATTGTTTATGAGTTCCATGATGATATGTTCCATGGCCTTGCAGATGAGGCTCGTCAGGCTAATGGGGCAGTAGTTCCTGGGGTATGTTGTGGCTCCCCCTTTGTGGAGTGGGATAACTGTCATGGTGTGCCATTCAATGGGCACAAAGCCTGAGGTGAGGCTATGATTGAACATGGTACTTAGGTGGGGTGCCAGTTCATTCTGTAGTTCATGTAGAAGGCAGACTGGGATGTTATCAGGTCCCATAGATGCTGCGTTCTTGGCTTTGGAGAGTGAGGTTTTTACCTGTGCAGCCGTGATTACAGGAACTTTGCATTCTTCCGGTATAAAGATGGGCAATTTAGGGGGTGAGAGGGGGGTAAAGTTAGCACTGAACCTATCTGTCAGAATGTTAGCAATATCAGTTGGTTCTATATATTTAGTGTCATTGTGCTGTAACTCAGAGCAGATCTGAGTGTTACTATTGAGATTTTTGACATAGCTTTTTTTTTTTTTATACAGAAAAGTAGCTAAAACAGCAGTAAAAACAATTCAAATGCAGTGCAAGCTAGCACACTTGAGGATGTAGCAATGTTAGACCAAACAGTTTAAAAAATGCAATTAAATTAAAAATGACTAAAAACAGGTGCAGAAGGAGTCTATTAGGTAGAAAGAGGTAAAGAGATGGGACTGGGGGGAGTGTCCCAGATCAAATCTACCATGGGGGCGGGCAACTGCAAAAGCCTCCAAATTTAAAAAACAACACAGGAATAGGGAGGATGGGTAGGGGAAAACCAACACCTTCAGCAGAGATCTGAAAAACTATACAGTGAAGCAAAAATAACAGTGCACAACTCTGAAGTCAGCCAGCAATGATATAAAATTAGTGAAGCAACAATTAACAGTACACAACTCTGAAGTGCCAGAAAAATATACTTAGCTCTGTATATCTCCAGATAGTTTGAAGAGCACTCTGTCAGGACACAGGAAGGCTACAGCATTGATATGCAGGCTGTTACTAAGAGGGTCTAAGTTTATGCAAGTAATCCTTGAGATAGTCAGATAACGCACAGGATGTAAAACCAGTTATACTAACTTAAGACACAGAGAAATAGGGGGAGGTGGGGAAAACCAACACCTTCAGCAGAGATCTGAAAAACTATACAGTGAAGCAAAAATAACAGTGTACAACTCTGAAGTCAGCCAGCAATGATATAAAATTAGTGAAGCAACAATTAACAGTACACAACTCTGAAGTGCCAGAAAAATATACTTAGCTCTGTATATCTCCAGATAGTTTGAAGAGCACTCTGTCAGGACACAGGAAGGCTACAGCATTGATATGCAGGCTGTTACTAAGAGGGTCTAAGTTTATGCAAGTAATCCTTGAGATAGTCAGATAACGCACAGGATGTAAAACCAGTTATACTAACTTAAGACACAGAGAAATAGGGGGAGGTGGGGAAAACCAACACCTTCAGCAGAGATCTGAAAAACTATACAGTGAAGCAAAAATAACAGTGTACAACTCTGAAGTCAGCCAGCAATGATATAAAATTAGTCAAGCAACAATTAACAGTACACAACTCTGAAGTGCCAGAAAAATATACTTAGCGCTGTATATCTCCAGATAGTTTGAAGAGCACTGGTAATGCAGGGGTGCACTCTGTAGCCTTGAACCAGGTCTATGTCACAGCACAGATGTCGATTTTCTCCATTTTAAGGAGTGCCGCGAGTGAATGCAGTTTGAGGTTTAGACTTCTAGCATTGAGTAGCATTACCCTCAGATTTTGCTTGCTTGTACCTGTTACGGTAGTGAATTTGTCATTTGAACATTGCCTCAAAAAGGCACTATAGGGGTGGCAAGAGCCTTAGCCGGTATCCGGAATCCCAACGGTGACAGGTGCAGGCCATCTCTGGCAAAGTATTGTGGTCTGTCACTCGTGTCATCCCAGGCAGACAGATACTGGATCCCCTTAGAATGACACCAGAAGCTTAGCCAATTGTTGAAGTCAATCATTTTGTCCTTGTACTGTGGTATCATTCTGGGTGATGGCAGGATGCTACTCAGGGCTAGGGTCATACCTGCTTGGACTACAAGATCGGACAGCTCCTCCATGTCTCTTTTCATGTAGTCCAGGGAGGTACGTCTTAGGTCATTCACACCAACATGGACAATGGACGAGTCTTTCATTAGCACAGGTGGCTTAATTGGTTCGTCTAATTAAAGCAGAAATTAACAAATTCCAAAAGTTTAATGAAGTTTTAAATGTCTTATGACTAGTGTTTAGTTTTTAAATGTGTGCTTAAACAAAGGTAGTTTACCTTAATATCTTACTATATGGAGGAGGTTAATAGTATTCAACTAAGACTGAGAAACAATAAAACAATACTACCATGAGAAATTGTGTTAAACTAAGAATTAATAATTCTTCAATACAAATATGGATTTGAAATTAATCTCTTTAAATATTAATGGCATAAACAGAGGAGGATTTATTAAATATATAAATACAAATGCAGCTCAAATTAATTTTTTTCAAGAAACCCACATCATTAACAGTGAACAACATAAATTTAAGTTTAGCCAGTATGATTTTGTAGTGCACCCTATGTTTAAAAGTAAGATGTTTGACAATATTATGGAAGAAGGCTACTATAATGTCACCAATAATATGAAAACATAAAGAGAGCATGTTTTCCAATGTAATTAGTGAAGGTGTTTTCTACACAGATGCACGATGTAGCATTTGAGTCTTACCTTTGAAGGTAAATTGGCTAGGCTTAAACTGACCTGCCCACTTACCTATGAAACTAATACCAAAATTAATTCTTCATCTAATATATATATATATATATATATATATATATATATATATATATATATATATATATTTATATTGGCTTCCTGGCTTAAGAACTAAGATTGCCAAAACATTTAGAAATTGTATTTGTCAAAATGTGAGGGGGGCTAGTTTTAAACCAAGAAAAAGGGAAAACTACTTGTACAGGAATGATATCAGCATATGACATGCTAAAATAGACTTTTGTCATAAATAGTAATGTTAAGATCCATGTTAAATTGCACCTTGCATTCTTATTAAAAACAACAAGACAGGATTCAAACTGCATTGCTTGTTTAACCCAAGGTTTATTAAGTAAAATAAAAGATGTGTGCCTTCACTCTTGTCAGAGCTTCATCGAATCTAAGTTATACATATAAGTAACAAGTAATATATACTTTTCAATTTTTCACATAAAAAGCCATATTGATTAGAATGAAGACAATAATCTAAGAACAAATAAACATATCACATTCAGTGACAGTGACTGGAACAGTGGTACATACCTAGTTTACACTTTTATTGTGACTGGTGCTGTTTACTCTATAAAACTACTGTGTATCTAGCTTTTAATCGCTGTGATGGGTATAGTGTCAAATAATAATGTAAACATTTAGTCCTGCATTTTTGTTATATTGCTATATTAAATAATAAAACAGATGGCAGCGAGGATTCACTTCTCATTAAATACTGTGATGCTAGAAGGGAGGTGCATGGTGCTTGTCTGAACTCAAAAAAGAATTACGATGTGAACAGTAAGGTGTAATTACAACTTTGCAACCGTGTGTGAGTCATGGAAGTATTTGATAAAAAATAATAAAGTTAATTACCTTCAGGGCTGTTACCAAGACAAGCTAAAGGAAAAAAAAGCAGTGTGAAGATATGGGTCTGTGAAAATCCCCAAGATCAAAGTGCATCGTGGAGGGGAAATGGATAGGGTCAGAGGTGGACTACATAAAAGTACAGAGTCAAGACAAACCAAAAAAACATGTAAACTGCATGTGCAAATAGTTAAATGCAAGCACACAAATATATATATAAATGTATGTGCACACACACACACACACACACACACACACGCACACACACACACAAACAACACACACACACAGTCACACACACTTGCATATATATATATATATATATATATATATATATATATATATATATATATATAAAAACACATATAAATATAATATATATATATATATATATATATGGTTCTACCTGACTTCGTCGACAGCGCAGAAGACCGACAGCGAATTCGAGCTCCAGAAGATCAACGAAGAAGACCGGCTAGTGGCAGAACATCGACAATGCAGAAGACCGACACGACGGATGACAACACCAACGCCGAGGATGCCGACATGGGGAAAGGCTGTGTGAGTATCTGGTAGTGGGGACGTTAGGGTGCGAGCAGGTAAGTGTGGAGATTGACGGTCTGTGGGGATAGGGGTGGGTTAAGTGAGTTAGGGTTAGGAGCGATAGGGGTGGGTTAAGTGAGTTAGGGTTAGGGCGATAGGGGTGGGTTAAGTGAGTTAGGGTTAGGAGCGATAGGTGGAGTTAAGTGAGTTAGGGTTAGGAGCGATAAGGCGGGTTAAGTGAGTTAGGGTTAGGGAGCGGGTAGGTAAGTGTCGATAGTGACGGACCTTAGGGTTAGGGTAAGGTTTAGTGTGGGCTTGTAAGGATTTTGGTGTGCTTGTGTTGTGTGTGTGGTTTGTGGAATGGGGATGTGTTTTGTTTTAATTGTTATTGTGGTGTGTGCAGTGTATGGGGTTTCGTGTTTGTGTACCGTCGGTTATTTCGTTGTCGGTTATGTGTGGTTTCGTGTTTATGGACTGTCGAATATGTGGTGTCGGTGATGTGGTTGTCGGTGTTGTGTGGTTTCGACTATGTCAGGTAGATATATATATATATATATATATATATATATATATATATCTACACACATATGGGTCTACTTTAAAACACCAATGACGAAAACACCGAGACCGGAAGATCGACAACTGAGATGACCAACAGTTTAAAAGCCCAACGCTGAGAACACCGACATGTTATGGCAAGTGTGCGCTTGTGACAGTCTTTAGGGTTAGGGGCGGGTTTAGTGAGTTAGGGTTAGGGTGCGGGTTAGGTGAGTGTGCGATAGTGACGGACCTTAGGGTTTGGGTTAAGGTTAGTGCATAGATAGTTGTGTATGTAAGGTTTAGTGTAGGTTTGTAAGGTTTTTGTTGTGCTTGTTTTGTGTGTGTGTTTTTTGGAAAAGGTATTTGTTTTGTTTTGTTGATTGTCGGGATTGTGGTTTGTCGGGCATGTGAAGTTTCATGCTTTTAAACTGTCGGTCATCTTCCAGTCTCGATGTTCTCGTCTTCGGTGTTTTGCGTGTCAGTGTTTTAAAGTAGACCCACACACATACACACACACACACACACACACACACACACACACACACACACACACACACACACACACACACACACACACACACACACACACACACACACACACACACACACACACACGTGCGCGCGCGCTCACGCACACACATACATACACACACACACACACGCACACACACACCCATATATATATATATATATATATATATATATATTTACACACACACACACACATATATATATATATATATATATATATATATATATATATATATATATATATATATATATATATATATATATGGGTACCGACTGCCGAAAGGTTAGAGTGCACTGTAACCATGAGAGTAAAAATGTTTGATCTGGAGGAAATACGGAGCTACAACCCAAATTTTACAAAGCTTTATTCAAGAAAATAAAAACATCATAAGGTATTTGAGCACTTTTGTTCATTAGGTAGTGTTACATGGTCAAACTTTTTCAGAAATACAATTCTTAACTTGCAGGTTAATGTATTTAAGACTTTTATCTGGCTATTGAGGGGGAGGGGTTACCGCCTTATCTGATCCATTTTAGTAAGCATTTTGCATTTAGGTTCCCATTCAAGCCTGGGGGCATTTCAGCCTGGAGTTTCACCTGCCATCTAAGTTCTCTGACTTCCAGCTGGGGGTTGGTATCACCGTGGGGGACACTGACTTTGTCCAGGATTATGAAGAGGAATTTAGTGCAAACTGGGCTGGTATATTTGTGTTTTGCTAGAGCATTTTTAGTATCTTGGTTTTTAATGGCTTGGTAGTATTCTTTGATTCGGTTGCTTAGTTTTCTTACTCTGTTGCCTACATAGTAGGCTCCACATTGCTCACAGACTGCTAGGTACACTATGTCTGTAGTGTTGCAGTTGAATACTTGCTGGAAGGTGAAAATGTGCCTAGGGGATTTTAGGGTGAAGTGTTCCCCTTTGGCTATGTACTGGCAGCAGATGCATTTGCCACAGCTGTACATGGCTGGAGGCCTCTGAGCATTAGGGGTAGTGGGTGGGTGGGGGATGTGTTGAACATAGCCTTAAGATTTATTTTATTTATTTTTATTTTATTTTACATTTGTTAACCAGGATGGTCCAACTGGACACAGGTCCATTTTCAGTGGAGGCCTGGGGAGAAAAGCTCCACAGTAAGTAAAATTTTACATAATATGTTAAAATACAGTCTACAGCAGAAGGCATAACAAGATCTATATACACAGGAAAAAATTCTTACACATGGTTAATAACAGAATAAGTATACAAATTTAATCAGCATTAGGAGAAGACCTAGGTAGTGTTCTTTTGTAGCTGAAGGCTGGGGAAGGTCCCAGTGCTTTTTGCAGTTCATAGCTGCTTTTAATGATCTCCCAGTTGTTTGTCAGTATAGTTCTGATGGATTCTGAGTCCAGGGAGATTGGGAGGAGGAATCTGGTGCTGTCTTTGGGGCTATGTTTCTCTTCATTTTGGGGAGCCAGTATCCTAATATTGGAGGGTATCTGAGGAGTCTGTTATTTGAGATCTCCCTCCAGATACTGTTGATCAGTTCCACAGGGTAGTGCTTGTCAATGAAGAGCTTGGCTAGGAAGTGGCATTCTTGTATGAATGTTTAACTGCACAAAGTGCCACTTTACTATGTTCTTCTTCATGAAGAATGGGTGTTGGCTGATGTAGTCAAGGTAGTTATTGCAGAACATCTGTTTCCTGTGTATGTTGGATGAAAATTTTTTGGAGACTAGGTCTAGGGACAGAGTGACATCCAGAAACTGGACATCATTCCCTTTTCCTGAGAGGGTGAAATCCAAGAAGTCTATGCTGTGGTTGATTCTGTCTAGAAAGGGGTCGAGTTCCTCGGGGGGGGGGTCATTCTCAGGAGAAAAAGATATTGTTTATATAGAATTTATATAGACTGATGGACTCAAACCCCGTAAGGTTGGTGAGGATGTCTGTCTCCCACCAGCTTAGGACTAAGTTGGCATAAGCTGGTGCCATTTTGGCTCCCATAGCCTCCCCTTGGAGTTGTTGGTAGATCTGGCCATTGAAAGAGAATAAATTATTTTCCAGTACTATTTCTAGTATGCTAAGTGTTTCAGGCAAGTGTTTATGGCAATTCTGAATGCCCATGACTTATTTTTTTTAAGTTGTTTCAGTGGACAATTTCAGGCCAATAAAGCCAAATCCCACTAGCTGTGGGTATATTATATAGCTGAAACACCTGATGTTCATAAGGGGCATTTGCATATATCCCATGTCCCTCTGATACAAGAGGATTGAGAGGTCACTCAGTGGGAAGTTGTAGTTTGGCTGGAGTTTTCATTTAGTTTTTACCGATTGTTTTTTCTGTGTGACCTTCTCACACTTTGATTTAGTTTGTTAGTTGGGATATATTGCAGTCACCCTAATGGTAATGGACATCAGCTGGGTATAACAGCCGTGCGCTTATTATGCTTAAGCAAGCAATCTGCTTGTGCTGTGCTGATGAAGTCATAACAAGGCTGAAATATGCATATCAACAGGTAGTGGGGTTTGGTTTTATTAGTTTGAAATTGTCCATTGAAACAACATACAAAGAAAGAAGTCATGGGCATTCAGAATCACCATATAGCTGCAACATCTGATTTTCATAGGTTCATAGGTTCATGCTAGGCTATCTGCCCTAGGGCATTTATAAGTCTAGCCAGAATGTGTTTGGCTTTCACCACCCATTTTAAATTTATTTTGCTATGCCCTTTTTCGAGGTTAGTATACTGTGCCTCTGTCTAACAGTGACACAGAAGTGATACCTGTGGTAAACCTACGATCTCCCATCCACTCATCAAGATTCCTCTTGAAGAGAGTCAATGAGGGACTCTGCCTAACCTGGACTGGGATTTTATTCCAGAGTGAAGGGAGCCTCTGGGTTATGAATCAGATTCATAAGGGTCATTTGCATATATCCCATGTGCCTCTGATACAAACGTTTTGAGAGGTCACTTGGTGGAAGTTCTAGCTTGGCTGGAGTTTTTCATTTAGGTTTTGAGCAAGAACAGATTTTTAGCTAGGAAGTCGTTTAGAGTGGTTTTTAAAAGATAAAAGGGAGTGTATTGACTTGATGGATACAGGTAAGGAGTTCCAGGCCTTAGGAATCTTGAACGAGTATAGACAATGTCCAGCAGATTTGATAGGTTTGTAGACAGAGAGGAGTTTTTGGTCACTGGATCACAATGATTAACTAGGATCATAGTTGTGTGTAGTTTTTTTAGAACTGGACAGGCAGATGGATGCTGGATAATTTTATAGGTGGTAAGAAGCTGCATATATGTTAGTTGATCAGGCAGTTCTAACCAATTTAAGCTTTTTAGTTTTATACAGCGGTGGGTTCTGAAAGGAGTGTTTGCTGCAAATTTAGCAATTTTGTTATAGCATCATTCAAGTTTTAATTTTTATGAAGCCTAGAGATTAGTGAGGATGAGAGTGCCAAGAGTGGGATGGAGATAAGTAGTGGCAAATGTAGTTTTAGTTGCATCGATGAGAAAGTTTTTATCTGTGTAAAGCAACCCTAGTTTTTGATGGGCTTTTCTTATGGAGCTTTGTATATGTAGGTCGAATGTAAGATTGTCATCCAGTATCTCCCCTAATAATTTGCTATGAGAAGTGACTTAAACGGTTGTATTATCAAGAGAGAGGACTTTAAATTTTGCTTTTTCATGAGAGGGATTTTGGGGGAAAAGTAGTAGTTTGGTCTTTTTTGAGCTGAGCAAGAGTTGTGAGTTATGAGGCCATGTTTTGGTGGCTATTACAGCTTCCTGAGTAATTTTTTGGAGGTGTACCACATTGCCAGATGTGCAAATGAGAGTGGAATCATCTGAGTATTGTATTAGGTGGCCTGTTGTATAGATGTATAGAGGGTGTTGGTGAAAATGTTAAAGAGGAGGGGACCAAGGCTAGAGCCTTGTGGTATACTGGTGCTGACTGGCAAGTAAGGAGAGAGCATAGAGTGCCATTTTACTTACAGATACCTATTGGACAGGTAGCTTTTGAACCACAGAAGTGTAGGCAAAGACAGACCTAGTGAGGGCATTTGAAGTAGGCATTTGCGGTGACAAACTGTGTTGAAGGCTTTATACAAGTCTAGAAATAAGGAAGAGACTAGTTTGCCATTATCTCTAGCTTTATTGACAGTATCTGTACAGGTTAGAAGGGCAGTGCTAGTACTATGGGAAGGATGGAAGTCATGTTGTGTAGGGGATAGGAGTTCTTCCTGCAGGAATTACACAGTGATAGGGTAGAAGAGTACAGAAGACTCCTGAATTTCAGAGGGCGAATGACTTGATGAAGAATGTTTGGCCACTAATCCAATTAAGAGAAAAACATTTAGGAAGTTGGGCAGATGGTATGAGGCATGGTTACATAAGGAAATAAACTGAAAGACAGGCAAAATGTAAACTGGCAACAGGAGGGCATGTGTTGATAAAAAAAGATCATGCTGGGGAACAGAGGCATGGATATTATGTTTAGGAAAGAGTGCCATTTTATACCCAGTAGGTTAGAAAGTGTGGGCATTGGAATTAATCATTTAGCAGGGGAAGATAAAGGGAAAGTTAGAAAGGATAGGGAATGTCTATTCTTCAGACTAACATGGGCAATGTTTTATTGTTAAGCTTTCTGAAAAGTGAAAGAAACTGCAGGGAAAATCTGTGACTGAACTAATAGGTGGAGATTATGATGTATATTAAATGAAGAAATAGAAAAGGTCACAAAAAGTAGTGTAACAGTAACAAAAAGAGAAGATTATGGAGATCCTAAAAGTAAAATGGGTGGATGCTTGAATGAAATGGCACGAGACAAACAGAGCAGTACACACAAAAAGTAAAGTAATGGGGCATAGGCAAGTGGACTGGATTGTTTGCTTTTTAGGCAGGAAGGCCAAAGATAGGCCAGAAAAGCAGACATTACTGGGAAGGAAAACCTTGGATCCTGCCATGAGTATTGTGTTTATTTATTTACTTATTTATTCATTTATTCATTCATTTACTTATAGGTCGATAGGTAAGTACTAGTCGAGCTGTCCTTGCAGGCCATTTTAAGCCTAGCCAATTTCCGTTTTGTGCCTGAAATAACCTATCCCATTAGTCTATAGATTGGCTTTACCCATCCCAGGGTCAATAATATATATTGGCCCTAATGAGAATAACTGAGATCATACTATAGATAATTGGAGAGGATCCATGCATGTGATAAAGCATTTAGGAGCTGCCTCTGTTCATTAGTAGCACAGGGAGCAGTCCTGGGGTAACTTTTTGGTTTCTCTTCCATAGATCTGCATTGCACTTGTATGTATACAGGGATGAACTTTCTTTTATGTGGATAGGGAGTCTTCCACATCAGCGATATAATCTGCGAGATATACTTGTCCCTCCAAACTGTTCCATTTATGTTCCTTCCTTCCTTTATTTATTTATTTATTTATTTATTTTTGGCTGGTACAAGACAGGGGAAGTCAAAAATGAAACTGGGATGAAACTAAGTAGCAGAATACAGAGGGAAAGGGGAACTTCAAAGGGGGAGCATTAGAAGTAACAAATACATGTATTCTGTGGTATCAGAGATATATTAGTATAATAGAGTAAATGATAAAATGATGGTGTTAGATGCAAAAATGCAGGTAGCATACTCAGAGGGGATGACAGAGAAAAGGTGAGACTTTAACAGAGAATAAGGAGAGTTTAAGTTCATACGAATAAACAGCAGAAGAGGACTGAGAGAAATGAGACAGAGCAAAGGAGGTTATGGTGACTGACATGTCACAGATGAAGAATAAAATACTTTATCTTATTGAATTTGGTGGAGCCATTGGAATAGACAAGAAAGAACCTATGCTGGAAGCTTAACCCTTTAAAAAATTACCATTTTTCAAAAAGACTTTTACTTCATCACTGTGTTTGGCTATTTTTACTAATTTTATTTTAAAGCCTGTATCTCCAAAATGGTTCAACATTTTTCATGCAAATTTCAAAGACTATACGATACTTTTCCGTTATCGGGGCAACAGCTGTAAGCAACCTTTGGATTGTTAACTTGTGTTTGCAAAGATCCCACTGCTGCTGCTGATGTTTAAACAAAAAGTTATACTTTCTTTGCAGAGTGCCACCCAGTGCATTACTTATTTACTTATTTAAATAGCAAAGTGTATGCATCCCCAGCTCCTAAGCCCCTTAAAGAAAAGGATGAATGTGTTTATTTTTACATCTTGCAGCATCCAGAAAGTGTGCTTTATCTGAAGGCAATGCTGTTCCTTTTTGTTTTTGTTTTGTTTTGTTTTTTTTCGGGTTTTACTTTCATCTTCCATCTCAGTGTCATTGATTTTGTTACATGTTAGAACTGATTATTGCATAGTTCTGCTGTGCTTTACATTTTGGCTTTGTTGTCACAGCACCACTCATTTTTCAGGCAAAGTCAGTGCCAGGTATGTTGCTGCCATATTCTGGCATTAATTTCGGCTTTGATCTGTGACTGTCACTCCTTTTGCCCCAAGTCCCTGCCAGTTACACAGATAGTTTTACAAAGATCTGTGTGACTTACTAATTATGACTTACATCACGGATGTTAATTTCTGAAAATAAAGAGGAAGTGCTCCTCTTTCTGACCAGCTGCTGATTTTTATGGGTCAGTGTCTTAGCATGTGGAATGCTGTCAGTCAGATATGGCAATCTAATCACACACAAACAACGGGTAAAAGACCTTTGCAAAAGTTGGGACATCTGTTCAAATTATGAACCGAACATTGGGAGAAAGCCTTTCGAAAAATAGGAACGTTTTCCCAATGTCAGCATGTAATTAGAATAACATTTGCGTTACTTTTCCATCTACATTTCACTCCACAAGTGTTGCCCCGTTAACGGAAAAGTACCAAGTATACTTATCTATAAAATTTCATTAGATTGTGATTCTACGCACAAAGGCAAAGGACAACTTCATCTTGAATTTTACTGAAGACAATTAATTTCAATGTCATTTTTATGCTTCAGTATATACAGGAATAAAAAAAATATCAGTTTTATACAGAAACACTGCTTTTTTAGACCTAAATTCATACCAATGTTATATGTATGTTTATGTTTTGATAGCTTTGGTTTATTTCATTTTGAAGCAAACAGAAAGCTGCACATATTGTTTTCGGCAGTCTAGTAAAATGCTGCACCTTGTCAATTTCCAAAGGCCTTTCCAGCTTGACTTTACCTTAACTTCAAACTGGGATGTGTTTTACACACTCAAATAGTTTTTTAAGGGAAATGTACAACATAATATCAAATATGTGCATGCCTGTCACATATTCATAGGTTCATAGGTGTTTACTAGGATAATAACCACAAGGGCCTTTTCAAGCCTAGCCATGCATCCCAAATCACTGACAAGTTCTGATATCCTTGATAAATGTAAGCAGGGGCTTGAGAGGTGAAACATTTACAAGCAGGGGATTGGGAGATGAAACATTTACAAGCAGGGGCCTGAGAGATGAACCATTTACGGCTGTGTCCATTAGAGACATAGATGCCACACCAGGGATGAATTTCATGTTGCCCATCTAACTCTCCCAGTTACTCTTGACTGGGTTAGGGAGGAACTCTACTTCACATGGATGGGGAGCCTGTTCCAGAGGCTAGGTTTAAGTTTTAGAACAGGTAATTTGGTGTTTTTTCTTTTGTGAATATGCAGAAGTTCCATCAGGATGTGGTCTGACAATGCTTTGTATGCCAGGCATAGATATCCCCTCAATAGCCTGTAGGAGACAGAATGCAGGAATAGTGCCTTCAGGTGGTCTGCATAGGACATGTTACTTACTCTGTGTATTCTTTTACTGAAGTACCTCTGTGGACGTTCCAATTGTTGGATATGCCTGGTTAGGTAAATACCAAAGGGGGCATTGCACTCTATGGTAGGTCTGATGATTGCTGAATACAGTGGAACAATGACTTCCTTGGACCTAGATGCTATACTTTTGTTTATAAGTTGCACAACATAGAATGATTTCCTCACTTTTGTAGACACATGATGGTCAAAGGCTAGTTTATGTATGCCTCAAGTCCCTGACTACTGGGCGTGTGTTGTCAATATAATAGCTACCAGAGTGAATGATTTCCTGAAGGATAATAGGGTTCACTTCACTATCTTGAAATACTGAAATCTCAAATTTCAGTATATCTCGAGACAAAAATAATGAAAGCCCAGTTCCACGAAAGACCACATAACCGAATCCGGAAATGTCGAATCAGTGGTTGTGGTGATGCGCTGTGTTAATGAATAGCTGGAGATCAGGTAAGTGTTTATATTTTAAGGGTTTTGAGTAGGGATTTTAGTGTATGTTAGTGTGTTGGGAAGTTGTAGGTGTAGGTTATGGTATGTAGGTAAGTGTGTGAGTATGTAAGTGTTGAGAATGGTGGTGTTTGTACGTATGTGATGTGTTTGTGTGAGGGGAATGTAGACTGTGTAGTAGTGGGTTTCATGTCTTTGTCATTTTACTGTGACCTTGGAGTTAGTATATGTAAGTAGCGGGGGTGTGGGGGGCACAGGCCCCCACATAAGAGGTGCAGGGGGGCTTGCCCCCCTGCTAATACGTAGGGTAGGTTCATGCATTTGTGTTGTTGTGTTTGTGTGTGTTTTGTTTGTTTGTTGTAGTGTGGAGAGGAGGGTGTATATGTGTTTGTGTGGTGTAGGGTGTGTTTAAAAGTTGCGATTTTGAATTTTGCACTTTTGGGGTTTCGGTATTTTGATTTTTTGGCTTTATAGTCTCGAGATACTGGAATTCGATATTTCAGTATTTAGAGATTATAAGTGAATCCAGGATAACATTATGTACTTTTAGGCATTTAGTTTTTGTCTATGGCTCTGACACCAGTTATTTGTCTGTGTTAGCCCTTCCTGGAGAACATGTATGGCAGTGGGAAATTCTATGACTGCTCCTAAATTGTAATCATCTGCAAATTTATTCAGACAGAGGACATTAACATTGGCCTTGACTTCAAAGAAGTAAATGCCAAAAAAGAAGCACTCCCAGGACCGATCCCTGAGGGACTCTGCATGTGAATGACCTCTTTGTAGAGGTGGACTCCTGAATTCTAACTTCCTGGGTCCTATCTGTGAGCCAGCTGGCTATCCACAGGGTAACATAAGGGTGTACACCTAACCTCTTTGTTTGTCAACAATGTCCGAGTGGAGTATTGTGTTAAATGCCTTGTCCAATTTAAGGTAGACCTTCTTAAAGAAGTCCACCGGGTTGAGTGGGCATGACCCACCCATAACAAAGCCAAACTGAGCTGGGTCCAGTGTCTAGAGGTTTCCTATGTCATTATTGATCATTTCCATGATAATTCTTTCCATGGCTTTGCATACAAGATTAGTGAGTCTTATTGGTCTGTAGTTTTCAGGGTCTGTAGATGGCACACGTTCGTGCAGAGGAATGACTGCTGCTGTTCTCCATTCACAAAGCCTGTTTGGAGGCTACAGTTAAATAGCAGTTCCAGAGGGCTGGTAGGTCATGTTTCATGCTATTTAGAAGGCATCCTGGGATATTGTCTGGACCCATTGATGCAGTGTTCTTGGCCTTAGGGAGAGCACTAAGGACCTGTTCCCTAGTGATAGCAGGGAGAGTTATATTTGATGGTATTCCTGAGGGAAGGTTGATGGGGAGAGAGGGGTAAAGTTCGAGATTAATTTTTGGCCAGTAGGTTTAATATATTTTCTGGCTCAGTATAGGTGGCTCCATTAACAAGTAGCTCTGCAAACAATTGTCTATTGCCTTTGAGGTTGCAGATATAGCAAAAGCATGCCTTGTATTTGTCCTTGGCCTGGGAGGCCAAATTTACTTCAAAACTGGCTTTGGTGGACTTTATTTGTCCTCTGAATTGTTTGCTTAGTTTGATGAGAGTGCTTTTATCCTGCTGGGTACTACACCTCCTAATTTTTGCCACGATTGTCTTCTTTCTGTTATACTGCCCATCGATATTGTAATTCCACCAGTGTGGCTTGTTCTTTGAGTTAGTGCTATACTTCTTTCTGGTGGGTGCATATGTTTCTATGCTGCTAATAACATGCTTGTTTAGGGTTTCAGTGAACAGTTCTGTGTAGACAGCAATGTTCTCAGGATTTATGGGGGCTTGAAATGTTGCCAGGTTATAGCTTAATAGTAGAGTAGTTCCTGAATATTCCACGGTTAGCTGGGGATCCAGGTTTTATTTTTCCTTCAAAGGAGACCATTTTATGGTCTGACCTTACCAGAGATGACATTACACTAAGGGGGTGTGCAGCACTCTCCTATATTAGTGAAGACCAAATCCAGTATGTTTGCACCCCTGGTTGATGTGTTGACAATCTAGTCCAGGCAGTTTGTGTTTACACAATCCAAGAATCTATGTGCCTGTATGTTCGGTGTCATATATGATTCCCAATAATAGTGTGGTAATTGAAGTCCCCCATGAATATGGCATTGAGTTGGATGATGAGTGTTTCCAATAAGCTTAAATGCATGTTATGGGTTTTCTGGATCATAGAGGGGGACATATAACTTGCAAGGAAGTGGTATGGGATTTTGCCCTTGGTGACTTGAACATGGAGAAACTCAAGTAAATTGTACTGTTTAACCAGCCTTGAGGTATGTCGCTCGTCCAGTCAGGATAAAATAAACGAGTCTTTGTGAGTTCTGTTCAACCAGCTTTATTATGTACAAACACATCAGGACTGAGGGTTAATAACTTTAACTTAGATAAACTTATAAACAAGCTAGCTATTACACTCATACATGCTCACTCTCTGGCTGCAATCTTAAAATGGCACTGAAGCTAGCATGTGCTTGCTATTTATATGCATGTGGCAACCTTGAAACACTTGTTAAAGGTAGTACACACACACACACACACACACACACACACACACACACACACACACACACACACACACACACACACACACACACACACACACACACACACACACACACACACACACACACACACACACACACACACACACACAGACACACACACACACACACACACACACACACACACACACTATTCTACATCATCCCTCTTTGAGAACTCAGTCATGCAATACTGATAACATTAATTGACATGCAATCAATGCAAATAATTCTTTGTCATGCAATTATTGAAAACTAAATACATATAAACAATTATGTCTAGGTTGCTGTGTATTTCACACTAGGTCTGGAAATACGACCAAATCATGTGACATAGAAATTAGAATTAGGTCTAACAACTGGGATTGTTTCTGCTGAATGTTCAACCTTAGGGACATCAGGAGCATCATCAGGAATGGAAGTAGAAGTTAAGACACGTTCTGCAACAGGAACATTGCCTGGATTTCTCTAAGATCTAGAGTCTGTATCACAGGAACAATGTTGTGATATTGATTCTGGAACAGGAAGGAGATTCTGTGATTTTTCCTGTACTCCACACCCTCATATTATATGAAGTAGGATCTTGGCTCGGTACATATATCTGTTACTTGACCAATCCAGTCAAAACTTTTCGCCGTTTGTATCCTCAGTGTCTCTCCTTCTTTCAATGGATGAAGAAATCTGTTCAATTTATCATAGCTGGACTTCTGGAAAGAATGCTTTCTGAATATTTGGGCTCTAATTGTCCTGTTGTTCTTAGCTTTAGGCCTCAACAAACTGGAACTAATAGGCAATGTTGTTCTGGTTTGCCTGGATAGAAGTCTCTGAGCAGGCGAGCCAAGTATATTGTTACTGGGTATGTTTCTAGATTGAGTAAATTCAAAAAGACATCAGTATTATCATGCTTTGACCTCTCAAGTAATTGCTTTGCACTCTGTACTGCACGTTCAGCTAGTCCATTTGACTGTGGATATTCTGGACTACTAGTAACATGTACAAAGTCCCATTCTCTTGCAAATTGCTGAAACAACTGACTAGTAAATTGGGTACCATTGTCAGAAATAACTTTGTGTGGACTACCATGGACTGAGAAATGATGTTTCAACTTGATGATAACAGCAATGGACGTTAAATTAGGTAGTAAATCAATTTCAAACCAGTTCAAAAAAGAGTCTACCAACACTAAGTAATGCTGATTGTTCCACTCAAATATATCAGTGGCTACTGTTGACCAAGGTAGTTCAGGAACTAGACGTAGCTGAAGTGGTTCATTTTGCAAATGTGGTTTAGTACTATTCCATACTGAACAAGAAGCAAGTACTTTATCAATGTCTTTTACTAGAGAAGGCCAAAATACTAGTTCTCTCACCCTTCTTTTGGTAGATTTGGAACCTGGGTGACCACAATGCAAAATCTGGATATATTCATATTGCACAGAAACAGGAACTACAATGTTAGGACCTTTAAAAATAATGCCATCTTCCATCAACATCTCATCTCTGTAAGAAAAATAAGTTTGCACTTCAGGTGGTGCACTAGATTGCTTTGACGGCCATCCAACACAAATGTAGTGGTTGAGCTTTTGCAAAATTAGTCAGTCTTTGTATGATCTCTCAGCTCATCAAGTCTTGTGGTAGAAAAATAATGCACTTCCATGATGTCAAAGTCAAAATTCTCAGCATTAAGCTGTTCCGTTGTATTTCTGAGCGATCTAGATAAGGTATCAGCCAGATAAAGAAGTTTGCCTTTTGTATAGACCTCTTTGAAGTTGCACTTTTGCAATTTGAACATCATTCTTTTTAATCTCACTGGAGCTGAATGCATAGGCTTCTTTAGAATAGTAACTAGAGGTTGGTGGTCAGTTTCAATCTGAATAGCTCGACCATAGATATAATAATGAAACTTTGAACATGCAAATACTATTGACAAAAGTTCTTTCTCAGTTTGAGCATATTGCCTTTCAGTTTGGGTACGAGTTCTAGATGCATAAGCTACTGGTCTGCCTTTTAGAACAATAACTGCACCAAGATCAAATTTTGAAGCATCACAGGAAAGTGTTACTGGTTTATTGACATCATAGTATCTTAATGTAGGTGGTGTGGGAATTTTCTGCTTAAGGTCTTCAAATGCCTTCTGGTGCTGTTCCAACCAAGATCATATAACATATTTGCACATCAGCTCTCTCAAAGGTGCTGTCAGCTCACTGAAGTCTGATATAAACTTGCCAAAATAGTTAACCATGCTGTAGAGCCTGAACATTATCTGGAGCAGGCATCTCAAGAAAGGCTGCTTGCTTGGACAGGTCTGGTCACAAGCTAGTGCTAGTAAATAAATGACCTACATATGTAACTTCTGGTAGTTTGAATTTGCACTTCAGAGGACTGAGCTTTAAGTTCACTTCATGTGCTGTGTCTAGAACTTTCGTAAGGTTTCTGTCATGCTCTGCTTCACCATTGCCTCCAACCAATAAATCATCTACTATTATGGCACAAAGATAACCTGAAAAAAAATTGCTCCATTGCATGCTAAAAGACTTCACTTGCAGAATTTATTCCAAATGGCATCCTGAGGAATCTATATCTGCTAAATGAGGTACTGAAAGTAGTCAGTAATGAGGATTTGTGATCAAGCATCACTTGCCAAAATGAACTTTTTGCATCTAAGACAGAAAAAACAGTGGCATTTAGTATTAGAGCTGTGACTTCCTCGACTGTACAAATTGGATGATGCGGTCTCTTTAATGCTTTGTTCAAATCTCTTGGGTCAATACATATTCTGATTTCATCTGAGCTTTTTTTGTGGGCTGCTGCCATGGACGACACCCATTCAGTTGGTTCTGTAGCCGGACAAATTACACCTTGCTGTACCATTTTATCCGTCTTTGCTTTAACTTTATTCTGCATAGGTATCGGAACTTTTCTTGCTGCTCTGACTACTGGACTGATCTCTGGGTCTAACTTCATAGACTACGCAACTCAAAGTTCACCCAGCTTGTCATCGAAAACATCAGCATACTCTGAGAAAATAGCTTCAGTAAAATTGGGACTAGGATATGTTTTTATATGATGAACTTCTTTGGTAAAAGCAATCAAATTAATTCTCACACTGTCTCTGAGACCTAATAATGACTGCACAGGTCTTTGGAATGCATAGAATAACAAGCTGTAACAGTTCCTAGCCAAATAACATGAAAGCATTACTGAACCTCTGGCTTGAAGTTCTTCACCTCCATAAGCAACAAGTTTTGTACAACTAGCCACATTGAATTGTTCATTAGATCTCACCTTTGCAAATGTGTCTGCTGACATAATGTTACACATTGAGCCAGTATCCACTTTAAGCTCTGTGGATTTACCATTGATATGGACAGTACAAAACACTTCATTCTTTGCCAACAAATTTGTTGTATCAGCATTATCACCAATTACTGATACACCATATATGTAAAAAGTAGAATTACAACTCTCTATATGATCAACTTGCTTTTTTAAGTGACCCTTCTTTATAACTGTGCGAGGTTTACTTGATTTGCAAAACTTTTGAAAATGATTCAATTTTTTACACTTGTGGCATTGCTGACCAAATGCTAAGCATTTTCCTCTTTTAAACTCATGACTGGCAGCACAATTGCAACAGTTAACAATAAAGCTGGATTTGGGTTTTGTTGACTTACCCTTCTACTGCACTGAGCATGTCCTTCTCTTAGAACTTGCTGGAAAACTAGGGGACTCCCAGGAAAACCTGCAGGGGTTGCAGGTGTCATGTGCTTAGGTCTGCTTCTGCTACCCATGTGTTGTATGCTATCTACATTTACTCTGGAGCCTGCTGAAACCATGTTCTTATCAGTTGCAAGCATACTTGTGTGCCTTTCCATAACTTCATGGATCTGACAAATCTCAATAGCTTTGCTCAGCATCAAATCACTGTCATGAAGCAAAATCTTTCTCAATGCAGCACTACTAATACCACACACAAGCCTGTCCTTTATCAACTCATCTTTCAAGCCACCAGATCAACTTGTTTTAACTTTGTTTCTCGTCAGTAATATAAGCTTCAAAAGTTTCCCCTGGTTTTTGATCTCTCATGTAAAACAAATGCTTCTCTAATGTAATATTTGTCTGGGGGTTACATATTTCCCTGAATTTGCATTTTAAACACTCAGGGTCTTCCCCTGATTCAACCTGTACAGCAATATGATGGTTTTCACCTTCTCCCTCATATACCGCCGGTGCATACACAAATGGACACTCTCTTTCAATGGCCTTTGACCCAGCTGGTTTAGCAAAATAAATGCCCTGGTGTGTGCATCTTTATCAGAATAAGCTGCTTGTATAAAAATATCATACTCTTGTTAATATATTCTCCAATTCTCTGCAATATTCTGACAAACACCAGTGGTGATGGTTTTCAAAATCCTTCTGCCATATTTACACATACCAGAAAAGGCTTTTGCAAGTATCCATAAACACACACATATATACATATACCAGAAATTTATGCCAGTATTTGTAACTATGCCCAATAGCACAACAAGCATCTGAATAACTGAACTTTGTGAAATAAGTCTCTTGGGCACATAATTCTCTTGAAATCACTGTACTGTAAGAAATCACTTCTTATCAGTGTAAGAAACATTTCAAAATAACTGCACTTTGCAAATAACCAGTACACAGCACACTGAAACTTTCCCAAAATAGCTGTACTTTGCTAAATAACTCTTTACAGTGCAAGAAACATTTTGTAATGGTGGCACTTTGCAAATAACCATACCCAGCACAAGAAACATTTCGAAATGGCTGTATTTTGACTGCACTTCATGAAATAGTTGCACCTTGCGCACAATAAACTTTTTCGAATAAATGCACAGTAATAAGCACACACTGTAAGCACTTTTATACACTTTTGAGATACTTTGAATAACTCTAGTTATGCCCTAAGTACAATGCAAAATAGTAGTTATGCCAAAACACAATACTTTGCCAAAAAACATGCATTTACCTTGCTTTATTTACACTCACTGTGCCCTTTTTGTCCATATTATATTCATTTTACTCGTTTAATCTCTTTTCATGCCCATTGTACTTTTCTTGTGCTCGTTTTACTCTAAACATGCCATTTTGCTTTAAACATGCTCGTTTTGCATTTCCAAGGTAATTCTGAACCCCTTATGTGCTTTTCTGATAATCATTTTATCAAATATCTTAACCTTAAACATCTTGTTTAATTAATAAACCTTTATTGCCTTTCGCTTGTTTAATAATGCAGTTTGTGCCCTTGTAATGTTCCATTTTATCTTTTTTATAAAATAAATAGTTCATGAAAGTTTTCATTATTTTTGGTTAATTTTTGGCACTTTTTGTGCTTGTTTCTCTTAGTTTACCTTCACTGTTATCTCTGCACCTCATAGTTCTGAAAAGCAGTCTCTGGAATCCCGGTTCTGATACCATGTTCCTCGTCCAGTCAGGATAAAATAGATGAGTCTTCATTGGTTCTATTCAAACAGCTTTATTATGTACAAACACATCAGGATTGAGGCTTAATAACTTTAATGTAGATAAACTTATAAACAAACTCGCTATTACACTCATGCATGCTCACTCACTGGCTGCATTCTCAAAATGGCACTGAAGCTAGCACATGCTTGCTATTTATATGCACATGCCGACCTTGAAATGTTTCTTAAAGGTACTACACACAAACACACACACACACACACACACACACACACACACACACACACACACACACACACACACACACACACACACACACACACACACACACACACACACACACACACACACACACACACACACACACACACACACACACACTATTCTACAAGGTATATTTATTTTTGATGTAAATTAAGACACCTCCATGTGGCTATGTAGTAGCTGGTCTAAATGTGTGGAAGACATTATAGCCTTGCACTGTTGGTCTGCTCCCTGCAGCTCTAAACCATGTCTTAGCGACCATACGGATGTCCACATTCTCTAGGGTGAGAAGAGCTTGTAGGGAGTGGACATTTTTGTTTAGACTCCTAGCACTGAGCACCTTTAGATTTTCTTGGTTTTGATTAGCTATGCTTGAAGTACTTTCAGTTTGGCATTGCCTAAAAAGGCACTATGTGGGAGGACAGTGTCGTAGCTAATATTTGAAAGCCTAGAGGGGAAGAGACGCAGACCATCCCTGGTAAAGCAGTGTGGTCTGTTGACCCTCTCCTTCCATGCTAACAAATATCGCACTCTCTTAGAATGACACCAGAAACTAAGACAATTATTAAAGTCAGTAATCTTCTTTCATAAAGTAGCATCATCATTGGAGAAGGTAAAATGCTGCTCAATGCTAGGCTCATACCAGTCTGGTACACATATTTCGAGACTTCCATAATGTCTCTTCATATAGTCTAGGGAGTTATGTGTCAGGTCATTTACACCCACATCAACTATAACTGAGTTATACTGGTACTTTTGGTCCAATGACCTGAGTGCATGTGTAATGTGGTGGATCCTGACCCCTAATAAGCAACTGACAATGACTTTCTCATTACTCAGACTGGTAAGAGGGTGTGTTTCACACTGTTGCCTCCAATGACCAGAATGTTGGATTGCCTGATGGCTTGCCTTATGGGCTTAGAAGTAGAGGCTCCATGAGATGTGGATGTATGTGTTGATGTGGGTATTGTTTTGAGAGTGCATTTGGGGATGCTGAGGGTATTTGTTATATGTACTTTGTCTAGGAGGTCTTCATGGTTTAGGAAGGTTACATTTAAGTGGCTTAGCATATGTGGGTCTGTGTCTGCTTTGAACTGTGTGTGATGAGTGCAGTGTGTGTGAACTAGTGACAACATGATTGACATCAGGAGGGCTTCTATGTGAGAACTTTGCCTCCAGTGTCATTCTCTAAATAAATCTGTCACATACTTTATCAGTTTGTTTGAGAATTAACTGGTTATCAGTAAATATTAGGCAATTTCTTCATTGCCTCAGGATGCCCATATCCACCAAGCTAGTAATGGAGATAATGGGAAAGTTTATATCCATGGCAACCAACCATTTTTTTCCTGATTAGACAGATGGATTGAGAATATAAAGTAGTGTCAGGAGTATCAGCTTTGCAACTCTGGGGGCAGTGTTTGTCATTGCAAACTATTTGCTCTGTGTGCAGCTAAGTACTGGAGAAGTTTCAAGGGTGCTTTTACTGGAAAAATGGCAACTTAGGCTGCCTGCATCTATACAAGGCACTACCAAACACTTGAGGGGGAAACTAATAAGTAGGCCCTGATGAGTTATGAAAGAAGTATTGAGGGAGATATTCTGAAGTTTAATTACATAGCAGTAATTCAAGCAGTACTTACTGAAAAGAAAGAATTAGCTTGTCAAGAATGATGAAAAGAGGGGAGTCGCATGAATGGCTACTGCCAGACTACTACTGATACTGGTCTCATGGCAACTTCATGTTGCTGGATACTATGCTTCTTTACTTCTTCTCTTACCAGAAGCAAAACAGTAGCAAGATGAGAAGCAGGCCACAGGCTCTTTGATGATCAACAATCTTGTCCCACATCATGCAAGGATCTGTAGGCTTGTTGCAGCATTTTCCTGGTTGATGCCTTGAATAGCAATCAATTCAATCAGAAAGTTCAAACACGGACACTCTCTGCCCAGTCAGAAACAGTTAGGAATCAATGCACTCGGCTCCTTCTCTTACCAGAAGTGAAATATGAGCAGAAATTTCAAGCTGGCACCTATGAAGAAGTTAGTAGGCTTTCCAGTGATCAGCAATCTCCAGGAAATAATGTTCCTATGCTCTTTCTCTCACCAGGAGCAAAACAGAAACACCAATCCCAAGATGCTTGCTGAAAGGCAGAATGTGGGCTCTCCAGTAATTGGTTTTCTTGGAGCAGATATCGCAGATTTTAAAGGTAAGATGGAAAATGGGGTAATATACCAAGAGTTGCATTGTCTACTAAGCAGTTAGAAGGTAACTTAAGCTTTAGCTATCTAAGTGGAGTGATGAGCCAGTAATTTTAAAACAGCAAGATATATTGGAAGGGGAATGGCACTTTATTCTGTCGCTACGGAATACAGTGGGATGGCCAATAAATTTAAATAGCTGAAGGTGGGTGATTTCCCAAAATGATAATTTTGTGCTTATTCACAATAGCCAATGAAAGGGGAGAGAGGGGGGAGGAAATATGTGGTCAAATTAACATAAGGGGTAATCAAGTAGAGAGACAGTTCAGTTTAAAAACACAACAGTACCAGGGTGGGATGTTGAGGGGAAAATTAATTTCTGTATGACTCACAAAAGACACAGCTGTGATCTCTTCCCTAGCAATTAAAAGCAAAATACAAGTAAAATACAATTTAAGAAAATAAATCACAATATACAAAACAGAAGAAGACAATGAAGCAATGCAAAATACAAGAAAGCAAAAACAAGCTAACATTTTCGTCACGACAAGCTGAATTATATGATATAACTTATAAAATGCATGCATTCTATTGTATTTGTACTTTGTTGAGAGGGTTAGTTAGCTCTCTTGAGCTAGTGCCTAAATGCAAGGGGAACCTCAGAAAAAGAGAAGTATTACTTTACATTTCATAAGAATATACCAATGATATGATTATGATGCATTTTGACTGTATCAGTCTGAAAAATGTAACAATATGCCTGATTCTTGGATTCTGAATGCCAAAAACAGATGTCCAAAAGTCTATAAAAGACTAACAGTGATACATAGCAATAAAGGACCATATATATGTAATCATGAAATTCTACATCATAAAGCAAATTTATCAAAATAATATGGTATAGCACTCGTGGGATGAAAATGACCACAGGCAAGGTGGTTGTCATGGCAGCAAATGGAGGAAATCTGAAGTAAATGTAAATTCAGAAGGAAAATACTGGAACAGGTTAACAACTTGAAGTATCTAGGAAGGGGTGGTTGAGGAGAAGGGAAGTCTGAATGAGGAGGTCAAATCTTAGAATCAAAAAGGCTGCTGCAACTGGCACAGGGTGTCATTGGTAATCCACACCAAAGAATCCTGAGTAGACCTGTATCACACACCAGTGAAGTCCAACTAGATCCACAAAAGCAGTATTTATTAAGCTCAAAAATTATGACACTTTTAGTTAATCCACAATAGTTTAACTTCATCAGATACACACTTCCTTAGAAGCAAGAGTTTAAATAACCCACTTGTCACACCACATGGTCTACAACCAAAAGTTGTTGGATGTGGCAGCTAACACTCCTAAAAGGAATCCTTCCCTCTGAAGCACAAAAGCTAATTTTGTAACACAAAACAAAATATCCAGTTTGATAAAAATGTGTCAGTGTATGAATGTAAATGCATACACGTGAAAGATTCACTGAATGCAACACACTGCAGTTTAAAAATACAGAAATAAACAATGCATATTTAAAATACCAATAAAATACTTAAAACAAGTACTGTTTTTCAAACAAACAAGCAACCATGTTACTGTTACACTAAATTTGGTATAACAAGTGTTTATAGATAGACACATTTTAACCAAATCTAAAAAACAAATTGTTAGTGTGATTCAATGCCTTTTAAATAATACCAAAGACAGTACCACTATAACAGCCCCACACAGTTACTGAGAGTAGTACCCACTGCTTATCTATTCAAACTTTTCAGTTTTAAAATGCACATGATGGAACTAATTTAATTGATTCCAGGATAATGGCAAAAATCTAATCTCAACTGCCATAGCAGTTAATTTCTTTCTAAACTAAGTGAGTCTGGTCCCCCACTCCCATCATTCAAAAATTGGTCAATGACTCTGAATAGAAAGTCATGACCTGGATGCTCCATACTGTGTCTTGCTAGAGCATTTTTGATCTTGTTTCGACCTATGCTGTAAATATGCTCGTACACACGCTCCCGCAGTTTCCTGTCAGTCTTCCCGATGTAAAATGCCGGGCAGCATGTGCATGTTGCCATATAAACAACTTGTTTACTCTGGCAGTCAAATTTGCCTCTGATTTTATATTTCTGATCTCTTATTAAAAAGGACTGTCTAACTGCCATATATTTGCAAAACCTACACATATTACATTTAAACATAGCACACCTCGTGATTGTAATCTTGGTTCGACTCTCCAAGATTTGTTTGAGATTATTGCCTCGTCTGTAGACAATTCTAGGTGTCTCAAGGAGTTTCTCCCTTAGGTAGCTATCCTTCGCAATCAAATCCCAATTTTTGCGGATGACAGATACGATGTTCTCTGCATCCAGGCTATATGTGAATATGAAGCTACAAATACTCAACTCCTGTCTTTTAATTATCTCCACACCTGGTTCATGTCCACAAACTTGTTTGTTTAAAATTGGTGGGTAAACACCCCTATCCCTATTCATCTGTACTTCTTGTATTAAATCTTGAACTAGGTTAGACGGGTACCCCCTCCTCAAGAACATACCCTTCAGAAAGTTTGTTGTTTGTGTTTTCATGGAAGCAGTTTGTTTATAGGGTGTCATTGGTAGCATGTAACAAAAGAATGACAAAGAAGGTGAAAGGTAATGTGCACAAAACAGTGATTTGAACAGTGTTTCTATATTGTACAGAAGCACCTGGTTAGGGAAGGCAGAGCAGTTAAGGCAGCTGGAGGAGATGGAATGAAGTGCCTAAGATGGGTGTTAGGATGCACACTGGGGACAGATAAAGAAATGAGGACATAAGAGCAGAAGCTAAAGTTGTAAAATTGTAGAGAATGTCAAAAAGCACAATTATAGTGGCTTGGGCACGTGTAGGAAAGTAGGGGACAATCTGGTGAAGAAGATTTGGGATGGACAGGAAGTACGCAAAAGGAAATAAAAGCAACCAGCAAAGAAATAAATGGATTGTGTGAAAGAAGACCTGTAGCTGTCAGGCATGACTGCAGAACAAGGTGGGAGAGTGGTATTGAATTGGCAGAGTGATGGAGACATTTGACACAACACCCTGACCCCCTGTAGAAGATGGGAAAAAGAGGGTTGCTAATGATGGTGATCATGTTCCCACTGCACAACAGTTAGTTTCCATGATTCACATCTGTGGCATATATGTCAGCTGTATCACCACCTCCTGCAAGGTGACATTCTACAGGGTCATCTAGTTAGTAAGCACAGGTACTGTGGGTAAATTAAATGTATATGGCTACATATATACTGTGTTCAAGTGCAGTACGCCCACATATGTTGCCACTGTCTTGCAGGTAATGCAGGATTCTCACTAGAGCTTTAGCTGTTGATGCCCATATCAAAACCATAGAACACTTTCCTAATACAGTACATCACAACACATGCAGAAACCCATAATATCATCAAATGTATATTGAGCCAGCTCAAAGTTTACTTTGATACATCTGGGGACATTGCAGTATGATCCTACAACAGCCTACAGGGTGTTTCTGGCATTTGACAAGCTACATAATATGATTTTGGGGATTCAGACAGGTGAACCCCTTGATATAGGTATAGGACAATGTACACACATGACTGGTACAGATGGTACAGCAGTATTATCTAATAATAACAGTGAGGCAGAACTGGAGCAAAAAACACCTCCCTCCCTCCAAGACTACAAGATACACAACAGTGCAGTGAAGTGTCACTGTCTACTTAGAACTATGGGCACTAATGGTAAATTGGTAATCACAGCAACACTGTGCTGTCACAGAGAATTGACATGATGCTTGCAGTGTTAATGTTAGACTATGCAGGTCAAGTCATGAATGAGCAATACTGTGAATCACACATCGCAACATCACCACATCCACTCCACAGGAGAGAAGAAGGGTAGAGTGTGTCACAGTCGACATGATGTACACAGGTGGCTGTTTTCACACACTGGGTGGGATGAGCAAGTCTAATATGGTGGAGATGTCTAGAAATAATGAGTACTTAGAATCAGGGTAAACATCCTCTTGCACTGGGGTTGGGATGCCACTATGTGACCCTGACATGAGGCCATAGGGATGGCTTGTTGCAGTTGGACTTATGGTCTGCCATGGCAAGGATGATGAAAGACTGTGACCTAGAGTGAGTCCTCTGGCATGGAACCCTGCCAATGATGGGGGAGTGTTGTTATCGCTGCCCACAATGAGAGATGACAAAGTGATATACATACACCAGATTAGTTGTGTGTCATCTGTAATGACTGCAACCCCTGCATGATCATGCTCACCCTGGCCATAGACAACACTGTCAGTCTCTACAGTGATGGTGGTTTTGGCAATTTCGACATAGTAGTTGACATGATAATGGTCTGTGCCAACCAAGACTTCATAAGACCAGTTATTACGGAGTCCGTGGACTACCTGTCCTCATGGAGCTGCAGCTATAACTAGGCAACATCCTCATGAATGGCACACAACACAGCAATTGCTTCCATATTGGAAATGGTAAAAGAAGACTGGATGATACTACAGCACAGCTGTTAATTGATTTAATCAGCTACTGACATGCCTAGGATTAACTATGAAACAAGATGGCATCAGGCACCACCTGCAAAGCTGTGCTATGGTGAATATAATACACACAATATATGCAGGGTGCTCATACACACACACGCACACACACACACACACACACACACACATATATATATATATGTATATATATATATATATATATATATATATATATATATATATATATATATATATGTATATATATATATATATATATGTATGTGTGTGTGTGTGTGTGTGTGTGTGTGTGTGTGTATATATGTATATATATATATATATATATATATATATATATATGTGTGTGTGTTTGTGTGTATATATATATATATATATATATGTATATATATATATATATATATATATATATATATATATATATATATATATATCTATATATGGGTTACCTTTAGTTAATCAACAGCCCACTCCATTGAAACCATCTTCATCGACAAGGCAGAACATCGACAACAGGAGAGCCGATCTTTCCCACATGGTAAGTAACCATTTGGCCATCAACCTGAACTTTGCCCCTTACCCCCGCAGAGTGAATTCTCAGAGTTGGAATATTTATGAAGGGAGGTGTGGGGGGTATAGCCCCCCCACATCGGTGGGTTTGTTTTACTGGTAGTTGTTGAATTTGGGATGGACAAACAGTTACTTGCCATGTGGGAAATGTCGGCTCTCCCATTGTCGATGTTGTGCCGTGTCGGTAAAGTTGGTTTCGATGGAGTGGGCTGTCGATTAACTAAAGGTAACCCATATATATATATATATATATATATATATATATATATATATATATATATATATATATATATATACAGACATCGTCTCATTAACTATTTATGTAAATCTATACAACTAATACGAGGAATCTGATAGTAACCTCCCATATCTGCTGCTGAGTAGGTGGCCCGTATGTACATCGCCACCAGTGTGGTTGCTTGGAGTTTCATCTTGTCTTTGCTGTAGCAATGTCTCCTGCACTTCATGCAAAGTAATTGCATTGTCAGCTATAATCACCTTGGCTGGTAGAATGTTTTGTGATTAGTTCAGGTTTTCAGATGACCTCTTAAGGGCTTATACCTACACTGAACTCCCCTGTTTGTCCGAGGCTTATTCTATGTTGCTTTTATTTCTTTGTATACCCCCACTACGCCGAAGCTGTTACATACAGAACGGTGTGCTCCCAAACTCAGCCATCACTTTTACATTCAATTACTTGATTAAAAAGCAATGGCCTGGCAGTATAAAAGTACAGGTTTTAGGTAGTAGAATACCAAGCATTTCTGCAAGGGTGCATTTTAGTTTGAGGTGTTCTCATTCCCAAAATCAATATTAGCATTATTTTCATGTTATTCATGACAGTTTCAAAGAAGTTAAAAGCCTTTTACAATTACAAAAGAAAAATAAATATAAAATATATGTAGTCATACAAAAAGTAAAAATCCTACAAACTAAATAAGCATTGAGATTTATTCCAGTGGGAAGAAACCATATCCAAAATAACTGATGAAATATTTTCATGTGCAGCACAAATATCTTATTTTAAAGTAAAAACCAGATCAAGATTAAGAGGAACATATATCTGACCTGAAGAGGTTAAAACACAATGGAATAATGCAGCAACGTTCTACATTTCATTTAGCTGGATCAAATGAATATTTTTCTCCTCAATAACCAGAATACATCTAACAATAAAGTTTCAAATGGGTGAAGCACACTTGAGACCTGAGATTGCATGCATACATCTGCTGGCAAAGCAACCATATCTGTCTCAGTTAGACAAATGCATGTAATCCCATAGAGCTTAATGCTGTCAACTATTCTAGAATTTATAAAGTATGAATCCCACTATTTTTGTAACCTGGACATTCTTTTAAGGTAAAGTTACCAGCAAAAAGCATATATCATCAATACTGTCCTGTAAGAATTATATTAACTAAGAAAACTTCTGGCGATCCTTCCTCAATAATGCTAACCTAGACCTTAGAATCTCATCTAAAGATTCATTTTTCTTCCACACTCGTGACTCGTATTTCACAATTCTATTCTGAGCTTTTAATTTCATGGTGTTAACAGTAAATGTGTGTGTGTGTGTGTGTGTGTGTGTGTGTGTGTGTGTGTGTGTGTGTGTGTGTGTGTGTGTGTGTGTGTGTGTGTGTGCATACTATGTGTGGGGGGGTGCATCTGCGCATGCTTACTCATGCAAATATGCATGTGTGCATAATTTGCTGTGTGTGTGTCTGTGCACGTGGATGAGGGTACATGTGTGTGCAACTGTGTGCATGCATGTGTTTGCCTGTGTGCGCGCGCATCTGTGTGTGCATGTGTGCTTGCACATGTATGTGTATATTTAGAGATAGAGAGGTTACATATTTATTTTTATTTGTTCTAAAAGCTGTTTTCTTTTAGCATTCTGCAGACTTCTGTTTTATTAATATTTTTGTGATATGTTTACATTCAGACAACCATATTTCTGAAGTTAATATAATTTTGTAGTAGGTGGAATATGCCTGCTGGCATCTCTGATTTCTTCTGGCATCAACCATTGACATCTACCCACACAGTTTCATACAACTCCCATAAATACTTGTCTCTTGGTCCTTGACTTTCTTTACATAGCCAGGCTAGCAGCTCTTATTTCAGGCTATACTTCAAATGAGCATAGATGACAGTTTCAACATTATTTAATACGCACCCAAAAAAATAAATGCATAATTATTTATTAGTAACAATGAATAGCAGTATATCTTTACATCATGACTGATTGGTTCTGCTGACTGAAAATTGGATAAACATTTTCTTGTTATTGTTGCCTGGATCATTTAGGCATTTAGAATTAAAAAAAAAAAAATTTTGTTTTACACATAGATCACCTGTGATCTGAACATGAAAGTTTGAAATAAGACCTGGCAAACATTCAAAGAAAGTCTACTTACAACAACATAGTTATTTTTCCTTCCACACAACATTAAAACTGTTTTATGTTGTACCTGTAAGAGCACTAGTGAAATCCTCCAAAGCAACTTTGAGTCCAAACTGGTCACATCTACTAAAGACAATCACAAGGCTTTCTTCGCATATGTCCACAAACTCAAGGAAAGCACCCATATCTGCTCAGAACTGGTGGTCAATTACACCACATACACAAACGGTGTAGATATAGCCAACCTGCTAGCAGACAAGTTCAGTGAAAACTTCACCTCTCTTTCCACCCAATCACTAAATCAGGATATCCCCAGCACCTGGCCCCCTCCCCTTATCTCCAGGGAGCAAGTCATCACTGCCCTCTCAAAGGCAAAAAATACAGCCTCCATGTGACCAGATAACATCCCAAACTGCATCCTACAAGAAAATGCAGCACCATTAGGCACCCTATTCAATGAAAGCCTGAGTACTGGCTTCATCCCAGCTGAGTGGAGGATAGCCACTATCATCCCTTTGCACAAAGGTGGAGCGTCAACAGATCCATGAAATTATAGACCCATCAGCCTAACTAGACTGATCTGCAAGGCCATGGAGCAGATTATAATGGACCTCATTAACAAGGGCATTTGCAACCTCCAAACACTTGATCCTACACAGTTTGGTTTCGTCAAGGGGAGGTCATGCCTGCTAAATTTGGTTGACTTCTTTGAGACAGTCACCAAAGCCATGGACGAGGGGAAGACAGTGCACACCACCTACCTTGACCTGGTTAAAGCCTTTGATACTATTCCCCACTCGGGTATTATATATAAACTCTCTCAACTAGGTGTCAATCCATATGTTACCAAATGAGTAGCAAACTGGCTCACTGATAGAATCCACCTAGTCAAAACAGGGGAAGCCACATCAAGCAGTCAACCCATAATGGGTGGTGTATCCCAGGGATCAGTCTTGAGCCCCTTGTTGTTTGGGATATACTTTTCTGAGGTGGAAGCCAAAACCAGTGGGCTATGGCTGACCGAGTTTCCAGATGACTGTAAGCTGGGCACTGTCATCAGTTCCCCAAGTAATGTGAACATCCTCCAAGACGGTCTCACCCAACCATATGACTGGTAACAGAAACATTGCCTCAGACTGAATGCCAAAAAAATGCATCATCATCCCCTTTGGGGAAAGTGACATCCCCACAAATTATCACATTAATAACAAGGTCCTAAGCATGCAATCAGTCGTGAGGGACTTGGGCATCCAGGTTGATAGGAAACTAACTTTTGACCACCACATTGCCTCCATTGTATGGAAAGCTTTCTACATGGCCCACCTCATTAGTAATATTAGTAAGGGTATCTCATCAAGAGCCCCAGGGCCAATAGCCTAGTAACTTCCTATGATCCTGTGCATTTTTAAATACTGTCTCTTTGTTTAGCTGCCTCAGTCATACACCACCCTTTCCATTAAAATTTGCATTTACTCACATCTATACTGCCTATACTGAATACTCTGCTCTTTGTCTTCAGATTATTTCTTTTTCTTTATAAACACACACACACACACACACACACACACACACACACACACACACACACACACTCACACACATATATATATATATATATATATATATATATATATATATATATATATATATATTTGAAAGTATCTACTCCCTAATACTCTGGCAGTTCCTTTGATGTGTTAAATGTTTCTATTGTCTCCCCAACTCTGTGTCCTTTTATTGATGCAGTATTTCTTAAGCTTTAAGTCTTAGACTCTTACAATCTTACTTCATATGGCTTCTGCTGAACACTGGGCTTTTATGCATTCTTCCCTAGTGTCTCTCTCCTTACATGACATAGCAAAAAAAGTGATCTAAGAAATCCACAGATTTCTCCAGACAGGGTTCTCTAACTGGCTGAACTGAAGAATACGAACTTCTTTTTTTTGGCTCCTGCTTTTGTGCTTGCCGACTTTGTCATTTTTTATACTGTATATTTGTATCGTCTGACATGAGTACCTAAAATCTTATTTTATTTTTGGTGGTGATATATGTACCTGACATTTCTGTGCACCTTTCACAGGTTATTACATTTTTACATGGTTTTACTTCAAATTAGGCATACTTTTCCCTCTGTATCTTATGCAGCTCTGTTTATGTAGACACTGGAAAGGACCAGCTCTAATGCTAACTCCTGCAGAACCACAGGAGTGAACACATTTTCAAATGAATGGACTTCATTTATTATGATCAAGTGTGTTTCTTCTTCTCTTGAGACAAGTGTTTTGCACAAGCTACTACCCAATGACCTGCTGTGATGCATCATGACTTGTTCCATAACTTTTTGCATAGTACTTTGTCAAATACCTTGCTGAAATCTACTAGTACTAACTTGTAAAGTTACAAAGTTACTCATACAAATAACATTTCTAAGTGTAATCTTTTACTCCAGTTTCCGTGTGAAAACTGGATTCCATATTTTCTCCATTTTTATTCTGTTATTTAAGTATGTTTAATTAAGACTTATATAATTCAAACAAAGCAACATAAGGGTGCTAGGGTCTTCTTCCACTTACCTGTCATATGACTCTGAGCAAATCACTTAACCAGACTGTGCTCCCAGGTTGCTCCTGAAAAGGAGCACTTGTATTCAGTGAGATTACTCAGTTAACAAATGTGTAAAAAAAAGCATTCAAAGGCAACATTATTTAACACAAATCATAGGTAAAGTCCAACTTTAGTAGCAAAAGATCTGAATATGTTGCAGAGTTCATGGTGCTGGGTTACATTTTCTTCACTATGTGCTGTATCTCCATTAGAATACAAGCCTGATTTATCGCAGTCTTCAAAAGAAGTAACGTGAATGTTCTTCACCCATATCATTAAGCTCAGATATTAAGATTAAGAGAGCTCACTGGCAAATGTCTTACACAAGGTACCTATGTCATCTATAATAAGTAGGGAATTTCACTGTATGTTAACTTGTTACATTAGAGCTACTTCTTTGCACCTTCCTTACTTGGATCAGAAAATGTACCACTGGAGAAAATTGTACAGGCTTGTCAGTATATTCATTTATGGCAATGTAGTTCTAAATAATTCCAGAGTAATGAGTGGAACTGGAAATATTTTACCTGTTCCACTTCATCTCTGTAACCTCACTGAGCCTATAAACTGCTCAGTACAGTTTCAGCCATGTGTATCCTTATATACATAACAAAGCTGTCCAGTTCATGGACTGTGAACCATAATCTTGACTGCCAGAAACTTCCCCATGACTTGCCAAAACCGTGTTTTATTTACTTGCTGTTACAAGTTTAACTCAGTACAATGTTAGGAATTATGGGATACTGTGTTGCGTTTGATACTGAAAACCATAGCTCACTTTTATGTAGCTCACATTACCAACGTGAAAGTACTCTTCTCACTGTGGTCTCAGTACATTAACCACAACCCCTTTTAACTGGGTCAGAAAAAAAACAGCAGGTGTAGGGGGAGACATGCTGTCTGGGAAAGCACAGCAAAACTAAAGGATTTCTGTAGAATGATATGAATATGGCTTGTTACTGCAATATATGTGTCTGACAACAACAAAGTGAAATACATTTCTGCAGTTGCAATGTCTTTAATTTCCTTAGTAAGACATCAGAAGTGTACAGAATGGTAAATATTTCTGGGGGAGAGGAAAAGCTCTGGGTGAAACTAAAAGTCAGCTACAGGATCACTGAAATAATCAGTGATATAGCTTGCTGTGTGTATCGGTAGGGCAGTGCATATTTGAGAGTACAATAAAATGAACTCCATTATTCCTGCTGCTGAATTTGATACTGTCAGCCATTTTGAACTATCTCAAAAAGGACATATTCACCTGAGACACTATGTGTATAAAAGGAGTTGAAGTTTGTTTTTGTTGTTTTTTTATAAGCACAATAAAGACATAAACCTAAATCCTAAAACAGATGCCCTATGCTGACTGCCTTAAAAAACTCCAGCTATACTATGTCGCATATCGTCTACCCCGAGGTGCTCTCTGCTTAACATAGAAGGCCATGTGGAACCCAAAGCTGTTGGACATGCTACACTTAAAGAAATCCCAATCCCTCAGAGCCACATGCTCCAGGGATCTAAACCTTGTCATCACAATAAACAAAACATGCTGGAGGGATAGGTTCCTGACCCAGAGACTCCTCATACTCTGGAATAGACTGCCCATACATGTCAAGCAGAGCGCCTCTTTGGCCCTCTTCAAAAGGAACCTTGATGATTGGATGGGAGAAAGGAAATTCACCCCAGGGATCACGTCAGTCGCCCTGCTAGACAGGGGTCCATGGAAGTAAATAGTGTGGGAAGAAATAGTCAGGGAATTGTTATTGCTAGGTTTATATAGGCCCTAGGGCCGATAGCCTAGTACCAACCATTGAACCTATGAACCATGCTTTGGCTTTCAGGTTGTTACTTTTTTGTTATAATGACTTCCTGTCCTTGCATATTTAAACTGGTGCATGTGAAATAATTCCTGCTTTAAAACTTCAGCTTGGCAAGCTAAGAACTTGGTTATATTCAACTGGACGTATAAGAGAATTTAAGTACCTTTTTATGCACTTTTTCTTTTAAAAAATACAGTATTTAAATTGATTTAAACTGTGTATGAAGGAGTGTTGAAGGAATTTTTAACTGGTTATTCTGCTCTTCAGTAACTTGAACTAAAAGCTAGTGTTGGCTGAATTTTGTTATTTGCTAGTAATTACAGGTGTGGGGGTAGTCACATTCAGTGATTTCCTGTCCTTGCATATTTAAACTGGTGCATGTGAAATAATTCCTGCTTTAAAACTTCAGCTTGGCAAGCTAAGAACTTGGTTATATTCAACTGGACGTATAAGAGAATTTAAGTACCTTTTATGCACTTTTCTTTTAAAAATACAGTATTTAAATTGATTTAAACTGTGTATGAAGGAGTGTTGAAGGAATTTTTAACTGGTTATTCTGCTCTTCAGTAACTTGAACTAAAAGCTAGTGTTGGCTGAATTTTGTTATTTGCTAGTAATTACAGGTGTGGGGGTAGCCACATTCAGTGATTTCCTGTCCTTGCATATTTAAACTGGTGCATGTGAAATAATTCCTGCTTTAAAACTTCAGCTTGGCAAGCTAAGAACTTGGTTATATTCAACTGGACGTATAAGAGAATTTAAGTACCTTTTTATGCACCTTTTCTTTTAAAAAATACAGTATTTAAATTGATTTAAACTGTGTATGAAGGAGTGTTGAAGGAATTTTTAACTGGTTATTCTGCTCTTCAGTAACTTGAACTAAAAGCTAGTGTTGGCTGAATTTTGTTATTTGCTAGTAATTACAGGTGTGGGGTAGTCACATTCAGTGATTTCCTGTCCTTGCATATTTAAACTGGTGCATGTGAAATAATTCCTGCTTTAAAACTTCAGCTTGGCAAGCTAAGAACTTGGTTATATTCAACTGGACGTATAAGAGAATTTAAGTACCTTTTTATGCACTTTTTCTATTAAAAAATACAGTATTTAAATTGATTTAAACTGTGTATGAAGGAGTGTTGAAGGAATTTTTAACTGGTTATTCTGCTCTTCAGTAACTTGAACTAAAAGCTAGTGTTGGCTGAATTTTGTTATTTGCTAGTAATTACAGGTGTGGGGGTAGTCACATTCAGTGATTTCCTGTCCTTGCATATTTAAACTGGTGCATGTGAAATAATTCCTGCTTTAAAACTTCAGCTTGGCAAGCTAAGAACTTGGTTTTATTCAACTGGACGTATAAGAGAATTTAAGTACCTTTTTATGCAGTTTTACTTTTAAAATATACAGTATTTAAATTGATTTAAACTGTGTATGAAGGAGTGTTGAAGGAATTTTTAACTGGTTATTCTGCTCTTCAGTAACTTGAACTAAAAGCTAGTGTTGGCTGAATTTTGTTATTTGCTAGTAATTACAGGTGTGGGGGTAGTCACATTCAGTGATTTCCTGTCCTTGCATATTTAAACTGGTGCATGTGAAATAATTCCTGCTTTAAAACTTCAGCTTGGCAAGCTAAGAACTTGGTTATATTCAACTGGACGTATAAGAGAATTTAAGTACCATTTTATGCACTTTTTCTTTTAAAAAATACAGTATTTAAATTGATTTAAACTGTGTATGAAGGAGTGTTGAAGGAATTTTTAACTGGTTATTCTGCTCTTCAGTAACTTGAACTAAAAGCTAGTGTTGGCTGAATTTTGTTATTTGCTAGTAATTACAGGTGTGGGGGTAGTCACATTCAGTGATTTCCTGTCCTTGCATATTTAAACTGGTGCATGTGAAATAATTCCTGCTTTAAAACTTCAGCTTGGCAAGCTAAGAACTTGGTTATATTCAACTGGACGTATAAGAGAATTTAAGTACCTTTTTATGCAGTTTTTCTTTTAAAAAATACAGTATTTAAATTGATTTAAACTGTGTATGAAGGAGTGTTGAAGGAATTTTTAACTGGTTATTCTGCTCTTCAGTAACTTGAACTAAAAGCTAGTGTTGGCTGAATTTTGTTATTTGCTAGTAATTACAGGTGTGGGGCTAGTCACATTCAGTGATTTCCTGTCCTTGCATATTTAAACTGGTGCATGTGAAATAATTCCTGCTTTAAAACTTCAGCTTGGCAAGCTAAGAACTTGGTTATATTCAACTGGACATATAAGAGAATTTAAGTACCTTTTATGCACTTTTTCTTTTAAAAATACAGTATTTAAATTGATTTAAACTGTGTATGAAGGAGTGTTGAAGGAATTTTTAACTGGTTATTCTGCTCTTCAGTAACTTGAACTAAAAGCTAGTGTTGGCTGAATTTTGTTATTTGCTAGTAATTACAGGTGTGGGGTAGTCACATTCAGTGATTTCCTGTCCTTGCATATTTAAACTGGTGCATGTGAAATAATTCCTGCTTTAAAACTTCAGCTTGGCAAGCTAAGAACTTGGTTATATTCAACTGGACGTATAAGAGAATTTAAGTACCTTTTATGCACTTTTTCTTTTAAAAATACAGTATTTAAATTGATTTAAACTGTGTATGAAGGAGTGTTGAAGGAATTTTAACTGGTTATTCTGCTCTTCAGTAACTTGAACTAAAAGCTAGTGTTGGCTGAATTTTGTTATTTGCTAGTAATTACAGGTGTGGGGGTAGTCACATTCAGTGATTTCCTGTCCTTGCATATTTAAACTGGTGCATGTGAAATAATTCCTGCTTTAAAACTTCAGCTTGGCAAGCTAAGAACTTGGTTATATTCAACTGGACGTATAAGAGAATTTAAGTACCTTTTATGCACTTTTTCTTTTAAAATACAGTATTTAAATTGATTTAAACTGTGTATGAAGGAGTGTTGAAGGAATTTTTAACTGGTTATTCTGCTCTTCAGTAACTTGAACTAAAAGCTAGTGTTGGCTGAATTTTGTTATTTGCTAGTAATTACAGGTGTGGGGGTAGTCACATTCAGTGATTTCCTGTCCTTGCATATTTAAACTGGTGCATGTGAAATAATTCCTGCTTTAAAACTTCAGCTTGGCAAGCTAAGAACTTGGTTATATTCAACTGGACGATAAGAGAATTTAAGTACCTTTTATGCACTTTTCTTTTAAAAATACAGTATTTAAATTGATTTAAACTGTGTATGAAGGAGTGTTGAAGGAATTTTTAACTGGTTATTCTGCTCTTCAGTAACTTGAACTAAAAGCTAGTGTTGGCTGAATTTTGTTATTTGCTAGTAATTACAGGTGTGGGGTAGTCACATTCAGTGATTTCCTGTCCTTGCATATTTAAACTGGTGCATGTGAAATAATTCCTGCTTTAAAACTTCAGCTTGGCAAGCTAAGAACTTGGTTATATTCAACTGGACGTATAAGAGAATTTAAGTACCTTTTATGCACTTTTCTTTTAAAAATACAGTATTTAAATTGATTTAAACTGTGTATGAAGGAGTGTTGAAGGAATTTTTAACTGGTTATTCTGCTCTTCAGTAACTTGAACTAAAAGCTAGTGTTGGCTGAATTTTGTTATTTGCTAGTAATTACAGGTGTGGGGGTAGTCACATTCAGTGATTTCCTGTCCTTGCATATTTAAACTGGTGCATGTGAAATAATTCCTGCTTTAAAACTTCAGCTTGGCAAGCTAAGAACTTGGTTATATTCAACTGGACGTATAAGAGAATTTAAGTACCTTTTTATGCACTTTTCTTTTAAAAATACAGTATTTAAATTGATTTAAACTGTGTATGAAGGAGTGTTGAAGGAATTTTTAACTGGTTATTCTGCTCTTCAGTAACTTGAACTAAAAGCTAGTGTTGGCTGAATTTTGTTATTTGCTAGTAATTACAGGTGTGCTGGTAGTCACATTCAGTGATTTCCTGTCCTTGCATATTTAAACTGGTGCATGTGAAATAATTCCTGCTTTAAAACTTCAGCTTGGCAAGCTAAGAACTTGGTTATATTCAACTGGACGTATAAGAGAATTTAAGTACCTTGTTATGCACTTTTCTTTTAAAAAATACAGTATTTAAATTGATTTAAACTGTGTATGAAGGAGTGTTGAAGGAATTTTTAACTGGTTATTCTGCTCTTCAGTAACTTGAACTAAAAGCTAGTGTTGGCTGAATTTTGTTATTTGCTAGTAATTACAGGTGTGGGGGTAGTCACATTCAGTGATTTCCTGTCCTTGCATATTTAAACTGGTGCATGTGAAATAATTCCTGCTTTAAAACTTCAGCTTGGCAAGCTAAGAACTTGGTTATATTCAACTGGACGTATAAGAGAATTTAAGTACCTTTTTATGCACTTTTTCTTTTAAAAATACAGTATTTAAATTGATTTAAACTGTGTATGAAGGAGTGTTGAAGGAATTTTTAACTGGTTATTCTGCTCTTCAGTAACTTGAACTAAAAGCTAGTGTTGGCTGAATTTTGTTATTTGCTAGTAATTACAGGTGTGGGGGTAGTCACATTCAGTGATTTCCTGTCCTTGCATATTTAAACTGGTGCATGTGAAATAATTCCTGCTTTAAAACTTCAGCTTGGCAAGCTAAGAACTTGGTTATATTCAACTGGACGTATAAGAGAATTTAAGTACCTTTTTATGCACTTTTCTTTTAAAAATACAGTATTTAAATTGATTTAAACTGTGTATGAAGGAGTGTTGAAGGAATTTTAACTGGTTATTCTGCTCTTCAGTTATTCCCACCCACCCGCCCTGTTTTTGTTTTGGTGTTAATCTTAGTGGCATTGAAACTGCCCGCCCCTCAGCCTGCCTCTGGGCCCATCTCATTTGCTCACTCAACTGAGTGCAGTGAGATCATATTCTGATTTCAGGCACTCCTACTGTGTACAAAGAGAGCATCTGGGAAATAGAAAAAAAAAAAAATTAAGCTTATTTCCTGCCTTTCTTGTTAAGTGGTACAGACTATTTGTAGGCTTCTGAGCCCCAAGCCCTTCTGTGTTTGAGGGAAGCCTTCTAGCTTGTTTTTTTTTTTTCTTGTAACTAGCCAGTTTTCTAGTTTCAGCACTCAAATCTGTTTCTTTGATCTCAGCACTTGTTCAGAAAAAAAAAAAAAAAAAAAAAAAAAAATTTCATCTGCTTTTACTGTACTTGTGTTTTTACCTACTTCTTTTTACTTTTGCATCATCTTAAAATACTCAATTGTATTTATTACTGCTTGGTGTAACTCATTCTAAGCCTTTTGATTTAAACACTTGGGCTTCGGACCAGTTAGTTGTTTTGCACTGAGAGGTTTGTGGTCTGCACTGTTGTGGCAGAACAGGTAGCTTACATCCTTCTAGGTTGAGAACTGCTGATTGAGGGCTCAGTGTCTGTTATTCTAAAAGTGTATTAATTCTGGTTTAAGCACTTGGGCTTTCAAGCCAGTTATTTTACATTAAGAGGGTTCGTGGTCTGCACTCTTGTGGGAGGAGAGGCTGGACTCTGCCCTTCTGAGCTGGGAATTTCTGGTTAAAGGCTTATAGTGCATGCATATCTGAACTGTTTCTTACTGAAGTTGGTGCGCCTTGTTTGCTGTGGCATAGACTGGATTCGGGCCTGCTGGATCTGGCTTTGTTTGTGTAACTTGAGCACTAATCCAGACATTCTCTAAAGTATTCAATGGTATTTATTACTGCTTGGTTGTAACTTGATTAAAGTGTAGCTATCATTCAAGTCTTTTGGATTAAGCACTTGGGCTTCAGACCAGTTGTTTTACATTAGGAAGGTTTGTGGCAAGCACAGTGGTGGCAGGACAGGTAGCTTTCATCCTTCTAAGTTGGGAACTGCTGATTGAGAGCCCAGTGTCCAAGTGTATTAGTTCTGGTTTAGGCACTTGGGCTTCAGGCCAGTTATTTTACATTAAGAAGGTTCGTGGACTGCACTCTTGTGGGAGAAGAGGCTGGACTCTGCCCTTCTGAGCTGGGAATTTTCTGGTTAAAGGTTTATAGTGCCTGAATATTTGAACTGTATCTTACTGAAATTGGTTCACCTTGTTTGCTCTAGCATAGACTAGATCCAGGCCTACTGAATCTAGCTTTGTTTATATACTTGTTGTTTGTTTGCTTGTTATTTCCCTGGAAGCTAATTCACCTAATACGCAACTTCTCAGCTTCTGTGGATCACTAGTGATATCTGCATTGCTTACTGTACTTATTTCCTTGTTTCACTTGAAAGAAAGTTACTGTTTGTCATTTTGCATTTAGTTACTTGTATCACATTGCACTCAAGTTACCTGGCACTTGCTCACTAAAGCAATTATATAAGTCAGCACTAAAAATTAAAAGCACTACACCCTCACTCCCCACTGGCCCTTGTTTTCAATTAAGGATTTCCCAATATTATTCTAGCATGTCCAAAGGTCAGTTGTCAATCTCCTCTCCGGTCCAGCTGGTGAATCTGGGAATCTTGAGGCAATGTTATAACTGCCTCATGTACACAGACAACCCTCCTCCTCCCACATAACACAAATACTTGAGAGATGCAGCTATTTAGCCAAACTGGAGGCTGAGCTCTCTCAACTCAGGACTGGCAAGACCAGACAGGAGGAGAAGGCAACTACACACACCACAAAACCAGCCTCACATAATGCTACCACTCCACTGAATCAAACACATAAACACACAAAGACATACTCGGAGGCTCTGAGTAAAAATTTACCTAAACAGCAGAGGCCTCCAAAGCAGACACCCAAACAACTGCTACCTCAAGACACCCCACAAGCAACACATAAACCACAAAAGCAGTGTGCAAAGCAGTCACAGCCCTTAAGGCCAAATACAACACCAAACATACTTGTCATAGGTGACTCCATAGTCAGACACACTGACGTCCCACTCACCAGGCTGAACAAGAAGAGGGTCACAGTAAGCTGCCTATCGGGCGCTAGAATCCGCCACATAACACAAGCACTGGTCACTCCACAGCAAGTACAAATATGACACAGTCATTGTCCATGCTGGTGTGAACGACCTGAGACGTACCTCCCTGGACTGCATGAAAAGAGACATAGAGGAGCTCTCTGATTATGTAGCCCAGGCAGGTATGACCCTAGCCCTGAGCAGTATCCTTCCTTCACCAAGAATGATGCCACAATATAGAGACAAGATGATCAGTTTTAACAATTGGCTTAATGTCTGGTGTCATTCAAAGGGGATCCAGTGTCTGTCTGCCTGGGATGACATGCTTGACAAGCCACGCTGCTTTGCAAGGGACGGCTTGCACCTGTCACCCCTGGGATTGCGCATATTGGTTAAGGCTCTTGCCACCCCATAGTGCCTTTTTAGGCAAGGCTCAAATTCTAAACCTACCACCCTAGAAAACAAAAATGGGAAGAAATTGAGGGTAATGCTGCTCAATGCCAGAAGTCTAAATCTCAAAATGCACGCACTCGAGGCCCTTCTCAGTATGGAGAACATCGATGTCTGTGCTGTAACTGAAACCTGGTTCAAGGCTCCTGAGAGCACCCGGCACTATTAGGTTTTACCTCATATCATGCGTTCCGCCCCAAAACCCGGACCACTCCACAAAAGGAGGGGTGTATCCATATTCATAAAGGATACTCACACCTCCAGGTTGGTGGCAACGCATGAAGCTCGAAACCATCCAGGTGCAACTAACAATAGGCAAAACTGCTCTACAAATTGTAGCATGCTACAGGCCACCCTCTCAAACTCAGGAACCCCACACAGCCTTCCTGAAGACACTGGAGGGTATAAATGTATCTCCAAACACCATCATATTGGGTGACTTCAACTACCCGAATATAGACTGGGAACATTACTCAAGCCCTAACTTTCTAGCCCAACGGTTCCTGGAGTTCATAAATTCAAATGCCATGGAACAGCTAGTCACTGTTCCCACGAGAGGAGAAAATATACTAGATCTCATTGTCACAAACATGGGGACAAAATGCTCCACACGAAGTATATCCCTCATTGGTGAGATCTGATCATAAACTAATCTCACTGGAAATCCACATCCGCCCCCACCCCAAACAAAAAGACCATAGTGAAGAACTTCTCTAAAGCAAACTTCACACTACTCAAGACTGGTGTGGTATCCTTCAAGGCCCCTGAGTCAGAGGAAACCACAACCCAAGCTGCGGAAGCCCTTACAAATGCCTTCTATGAACACCTCCAGGACTGCATGGATCAGGCAATCCCAAATAAAACCAAGACTCTTTCCACAAAGGGCAACGTCCAGTCTGGTGGACCCCAGCCATTAACAAACTTTACAATAAGAGGAGAAAGCTATTACATGATAGAACAAAATCCATAAAAGGGAAGTCACCCCTGATCATTATTAGTAAAAAATACGAGCACTCATAAAATCAACTAAGGCCAATTTTGAGAGAAAAATTGCCATGGATTCAAAGGACAATCATAAGGCCTTTTTCAGCTATGTTAGGAACCTGGGTGGAAACTCACAGATATGCTCAGAATTAGTCCAAAATGATACAAAATCACTGAACCCACAGACATTGCCAACATACTGGCAGACAGGTTCAGTGCAAACTTCACCCCTCTCCCCTAAAGGAGAGATAACTATCCCAGCCGAGTGTAGCCTCCCGGACATCTCAAATGCGCAGGTGAAAGCTGCTCTCTAAAGCTAAAAACACAGCATCAATGGGACCGGATGGTGTCCCCGGCTGTGTGCTACACGAGCTAAATGAGGAATTAAACCCGCACATAAGGCAGCTGTTTAATCTCAGCCTTACCACAGGATACGTGCCCAAGGAGTGGCGTCACGGCAACTGTGGTCCCACTCCACAAAGGTGGCCTCTACGGACCCTGGTAATTACCGCCCCATAAGCTTAACAAGTCTAGTCTGCAAAGCTATGGAGAGGATCATAATGGAGCTCATAAACAAAGATATAGGGGACTTGCAGACATTGGACCCGACCCAGTTTGGCTTTGTCAAGGGAAGATCATGCCTTTTGAACTTGGTCGACTTCTTGAAATAGTCACCAAGGCCATTGATGAGGAAAGGCAGTCCATACAGCCTACCTTGACCTTGCAAGGCTTTCGACACAATACCCCACTCGGGTATTGTAGAAAAACTTACCAGCTTAAATGTAAACCCATATGTCACAAGATGGGTTGCAAACTGGCTTAAGGACAGAACCCACAGGGTTAGAGTTGCTGGCGCTGTGTCAGACTCCAAGCCGGTCACAAGTGGTGTCCCACAGGGCTCGGTCCTTGGCCCCTATTGTTTGGCATCTACTTCTCAGAAGTACAGGCCAACATGGGAGGACTTTGGCTGACAAAGTTTGCAGATGACTGCAAACTGGGCCATAGTGGAAAGTGCATCGGACACTGATATCCTTCAGAAGGGACTCACGGAAACAGATAGCTGGTGCCAGAGCCATGGCCTGAAGTTAAACGCCAAAAATGTATAGTCATACCCTTCGGGAAAAACAAGGTAACCCCAAGCTACCATATAGGTGGCAATCCACTAAGCACAGAAGAGGTTATCAGGGACCTGGGGACCCAGGTTGACAGTGGCCTTTCTTTTGACACTCACATTGCTAAAGTGGTTAGAAAGACCTTCTACATTGCCCACCTGATCATGAAGGGATTCACATCCAGATCTAGTGAGGTCATTGTTCCCCTGTACTCTTCACTTATCAGACCAATGATCGAGTACAATGCCCCATTCGGGATGTATCTCACCCGACATCTGCAGCAATTGGAGAGACCCCAAAAGTTCCTCACCAAAAGGATAAAGGGACTCCAAAATCTGTCATATGCTGCCAGATTGAAGAAACTCCAGCTCTATTCAGTCGCATACCGTCTGCTCAGAGGTGACATGTGCCTGACATACAAGGCCATGTCCAACCCGAATTAATGGACATGCTCCACCTAAAAAATCCAAATCCACCAAAACCACTAGAGCAAGCGACTTAAACCTTAGCACGGATATAAATAGGACGTGCTGGAGGGATAGATTTATCACTCAGAGACTCCCTATGCTGTGGAATAAAATCCCGGTCCATGTGAGGCAGAGCACCTCGCTGACTCTGTTCAAGAGAAATCTAGACCTGTGGATGGGAGATCGTAGGTTTACCCCGGGAATCATCTCTGGGTCACTGCTGGACAGAGGCACAACAAACTAATGGGCACAGTATTTTTTCATATAAGGGGTGGCGTAAGCCACAATAATTTGGGCTAGGCTTATAAATGCCTTAGGGCAGATAGCCTAGTATAAACCTATGAACCTATGAACCTATAATTCAACAACCGCCTTACCACAAATTTCTTCAAAGTTAGTTTGCAGTAAACAAGCATATGTTCATTTTTTCTCATAAAATATTATGCATCTATTTTACACCACAAGGACTAAAATTACAATTTCTTTGATGTCGAAATTAATGTTTTCCTGCATATGAACTGTAATTACAAAAAGGAAGGCATTACTTGAAAGTGTAACTTGGCAACTAGAAATGAACATGCAAACTGCTCTATTACCTTTGCATATAAAAGTAAAACATAAATATGTTTAATCATCGAATATCAGTATTTTCGTCCAAGTACATTAAGTAAGAAATGTTAAAACAGTTTTGGCAGTATAACCATTTATTTATAGCCTCTACCAATATGCCTAAATGGCCATAAGAAAGTGCCAAATTGCCAAATTTCATTATACACAGTTTTCATTATATCTTAGTTTACAAGTTCTTCTCATGATGTAGGAATGCAGCATATATCCAGTCTTTACCATGTAGTCATTACATCAGAAGTAAAAATAAATATTAAATGTTTCACCAGAGAAGGCAACATTTCCATTACGTCATATAAGGTTAGACTTGTCATCCATATGATGACAAAGACAGTGCACTGTCATGCAATTCAGGGCTGAGATGTAGTGAAATCCTTGTTTAAAATGATATTCCCAAGTGTGTTTTGTGCTAAAGTACCTTACTAATCAGACAATCACAGCACAACAAGGGGTTAGTAATGGAGCTAATTATGGATATGACTATTGCTTTCATGACAATATAACAAGGATTGTTAGAAAACAATAATTTTCTCATAAGCTCCTCGAAAGTGGGCATACCAAATCTGATCCCTGGTGTGATAAAAATGGTAGACAAGTTCTGTATTTTATTAATATATGAATTCAGAACTGTACATAGAAACATACATCCTGGGCTCTTCAGTTAAAGGACCACTAGCTCAGTTAAACCCATTCTATTTTAAATTAGTCCTGTGCAGTAACATGTACTCACACTGCTATGGTAAACACCAAATAAATCTAGCAAAAGATCCTCAGAACTTCCTCTGGAGGGGACATATTAAAGAAATGGAAATCGTAAAACTATAGTCACCTGTGCATTTTTTTTCTTTTGTTTAATATAGAGGAAAATTCCACTTTATTTTCACCATCAAAATTTGCATGTTAAACAATACTTGGAACAGCCTGAAAATTAACACTATGTTTATGTTTAAGAATATGGGCAAAGAGATCTATCAAACCACACTTCTCTAGCCTTCCTCCTGATCTTGGCTGTAATTGTTTTGTGGTGCCTGCATCTCTGGATTTTTCCCTTTGGTAGGTGGAAGCATATTAATCAGTAAAAAGTCGCAACTGCTCGTCATCATTCTCTCAGATATTTAGGTTGGTTTTGGCATAATGTTTGGTATCATGTTCATTTTGTAATATTTTGTGTGACTATTTAGTTTATGAATAAAAAGACCCTACTCTTTTTGATACGTCTTTATGTCATTTACCTTACCACTGTCTTGGGCAGCTGTGAACTCATTTTAAAATACTTGGTGTAAACATCTCTTATGCTGCAGCACAGTGTCACTACTGAAGCAAGAATCCAAGTTGCTGATGAGGGTCCAGAACTCACAGCCTTGTAGTCTTTGCAGCATCAAGAGCAAAATGTGTAAATTAAAGGGAATAGTTGCAATTTGAGATGGTTCATTTTCTTATTTTTTATGTATGTGAAAAGATAACTACCCCATAATTCAATTCCTCTTTCTAGAGTGCATTTCCTGGTAGAAAACTACCCAGATACTCTTGTATATTAACAGACTATGGCTTGACTAATTATCTCTTTTTATAACACTTCTAAGCTATTTAACTTCCTCATTGCACAGTTTCTTAGCCATGAATGAATTCCCACAGTACCTTCTTTAGCAATTTGTCTGCTTGGCAAGAAAAAGCAACATAGCAATTTGTTTGCAGCATTTTCTTCTTTCCTCTTCTTCTTTCCTTTCCATACAGAAACAATAAATATACTGAATCTGAGGGGATTAATATCCCTTTTACTGTACAGTGTCATTCACAGATGTTTTCTTTCCCTCATTATTAAAAGAGATAGTAGTCTTTTTTTTTTTCCAGTTTTTAGTTATAATTTTCCTTGCTATGGCTAAAATACTCCAAAGAAGCGGTGCAACTGATACTGGGATAACTTCTGGCATAGGTGCATTAAATAATATTAGAGAATCTGTGATGACACAATTATCTGACCACACTGCTTTACAAAAATTCCTGAAATTAGTCCCGAAGGAGAGAACTATTCTGTAGTCAGTAATCATATGTTGCCAATCAGCAGTAAGGACTGTTTCACACCTCCAACATTTTGTGTTTCCTGATTTATATGTAACTGCCAACTTAAGAGGTGTTAAGAAAAATTCTATGCAAAAACTTCAATGTGAATATCTTCCAGTATGGAAAAGAGGTTGATTTCACTGCTGATTTCAAGACTATTTTTTTATTATTATCTGATCTGGTGCAGCAGTTAGCATTGTCGCCTCACAGCAAGAGGTTCTCCCGTTTGATTCTTGGCTGGAGCACCTTCTGTGTGGAGTCTGCATGTCCTCCCCATGATCGAGTGAATTTAAAGATATGCAGGTAGGTGCGAGCGTGAATGGGCATGCCTTCGTTGAAGGTTGGGCATTGGGCTGGCAACTTGGCACTGTAAAAATCTACTGCCAATCATGAGTGGACTCGAGTTCTGCTGTGGCAACCCCTAACCAGGAAAAGCCGAAAGTCTTTTTTTTTCTCTCTTCCTTATTCATTTTTGTTGAATATAACCAAAAAGACCTGTCATAGGAAATAAGTTCACTTCTAATAATTTTAGAAATGATTGACAACAAATAAATATTTTTAGTTGAGTTCCTTTTAGTACTGGAGAGAAAGTCTAGAATGTTAGGGATGTTACTATTTTGTGTGTCGGATGTTACTTTGAGTTTATCATGAATAAATTCTTTACTTGTTTGTAAATCAAGCCAACTGTTGTTTTCTAAGCTGTATTTGGCAATCAAATAATCTGCAGAATGCATTTTATTTCCTGTCAGAAATTGTAGCTAGTAAATGAGCCTGTTTGCTTTTAGTTTGATCATTTTTACTGTATTAAATGATATTAAACATCTACTCATGTAGTCTATCAGGAATAATTTTATTAGTAAATCCTTGTGTATATAATTAGAGTACATAAATCTTTTAAATAGTAAAACAATTTGGTTTATAAATGGAAACACAGTATATTTATGTTTATCATTCAATATATATTTTTTTATAACCCAGATGATTACATTCCTATCAATTTTTGTGAATGGCTGAATTATAAATTTATTATCGTGTATTAGTAAGGTTTCATGAACTGATTTCCAGCATGAAGTATAAGAAGAATCTAACCACAAATAAACTATCCTCAGGATTTAATAAAATCTGTGTAGGCACATTGTAGAGCCTACATGGAATGTATCCATGTATATGGCCATGGCTCCCCCTCGGCATGGAGACATGCATATTAATGATGACTCACTGGTGAGGGAGAGCTGAGGAACATGGATATTGAATCAGTATAGGGAGAGGTATAGCAGCTACCCATGGCTGCAGTTGTGAGTCTCCCTGTAATGCTCCCTGTCACTGTTGTAATGTTTTGAAGTGCGTCAAATGTATAAGATGTCATTTTTATGATGTGTTATGTTTTTTTTAACTGCATGTTTGTGCGGCATGGAGTGTAGCAATGCCAACCTGTGCTCACATATAGACAGCTGACACCTACCAGACATCTAAAAATAGAAGCCAGATGTAATTAATTATCATAATTGCTTTTTTTTTTTAATTGCAGTTTGCATGGCAGCAGAGCCAAGCAGAGCTTATACATACATAACCAACTCCTGCCAGATACCTAAAAATAGAAACTGGATGTAATTAATTATTTATTTATAGGTGTGCTTACATGTGTTTGCATGGTGCGGTGCTCAGCAACTCTTATAGGTAGCCTAGTAGTATATGTGAAGGTATACTAGTTTTTTAACATCCAACTAGCTACATGGGTAGAGTTGCAGTCTTATGTCTAGTAGGTCCTGGGTTCAAGTCCATAGCAGGCAGAATATGTCTGTATATTAATGCAATATTTTTCTGTAATCTCATTACTCTATTGTGCATTTTGGCACTGCTGTGCTGTGCTAAACAGTGCTCATTCAAGCTAAGCAGTGCATAAACATACTAATGGCTACCAATGTTTGTGCAGTGCTAAGCCTCACTAAAACCACGGTTCTGAAAGTTTTCCTGCTGCTTGGCTTCACTTTGCTGGTTTGTGCACTACTAAGTGACACCGCGCTTTTTTGAATGTTGCTCAATGATGTGTAAGGGTGGGAGAACAGCCTATATTAAGCCCAATAGGCAGGAATTCTGCATCATTCATTGGAGCTCAATCAGCTGTTGGTATGGCAGGCAGTGTTGGTGAAGGTGTGTGCTTTTGGGCATAGAGGTGGGGTAATCAGCAGTCCAGGGTCATGGTTGGTCTCCTGGTTAAAAACCATGAACTCTGACTGACGCAGGGTGGATTCCAGGGCTCAGAGTATAAGGCAGAGGCTTGGGATGATTTGGCCAGGAACTTACCAGTGTTACTGGTATCTCCAGCACAGGTGAGCAGTGTCTTCACCATTATGGTGACCTGAAAAGGAGAAAGAGGGGAACCTTGGACACCTGGGTCCAAGAGGCTGGAGCAGGGAATGCCCCACAAATATGTAAGTAATTTTTCCTCTGTTTTACCAATACGCAAGCTGAATGTCTGCAAAACTGGTATGCATAATGATGTGCTTAACTCCCAACAGCTGCAGCTGAGAGGGCTTGCAATGTCAAGTCCCATGCCAGGCACCTGGCCAAGTTGCACCATGAGTATGGTAAGTATGGACTTAGTATGCTAACTGTAGTGCAATAAGCAAAAAAGACTAAAGCATTTACTGCAATAAAGTATACACAGGAAAAACTGTAGTGCAATAAAAGGGCAAGTAGAACTGTAGTGCAATAAATGGGTAATTAATGCTGCAGTGCAATAAAACTGAAGTTCAATAAACAAGAAACAATAGCAATAACAGTAAGCAAAATGATGTTCAACAGGATTGTGTTGTCATAACTGTGATACTAGAGCTGTATACATTGCTTGTCTATGGTAAGGTTGCTGCAGTCGAGTGTAACACTGTAATAGCTGCAGAATGCAAAAGTAATGGCCTACAAACAGTATTGCTTAATGCAGTTCTGTCCAAGGCTGCCTCCAGGCCAGTATTGGTCACATAATGCTGTCTGATCCTCCTACGTCAGGTAATAAAGGTGTATGGGTGAGGTAGCTCACTCCATGGGCAGATATTGTGTGTGTACTTCACAGATATTTCAAAACAATAACAATGAAAAATGCTCACCAGCATTGTTGATACTAAAATAAAGCTGTGTCAATATATGCAGTACAGTTCTATTCCATACATGTGTGTTCTACTGTCAGTGCATTCAATTATAACATTGTAATAGTTCTAGAATGCAAAAAGAATGTCCTGTAACTTGTATTGTTCGACTGATAGTATGGTTCAAGGTTATCTCCAGCACACTATCAGTCACTTAATGCTCATATTTTCTCTCTCTCCAGGAAGAAAAGGTATATGAGTAAAGTAGCCCATGTTATAACCAGATATTGTGTTTAGGTTTCACAGAGTTTTAAAATCAATAAGAATAACATGTTCACCAGCACTGTTGATTCATAAATAAATCTGTCTACTTCCAGTATGGCTGTATTCCTTGCATGTCTGTACTAGGTTGCTGCAGTCGATTATTACATTATTTGCAAATATGCCCTGCAGTCACAGTTATTGGGTTCTATTCCCATGCCTGAAACTAAGGTATGACATCTGACTAGTTTATAAACTGTACACAAACATGCTTCTCAAGTGTCATGATTTCTCATACTGTAATTAATATTGCAAAATCCATCTGTCACAGGATTACCACAGAAATTATTACCTGGAATGCAAAGTATTACCAAATCTGCTTACAGAACACCTTGGTAGTTATACAAGTCCACATAATGTGCAAGTGTTCTGTCTAGTTGTGTACCTCCATTTGTTATTGCTTGGCCCATACTGTCCCATGAAACAGCTTGAGAGGTATGTACATGCTACATCACCTATAGGAGACTTGTAGTCACTGTACACAAAACTGACAATACACACCTGTAGAGTTAATATTACCACTATTTTCAGGGGTATATTCTGCAATGTCACTAATGGACTGTTTTCTCTATCTCCCCACCCCTTATCTGCATGTATTTAATATTGTTATGTATTATTATGGTTTACTATTCACATATATTGTTAAAATAACTATATTTTGGGAAATGTGGTTTATTATTGTTATGTATTATTATGATTTCATATTAACATATCTTGTTAAATTAACTATGTGTTTACCCTTATGCTTTAACTGTTATTGGCATGGTGTTAACATACTGACTGTTCTGTTATCTCTTGTTGTGTCATACATAATATACCTTGTTGTGTATTTAGGTTAATTAATATAACATTCCATGCTGTTAATACTAATAATGATTTGTTCATAACTAACCTCAAATTATTGCTATACCTCAATTACCACACCATGTCAAGGTTGGCCTGTTCTGTCTGATTCCCCTGCCTTGCCTTAACTGGCCATGGCATCAGATCCCAGCACATCGGAGACCCAGACTGGTGGTGCCCCCTCTGCTGTCCTTGCAATATCTGTGGTGTCTGGTAGTGCCACCCCACGTGATGGGAGTGGGCCCCCCTCTGGAAGCAGTGTCAGAGAGGGAGTTGTCACCCAGGCTGAGTTGCTGGTTTTGGTGTGCAGGATAGTCCACCATGGTTATGACCACTGCGTGCACCGGATTGAGGACATGCTGGCCAACCTGGCGGAGAAACCTCACGCTGGTGCCCAGCTTACAGCACTGCTACTACTGTAAAGGAGCAGTGCCAACAGTGTCATGGGTCATGATGTGAGTCATGCTGATGCTGTCAGGAGGCAAATGCAACTTGAATTCTACAACACCCTCCCTATCCAAGGTGTTCACCCCCTTCGTATCACACACCACTCCTGTTTGCTGCCTTGTCTGTCTTGTCTGTTTGCAAATGCATCCTCACCTACCCAACTTACCTCCCCCACAAGTACTTATGTCCTTTCCCCAACATTCCACTCTCACCTTAAAAAAAAATGGGCACCTGTCTCTAAAAAAATGTTTTATCCCATACATCACTCTCCATATCGCAGACATGTCCACTGGACACTTGTAACTTGGTCCAATTGGGTTGACAAGGCAGTTATATTGTCCTTACCTCTCTATCTGGGGTTTGAGAGTCCAAATTCATCTACAAATTCTGTCAAAGTGCACAGTTGCTGCTGTACAAGAAATGGATAGCTATGATTCTTTCCTACAACCTTCCTGCACATCCCTCCCTGCCTTTCACTATTTTTTCTCTGCTTGCTCCCATTTCACCACTTTCCTATCTCCCTTTTTTCTTTTCTTTATATTGTTTTAGTGAGGCATGTCATGCAGCTTCGCTAAGATCAGCTAAATAGAGCTATAATAACTATACTGTATGTGGGTATAACATTGCAAGACACATGTACAAAATAAACACCTCTGCCATGTTTCGAACCCGAGCCCATCCCACCTGCAGCACATTTCATTAACCCACCACACCACACATCTATACTTAAAACAGATGGTTTAAACAAAACATAGCAATTGCCAATTACAGTCATTAGGTGTGTATCAGCAGAGCTATGCACTGCACCGCACCACACCACACAAAACTGGTATAAAAAGTAATGGAAAAAATGGGAGTCTACCTTGGACTCTGGTGCAATAGTACACCACTAGACAGCCAAAGACATGATAATGGATGTAACTAAGATCTGTGATAGCAGTTAAATGTGTTCTTTTATCAGCAACATGTAGAAAGTCACCTGCTAAGGCATTAATGGCAAAATGCATGTTTAACTGGGACTCTGGTGCAGAAATGCATACATATAAAGCCATGCACATACTGATGGATGTAGAAAATGTTTGTCACAGCCTATATGTGTGCACATATATCTTGCAAATATACCTGTTGTAGCAGTGCGTCAGTAGTTCAGTCTGTTAAATTCCTTGCATACAGTACATTTTGCCACACACAGTCTTAAATTCAAATCCAGTGTTGTGCTGCATTTCAATTACATTATTATAAAGACAGCAATTAATGAATGACTCATGCACTCTTTATCCCACACAAAGTATTGCAAATTACATAACTGCTTTTCAGTGCTGGAAGTCATGGGCCTGCAGGTAGGGACACACTTCACATATCTGTATAGCATTACTACATGTCACCTAGTACTCTCTTATTGACACAGTTGCCTAACATACGTACCTTAAACACATGCCTTAATTGGAGTATAAATGGTACCCTCACCCTGGCTCTACCTCTACAACAAAGCTGACACAGCTGACACAGCTGACACAGATACACCTATAGCTTATTGTCCTCCAAAGTGTTCACGCGCTCTGCCTATGTCTGTTACCTGCAGCCTTTGGTACACACAGCTCTATGTAAAGGGTTCTGCTACAGACCTACCCTCTGCGATGATGTAGTCTCCTCACACCAGTAATGTCCATCTCAACAGCTAAGAAAGGGGCCCTGGCCTTATATATTGCACAGTGATTGCATGTCATTGGCTAATGATAGTACAATTCAGCTGTTTTGGCATCAATTAGCATATCAGAGCCACAGACTGATTTAGAGGCAATTACCTGCTAATGAGAAGCATGTTAAAAATGCAAGCAGCTGGCTATGGGGAAACATTCTGTATGAGACTTTCTTCACACAGAGCAGCCTTTGCGAAACATTACTAGTACCACATTTCAACAGAGGAGTACTGCACTCCACTAGGTAAGTAACTGTTTTTGTGTATAACAGGATGCATATGGGAGGATAGAGGTATGGGGAATAAGGATTACAGCAGTAAGCCTGTCTTAGAGCTGTGGTAATGACATGTCATTGATATCCTGTTATCTAACACCTACAAGGCAAGTACAATACCTCAAGGTTGCATTGTCTTTTGTCATTGTAGCACACTGGTGTTATCAGACTGTCACTTTATAGTGGTTGTAATAGCACACTGCTATTTGTCTGGCATTGGTCTTATGACATATTATTGGGTGGTTGGTCTTAGGGGACACACCACATTAGACTGGAGTGTTGGCTGTATGATCATACAGCAGAATCTCTCATGGCACACAGAGAAATACCTCAGTATTGATACTGTCTTTGTTGTATCCACACACGTAGTATGTTGTCACACTGTGGGGTATGACATGTGTGAGCAAGCAGTGGATAGTGCCACCCATTTTGTCCTTGCTGTATCTGTACATAGTGGACGTCCACATATCTGATCCTGTAATGTGCTCCCATTGTGTTGTCTTTCAGGAATAATGTACCATAGATGTCATGTCCCCTTCTCAGATGCGGCGAATGAAATAATACTTGAAGGACTAAGGCAGCATCATCACATCCTGCTATCCAGGGGGAGGCATAACAGGGAACAGCGGGCTGCATTATGGGCATACTTTTGTCTGGGATGTGAATGCCAGTGGCCACCAGGACAGGACATACGAGCCACTGAAGAATTTCTGGTGAACCTAGGAACACATGACAGCTCCCAAGCATCCATCACACCATACATCATGGAAGTGGGTGCCATGATGTCCACAGCAGAGGATTGTGCAGGTAAGCTTACTGTGATCACCATTGTAATACAGTAGCAGTCATGGTGTCAGAATGTGCATACTTTTACATGGGTGTCAGGTCTATCTGTTTTGGGGGTGGAAGGTTAAGTTCAGTTGCACACTCATATACAGAATGTCACCAATACATCAAGTAACACAGTAGCTACCATACAAGTGAGATCTATGCATGTATTACCTTGTTGTGCTGCAACATGCAGTGGTACTGACAGTACCTCACTCTCAACTTTTTACAGGTCCATCAGGTGTTGTCCAAGGCCATGGTCCTGCTCCTGATAAGCTTGATGCTATTTTGTTATGGAACATATATATATATATATATATATATATATATATATATATATATATATATATGCTATTAAAGTTAAGGTCCAGAATAATGCCCTATGTACACTTAAGTCTGTGTGTAAACAGATTAGAACGTTTGTATGTTCCATCCTGGAACATTTACCTAAGGTTCTTAGAGCGGGTAATCACAGGAGTGTAGTTGTGCAAACACAAACATTTTTGCAGTTATAGTTAAGAGCAAAATAAGCCTCCTGGTTTACATGAGGCAATTAATCTGACATGCCTTTTAAAAACCAAAAGGTTGATGGTACATACCTTAGGCATTGATACCTGTATTTGTATATATTTGTTAAGACAGGTGTACTTGATTTTATGTGTTGGTTTATCAAGTATAGTTTCATATTGAATAACTAAAAGGATAAATTGTACTGGTCAAGTTTCACTTGATTTATCTGACATGCTTGTTATACAGGCCTTGAGGTGAATGTGTGTTTTGTTGTGAGGAAGTCTGTTGTGCATGAAAGCAGAGATGAGAAGATGTGAGACTAATAATGCAGTTGTTAATCCTCATTATTATAACTCTTGGTAGATTTTTGATACATAATAGTGCAGGTAGTAATGTACTGCTTTTGTCTTGGTTTTCACAGGTGACCGAGGGAGAGGGTTGGACTATCTCACCCACACAATCTGATGTCAGAGTCCCTTCAGACTCTAATGATGATTGTGTTTACAGTAAGGCACAGGTGGGGTTGTCAGGGGCTGAATCTGTCCCACAGGTTGACATCTTTCTTCTGCCCCCATTGTCACTGCACACAGTCAGTATGCCCACACATACCCAGTTCCCACAGGCCACAGATATTGGACAGTCAGAGGGAGGAGACATTGCAAAGGAAAGTGTGGCAACTATGGCTCCAATGAGAGTAGACACTGGCCACAGCCAGAGAGCTGGCGAGGTCCCACACAAGAAGATTGACATAGGTGCTTGTAGGAGGACTGCTGTCCATCCACCACATGTTGCAAGTGTCACATCATGGGTCACTCAGCACATGTTTCGGGCCATCATGGAGGCACAGGCACATTCTGACCGGAACATCAGATGTATGTTTAGGGTTATGGATGCAGCACAATCTGACATCCATGACTGCCTCCATCACACTGGAGACACCCTAATCAGTTGACTGATGTAGTGGACAAACAGTGGGCTGAGACAGTGTCTGCTTTGACTGCACATTGTCTGTACTGGAATGTCTGGTTGGAGTTGGGCATTGGACCCGTGAACATAGGTCAGCAACACTATCTGCTGAGAGTCCACATAGCTGTGCACAGTCATGCTCCCGTAGTGGCAGTACATTCAGCGCTGCAGAGGGGAGTGTGCTGTCCACACCATGATGTGGCAGCCCATGGGCTCATGGTCCCATCCTAGCAGACAGCAGTCACTGTGAGGTATTAGCACCATGTCTAACCTTGGGCATGGTCATGCCAGTGCAACTCCTGGCAGAGCGAGTTCCCATGTTCAGGGCCAGAGACAGTGAACTGTCCACTCTACTATGTATGTTCCACAGCTATTCAACATACACATGTGCAGGCCTAGCACTGAGCTTGACTGTGTACATGCACACACTCACAGACCACTGTCAAAAACACAGGTCACCTACAGACACACACTGCACCACTGCATGGTCCATCTATCCCACTCCCCTTCCTGATTCACAAACATGCTGTAAACTATTTGAGTCAGCCTAGGCCTCCAGCACCCCCACACAACACCCTGTGTAAGTGATGATACCAGTGCCACAGCCCTGTCATCCTTCTCATCGATGTAGGGAAATGACACTATAAGTCTGATGCACAGGGTGACTATATAACTTGACATGTACTTGTGTAATGCAGTATTGTTTTGCCATGCCACTTGTAGTGGTCACCAACAGATACTGCATGCTGGCATGTGTCATGAGTATGCAACTTACTTTTGTGTACCTTACATTGTATGGTGTTGTGCTAGCAGCATTGTTGTACAATGACAGGTATGTCATGGACATGTATATGTTCCTCTTCCAGGAGTCTGAGGGGATAACCTATGGACACACAGTGGCAATAAAGTGGTACAGGATAGCATGGCAGCACAACAGAAATATGACTTCAGCAAGGTATAGCAGTATATATGCATGGCTCCATAGGTTCATATGTGTATAACAGTCTAACAAGGACAATGGCGGCAATCAGTGTACTCATGCATTCATAATTTGTGAAAAGGTCTGCTACCCTTGATATGTGTCACCTGAGTTTTCAGAACTTACACATCTACAAGCTGTGGTGATGGAGATGACCCATCTACAAATATCCTGTGTCCGGTTCAGATAGTTGGCCAACATCACTTATGCTTGTTGTGTTCTGCATCCCATTGTGTAACCTGCACATGATGTGTGTCACAGCAGATGTATGCTTTACATGCATGGGGGGGGCTGTTTCATGTAGGGTGTACTGTCTGCGTTAGATAGCAGTCTACCCAGTATGTACTATGTATACTACATTGATGTTGTAGGTGTGTAGAACACGTGAGACATGTGTTACTCCTGTCATGGCAATGCAGGAGGTACACAGTGGGATCTGACACCTCCCTGTATGGGGACATACACATCCCATTCAAAGCATTTAGGAAACAGATGATTATAACACTGACTCCATAGGACATGTTATCTACACTGTGTATTGGTGCATCATGGTACCTGTGTGGCTGCTACAGTTGTATGATATGCCTGTGTGGTGGCATGGCAAGGATGCCATTACACACAATGATAGGTGTGCTGGCTGCCATATTCAGTATAGCAGCGACAGTCTGAGATTTACACCCAAAACCTTTTGGTGTAGGTGGTACAACAGTGAATGCATCCCCACATCCTAACGAACAGTGACCATCAAAGGGTACAGTACTGTGTGTCCATACATTCATGTGTAATGGCTCAAGTGTGTGCAGAGTGTGGACACTACAATATTGTCCCTGATTAGTAGCACATCAGTCCCAACATGTGATGTATATACCCAGGGGTGAAAAGTGGGCACATAGACCTGGCCACACAGGTTTACACCTAATGTGCCTCAGATCACCATGACTCTATAGTGGTATGACAGGAAACATATGGCATAGCTGAGGCCACAGTCACCAGTAGATGATATACTCATAACCTCCACATACTTTTCAGCATGCCAATATCTGAGTGCAATGGCCATGTGTTGATGTACCTTTCCAAGCTGTACTGGCACTTGCACACAACAGTATGGTACCTCACAAGGTCGCTTCACATCTTCAGTATAGGCTCACTGCTGATCATCTGCAATGAGAGTCATAGCTACCTGTGGCATATAGACTACTCAGAGGTGATCTATGTCTTGCATACAGGGCATGGTGTGACCCTGCTGGAATACATATGTTGCTTATCTGTAGGAAGCATAGTAAATAAATGACTCACTGTAAGGGCATTAACCTACTATATGACGTTAGTACTACATGCATGTGAGAGACATTTGTCTACCAGACTTAAACACACCCTTGAAACAGACCCTGCCTAATGGTATACAGAGCACCAAAGTGCCCCTCAGCACATGCCATCTGTATGCTTGGCTAGGCGACCATCATCTGAACACACAATATCTGCCTGAGTCCCTCTTGGAATGAGGCAATATGTGCTGATCCTGTACTGAGGGGTATAAAGATGTTTCTGATTGTGAGGGCTGTATGGCCATTTTGCTAGGCAAGTTCTCATGTCCTATGGCTCCATAACATGTTGTAAAATGCTGTAACAGCCTCACACACAAACATGGCCACATTCAGGCTAGCACCAATTCCACTCACTGCATACATGACACACCAAGGCACACATGTAGTGCAAGTTGGCTATATGTAGATTAGAACACTTACATATGCACTGGTACACACTACAGATCACAGTACCAGATGCACACAACACACCTCATGTCTGCTAATACTATCAGTTTAGAACATATAATGCTTGTTGATATGAGAAGCCCTTGTGGTCAGTCATTTGGGGGCTGCATCACTCTCTACAAATAAAATAACACTAAACCCTATTTATGTGTAAGTTACAAAGGATATCATATGCATGCCATATGGATATAAACATGCACCAAGTTGGGCAGCATGACATTAGAACCCCTACCTATCTAGTCTTATACATGTATCACATGTGCCATGGCTTATTTCTGATGTTAGACTGTCAGCAGGTGGTCTTAAGGGTAAACTTCCATGAGCTTCATGAGCTGGAGATTGTAGAGCACTACAGGGTGGACAAAGGCATACTACAAGAACTCACTGAACTCTGTCGCCCTCAAATCAGACCCAGTGCCAACAGAGGGGAACCCATCCCACTGGAAACAAAGGTATGTGCAACCCTTAGGATACTAGCTGCAAATGCTTTCCAAAGATCAACTGGGGGCATGATGAGGGTGTCACAAGCATCAACATCCAGGGTACTCCACCAGTTCCTGGATGCCATGCTACCACCTGCCAGTGAACACATTTAATTTCTCTTCACCCCTGAGGCAAGCTCCAGCAATATGAAGCACTTCTACTGTGTAGCACTCTACCCTGAAGTACTGGTTGCCATAGATTGCACTCATGTACACATCAAGGCACCACCCAGTGAGGAGGGTAGAATCTACATCAACCACAAGGGGTACCACTCCATCAACAGCCAAGTCATGTGCAATGCCCAGGGCATTATCATGACTGTGTGTGCTGGCATCCCTGGCAGTTATTACAACTTCTATATCTGGCATGCATCACAACTGCACCAGATGTTTGCTGGGTGGACATACAACTCAGCCATTTACTGGGGGATGCTGGCTATACACTGGAGCCATGGATGATGACACCCATCAGAAATGCACACACCCACAGAGGAATGCCATAATGAGGCACACACACAAACTAGGAACATCATAGAGCATGTGTTTGGGCTTCTGAAGTCACAGTTCTCTTTCCTCAATATATCTGGTGGAGCCCTGCAGTATTCTCCAGCCATATGTGTACATATGTTCACATTATGTGCCATGTGACACAATATTATCCTGTGGAAGCAGCTGCAATAGGATCCGGAAACAGAAGGGATACACAGCCTCTCACCAGTGCCTAAGTCACCACAGCCAAAGTCACAGGAGGACTCAGAGGAGGAACTCCCTGATGATGTCCCTGTAGGCAGATATAGGCATGCCCAGAATGCCCTAGAATTGGCTAAGAGACAATGCATAGCACATTCACTGACAATCTAGGGCCCTAGGGACTGACACCTTACTCCTACTCGCATACATATATTAAAATAGTTGATGCCATCCAACCCACACAGCCTGTACCTATTACAGGTATTGGCTGTGTACTACTTGCATCAGAGTCAGCCCTAAACTACAGTTCTGTCAATTGCTGCATTCGCAAGGTAAGTCTCTAACCTACACACTAATTGTAAGGATTACTATAATATGGTATTGTATGTATGGATCTGCTGCTGTTGTGCAAAGAAATACAGTGGGCTATATGGACATATGTAACATCTACATGGGACTACAGATACCCAGTCCAATAGTATGTTTTCCTTAATAATCACTAGGCCTCTTGGTTGGAATATTCACTACATCAGTCAAGAGAGATGTTAAACTGTCGGCTCACATAACATGCGGACTACTGTCTATCCCAGCAGATCATGTGCTGTTGTTCCCCCTCCCCAACACAGCAATTTTCCCATATAACTACTTTAACAGAAAATCAGCAATGGTATACCAGTGGACCAGGCAATCTCAGGGCTGTAACATAGAAATCGATCACACATTGTATGTCTCACTTAATGCAGGATAAGAACGTACATATCTATGCTGGTTATTGTGTAATGAGTGACTCCTCTCTGTCTGGCAGCCTGTGTGGCTCAGTGGGCTAGGGCAGCTAGCATGGGTGATGGTGTTGATGGTTGTAATCTGGAATTATTCACATCTTTTGCATGTTAGGTATTATTATGTTGGTATTTTCACAGACAGTCAGTCTGTGTGTGGTGTAACATTTTGAACCTCAGTCACATATTAATGACATCAGACAGCTGGGGAATGCCATGGACAATTTGAGTGAAGGGTAGTACTGCAGAAACAATGACAGAAGTCAACGTCTGTAACACACAAAATCTCGGACTGAAGTACAAGTAGGTTTGGCCTGGATTCACTCTAAAAGTACTGCCTGTCTCACTGGGCATGCCGATACACTTAGTTAAAATGAGCACAGTTCTGTTGCCCCATCATCAAACTGAACTGCTATGTATATATATATATATATACATATATATATATATATATATATATATATATATATATATATATATATATATGTCTGTCTATACCTATAGACATATACATATACATATCCTTCTGTCACTATCTCTTGCTCACATACATAGTATATCTGTCTCTTTGTAATGTCAACTAGATATATACCAGTATACATATATATATATATTAAACCGATACTTAGACTCACCCCCATATATCTACATAGCACATATACATATTTTACACACACACATGCACGCACACACACACACACACACACACACACACACACGCACACACACACACACAGATACATTTATATATACATCCCTGATATATGCAGAAATATGGCTGTGGATGTCTGTATTGTCCTACATACCCTAATAATGGTAAGTAAATCTGCATTATTACACAGCCATAATGTTGCTCAAAGGATTCAATGTAAGGGCACAGCAGTATATAATCCACTTACCTACAGATACCCATGCCCACTAGATGTCACCACATAGACAGAAACAGGTGAGCAGGTGATGTAATGTGTAATGTTGCCAATGCATGCATGGACAGGGCACATTGTTCCTGCCCACAGGTTTGCCTATTTAAGTGCAAATAGCCACATATGGCCATACTGGTAACTGTGCACACATAGCTAGGATAATAACAGTTTTCACACTGCTAAGATACTAGATGCAGATAACAGTATGAAGCAATATCATGCTGCAGGCCACAGATGCTGTTCAACACAAGCCTAGGGTGTGTAATCCACAAGCACTGTGCCTGCAATTACATATATAACATATTTAAGCCATGGCATGTGTGATAAGTACTGTGCTCTATAGTTTGTAAGACTAGATAGGTAGGGGTTTTAATCTCACTCCAGGCTACTTGGTGCAGGTGTATGTGTGTGTGTGCATATCCCTCTGCAAAATAACTGACATGGCCTCATGAGCTATCATCCTGCAATGCTTATGCACTTTTTGGCCGTGTAACATGCTGCTGGCATCCAAACTGTCCTCTTCTACAAGGCCTGATGATGTCATCCACCTTAAGATGACCATCTGCCAGTATTATGTCAGACTTAAGCTGTGGTGCATGCCATAAGTACTGTGTTCAATAGTGTGTAAGACTAGATAGGTAGGGGTTCTAATCTCACGTCAGGTTACTTGGTGTGTGTGTGTGTGTGTGTGTGTGTGTGTGTGTGTGTGTGTGTGTGTGTGTGTGTGTGTGTGTGTGTGTGTGCATCTGCATGCATGTGCACATTTGTGTGTGTGTGTCTATATATCTCCCTGCTAAAACAACTGGCATGCCATGAAGAGCTATCAAGCTGCAATGCTTATGCACTTTTTGGCCCTCTAACTTGCTGCTGGCATCCAAACTGTCCTCTTCTACAAGGCCTGATGATGTCATCCACCTTAAGACTACCAGCTGTCACTGTAGTATCAGACTTAAACCATGACACATGCGATAAGTGCTGTGCTCTATAGTATGTAAGACTACATAAAATTGCACTCTAGGCTGCTTTGTGTGTGTATGTCAATATGGCCTAAATATGATCACCTCAATAATGTAGAAATAGGTAGGGTTTTGCACTAGTCTACTTTTAGCGGGTGATGTTGCACCTCAAATGACTGACCACAACAAGGCCTGCTGATGTTATCAAGCATTATATGTCATAAACTGATTGTACTAGCAGACATGAGATGTGTTGTGTGCCTCACATACTGTGATCTGCATTGTGTACCATTATATAGGTAAGTGTTCTAAACTACATACAGCCAACTTGCACTATGTGTGTGTCTTGGCCTGTCCTGTACACAGTAATTGGAGGTGATACTAGCCCCAGTGTAGCCATGTTTGTGTGTGAGGCTGTTAGAGCATTTTATATCATGTTATGGAACCATAGGATGTTTGAACTTCACTAGCATAATGGCCATACAGCCCTCACTATCCTACACAACTTTATACCTATAGTTACAGAATCAGCACATATTGCTGCAGTCCAAGAGGGATACAGGCAAACTCCCTGTGTTGGGATGACAGTCGCCCAGCCAGTCATGTAGATGACATGGCTGTGGTGCACTGAGGTGCTCTGTTTGCCATCAGGCATGGTTCTGTTCCAAGAATGTGTTTATGTCTGCTAGAAAAATCTCCTCTACCAGCATGTATTACTCACCTCACATACGAGGTTAATGTCCTTACAGTGCTTTATCCAGCTATTATGCCTCCTACAGATAGGCAGAATATGCAATCAAGCAGGGTCACACTTTGCCTGTATGCAAGGCACAGATCACCTCTGAGCAGTCTATATGCCACAGGCTAAGATGAAACTCATTGCAGATGATCCACATGGAACACATATTGAAGGCATGAGATGTCCTTGTGAGGGGCAATACTGTTGTGTGCAAGTGCCAGTACTGCTTGGAAAGGTACATTACCAAATGGCCTTTGCCCTCAGGAATTTGCATGCTGAGGGAAGAGTGCTTGGAGGTTATGAGTATGTTACTTACAGGTGACTGTGCCTTCAGCTATGCCATATGACTCCTGACATACCACTGTACAGACATGGTGATCTGATGCACATGAGGTGTACACCTGTGTGACCAGGTCTGTGTGCCCATTTCTTTCATCCCTGTGTATGTATAGCACATGTTGCGACTGATGTTCTACTTTCCAGATACATACGTCTTACTGATGGAAATGATACCACATATAGATATGCATGGAGTTCAGGGCCATTAATATGTCACCGTATATGTTCTCAGCAATACCCCTTGCTGGGTAGTGACATAACACCGAGACCCTATGAGTGCTCACAGTTTTCAGGCATCAGCCAACATTGCTAACCACAGTCAGTCAGTAGTCATGTGTATTGTGCTTAAATGGATTCCAAGCAGTGGAGGACCCAGGACTGTGCCCTGTTGAACACTGCTGCTTACAGATCAGCTATTGGAGGTGGATGTCCCTATGCAGAGTATGTGTGCCATCAATGAGCCACTTAGTGATCCCTAAAATGACAGTATTGTGGATACCTAAGTCAGTGCTTTGTAAAAGCTGCCTGAGTCAGGGATATAGACAGATGGCTTGGCTCAGTCTAGGGCATTGTATGGCCTGAAGTCCCCTCACCCAGGTCCTTAATGACTGCCTCAGACATGTCCACCATGTGTAACAGTCATGCTCCCCCTGTCACACATACAAACTGTGTACAGTTAACTGTGTGTAGGTCACATATATGTGTGCTGATCAGCTCCATGCTGATTGCCCCTAGGGGCATACAGATATGGATACTTAGACAAACAGGTCTATTATTATGTTGGTCTATGAATTCCCCACCTTTGTGCAGGGGTATAACAGTTGCTACTGTCCACTCAGCTGGGGTGCAGCCAGTGGTTTCAGTATGATTGCAAAGTTTTCCCAATGGAGTTGGTAATCCTTGCCAGATCACATGTGGGATGCAGCCTGGAATGTTAGCAGGTGCAATAGATGTTGTGTATCCTCCATTAAGAAACCAGTTATGAACTGCTCTGTAAATATGGAAGTTATTGGAGAGGTTGTAGGAATGTCATGTATCACATGTGGTGGGGACAGGGGAGTGTAGTTGATACAGACAGTGTTTGACTGCAGGTTAGCTATGAATACAGACCCATCATATGTGGCATCATTATGTATGACTTCACCGACAATCTGGGCCTATCCTTTAAGGTCACACATGTAACTACACTGTGTATTGTGGTTCTGCATTGTGTGGGTGGCTAATTCTGTCACTTATCATATCTACACAACATCACAACAACACTATGTGCATCTTTTAGCTGAGGAAGTTGTGCCGCCATGTTGGGGGGGGCACACTTACCCCAACTGTCACACAACATTGCTGTGCCATGATGAGCCTATTTCCCTCCTTTCCTGAACAGCTGAGTTCATGCAATTGTAATTCTGCTGACAAAATGCATGGCTGTATAGCTGTGCATACTTGCCTGTTCCATCCGAAGAGGGAGGTGCATTCAACCTATGTCAGCCATCCCACAGGAGGTAATACATGGCCTTGTTGACATATATGTCTATATTGTCTGCGGGGGGGGGGTCATGCTGGTAGTTCTAAGGAGACTGATATGTGGGCAGGTCCCACCAGGGAGGACCTCACATTGGGGGGGGTTGTGGTGGACACCCATAGTGGTCAACACATGGTGCAATACGGTGGTTCCTCATGTGTGGAAGTCACGGCACTACTCCAGGGCATAGTGGTTATGGATCTGGACTAACCTTTGGGCAAGTGAGCCACAACATGACTGAGCAACACAGTCTATACATATTACACATTCCTAACATGTTTGTGTGTGCTATGCTGAAGGTAACTGCAATACATATGTGCACACAGGACAACTAGCATGTAGTGCCAAATGGTGTCCCCAGATCTCTGAGCCATGTCAGCTGCAATGCCATGAGAGGAGTTAGCATGGATATGAGCACTAACACTGTTGTACATCAACTGACACTGGACCACACACTGTTACTTTTGTTCAAGACCAGAGCATGCCTACCGACTGTAACTAGTAGAGCCCGTTGCCTGTTACACTACGCAATGGATGACAAAATTATGTCTCACTTCGCCAACCATGTCCTGACAAGGAGGTGTTTGACAATAGTAGGCCCGCAGGCCTTGCTGGAAACTGTGTACATTATATACAGAGTGTTATAGCAGCCGGTGGATAGGCAAGTGTCTAACAGTCATACTCTGGGAAGATAGCTTTGAAAGACCTATGCTGCAATAATGCCACTCACCAGTGGAGTTCACCATTCTTTATTATTGGCGTACCCCTTCTAGCCATTCCCTCCCTGTAGTCACAGTCACTGTCAGTGACTTCTCACTGAGTACATTAGCAAGTGATTGCATATTAGTAGCTGTCACAAAATCCCACACAGAACCAACAGTTATCCAGGATGGCCTAAGACACACATTCAGTTGTAGTCTGAGCCATTGACAAAGACTACATGCCAATGACTGCACAATACTATCCTCTGGGAAGACATCCACCCCTGGAAAATATTGTAATGTCCACACACTGCACACAATTGAGCCAGTACACATGGAGTTATGGACACAGGGAGTAATGTAGTCTTTCCCTTTCAATGGTCAGTCAGATGTGGGGATGCAATCACTGCTGTAGAACCTATACAGACAGGTATGGGATGGAAATCCCAGACTATCATTGCTATACTTCATGTGGCAGTCATTACACTTACCACTGGGTGCAGTGGCACCCTTGCTATGTCACTGCACAGGCATATTGTACAACTGTTGCAGCCACACAGATTCCATAGTACACCAATACACAGTGTAGATAACATGTCCTATGGCATCCGTGTCAAGACCATACACTTGTAGTCTGTCACCTAAATGCTTTGGAGGGGATGTATATTGCTCCAGACAGGGAGGTGTCAGATCTCATGTACCCCCCACATATCCATGAAAGGACTAACATATTTCTCACCTGTTCTACACAACTACAACATCTCTGAAGTCTAAACAGTACATGCTGGAGAGACAAGTATGTAACACAGACAGTATGCCCTACAAGAAACATGCCCCCCCCCCATGCATGTGAAGCACATATCTGCTGTGATTCACCTCATGTTCAGGTCACACAATGGGATGCAGAACACGACTATCATAACTGGTGTCAGACAACTGTCTGCACTGGACACAGCTTGTAGATGTCTTAGTTCCTAGAACCTTGGTGACACTTAGCAAGGGTATCAGACCTTTACACAGATTAGGGACACATGACTACACTTAATGATGCCATTGTCCTTGGTAGCCTATTATACACAAATGAACCTATCTCTGTAGACATGCAGTTCTAGTGCTGTACCTTGCTGAAGACATATATCTGCTGTGCTGACATGCCATCCTGTGTTGTTGTATTGTTGCTGTGTACCCATAGGTTCTCCCAACAGACTCCTGAAACAGAAACATAAACAGGTCTGTGATGCACCTTTCATTGTGTAAGTATGCTGCCATTAAAACACCATACAACATAAGGTAAACAACATGATGTGGCATAGTCATGAAAATTGCCAGCATACAGTATCTGTCAGTAACCATTACAAGTGGCATGGAAGAACAGCACTGCATTACACAAGTACATATTAACTAATATATGCATCCTGTGCATCAGACACATAGCTTAATGTCCCTGCATTGATGGTGAGTATGACAGAAATGTGGCACAGGTATCATCACTTGCACAGGGTGTTGTGTTGGGGTGCAGGAGGTCTAGGCTGACCCAAATGGTTGACAGCATGTGTGTGAGTCAGGAAGGGAAGCAGTTAAGATGGAGCATGGAAAGGTACCATGTGTGTCTGTAGGTGACCTGCATCTGACAGTGGTGTGTGAGTGTGGGCATGTAAACAGTCAAGCTCAGTGCTAGCTCTACATGTGTGTATGTTGGACAGCTTTGGATCATACATGGTAGAGCTGATAGTTCACTGTCTCTGACTCCAAACACAGGAACTGACTCTACCAGGAGTTGCACTATCACCTCCATGCCCAATGTCAGAAGCAGTGATAGTACCTGATGATGACTGCTGTCTGCTGGGACTGTGTCCTCCATGGGACCACCCAGGACCATGAATCCATGGCCTGCCACATCTTGGTGTGGACAGCGCATTCCCCTCTGTAATGCTGGTTGTACTGCCATTATTGGAGCATGATTGTGCATGGCCACGTGAACTCTCAGCAGATGGGGTTGCTGACCTATGTCCATGAGTCCAAGACTCAACTCCAACCAGATGTTCCAGCACATATAGTGTGCAGTCCAAGACAGGCACTGTCTCAGCCCACCTTCTGTCCACTACATCAGTGAACCGATCCAGGGTGTCACCAATGTTGTGGAGGCAGTCACAGATGTCAGACTGTGCTGCATCCATAACCATAAGCATATGTCTGGAGTTCCGTTCAGAACATACCTGTACCTCCATGATGGCCCAAAGCATGTGCAGAGTGACTTGTGATGTGATACCCACAACAGGTGGTGGACGAAGAGCAGGCCTTCTACAAGCACCCCTATCAATCCACATGTGTGGAACCTTGCCAGCTGTCTGGCTATGGCCAGTGTCTACACTCACTGGAGCCATAGTTGCCACATTTTCCTGTTCAATGTCCCCACCCTCTGACTGTCCAAAATCTGTGGCCTCCGGGGACTGGGTGTGTGTGGGCATACTCAGTGTGTGCGGTGACAATGAGAGCAGAAGGTTGTCAACCTCTGGGACAGTTTCAGCCCCCAAAACCCCCACCTGTGCCTCACTGTGGCCACCATCATCATCAGAGTCTGAGGTGACACTAACATCAGGTTGTATAGGGAACAAACACCAACACCAACCCCCCCCCCCACGGTCACCTGTGGTAAGAAAGGGAAAAGCAGTATATTAACCCCTGCACTATTCTGCTCCACAGTACTGTGTTGTGATATATACAAGGCTCTATACACTGTCATCACTATGACAGATCTGTTGAAAACCCAACTTCATATAGTAGGACATGAGGACAGTATTCTTCATACTAACAACTGTAGTTACCTGTAAATAAACTCTCATTATATTGCAATCTCATCAGCAACAGTGAGGTACACTGTTGACATATGTAGACTCTACACAGTTGACACATATGACACTCAGTAGTTTCCTGACAATACTGTAACATTTATCAGTGCAGTCATACCTACAAGGAATAGGTATGAGTCTAACATGTGTACAGTTAGAAAATATGTGTGCATTTGGCAATCATGCTAACAGTACAGCAACACAGGCAGCAGGGCCTATGATGACAGTCTAAGGATTACAATGCTGTAAACATACATCAATAACAAAACAGTGTCATGCTTACCAGGAGCAAAACCATGGGATTGTGCAATACCTGACGGACCTGTGAAAATGTGAGCGAGAGGTAATGTCAGTACCACTGCATGTTCCACCACCACATGGTAATACATCCATATATCTCACATTTACAGTAGTTACTGTGTTAATTGTTATAGTGGTCAAAATTTAAGCATGACAGTCAAACTGCAGTTAAACCCTTCTCACCACTCAAAGCAGACTGACCTGACATCCATGTAAGACTATGTATGCCCTGACACACTGAATGCTACAATATTGCAGTGCTGATCAACCTGAGTTTACTTGCATGTTCCTATGCCATGGAAACTGTGGCACCCACATCCATGATGTAGAGTGTGATGGATGCCTGGGAGCTCTCATGTGTAACCAGATTTGCCAGGAATTCCTCTGTGGCTGAGACTGGTTGTTCCACTGCAGGTCCTCCACTGGTGGTACCACAATCCCTTGCTACATCCACTGCTCTTCTGTGTGCAGCATTGATCATGTCTGTTGCATGGTGTCAAACCTGCTCATATGTCTATTTCTGATGACCTTTGGCACTGACATCATGGACAAGGTCAGCCCACAATGCCTCCCACTGTTCCCTGTTGTGCCGCCCCCTGGACAGTCGGATGTCATGGTGCTGATGGAGCCCTTCCAGTATCAACTCATTCTCTGCATCCGTGAAAGTTGCATGGAGTCATGCATACATGTTTCCTGAAAGACAACAACATGGGAACACATGTCAGGATCACATACGTGGAAGTACATTATGTAGAGATACAGCAAGGATAGAATGCTGGCAATATCCACTGCTTGATCATACATGCCATATTCCACAGTGTACAAACATACTAAGTGTATGGATACAGCTAGAATATTATTGATAGTCAGATATTCTCATGTGTGCCATGACAGATACTGCTGTACGATCATATGTCTGACACTGAAGTCTATTGTGATGTACCCCCAAGGACCAGCTCCCCTGATAATATGTCAAAACAGCTGTGACAAATACATAGCCGTGTACAATTACAACCACTATAAGGGGGGAATCCCATAAGCCCAGTGTGCCACACTGACAATATACATTCCACCTTTGAGGTATTGCACATCCTATGTATGTGTAACAAATATGAGATCATTGACATTTCATTATCACAGTTCTAAGAATGGCTTATTGCTGTGATCCCTATTCCACACAAGTATATTCACACATCTGCATCCTGATGTAAACAAGATGATTACGTACCTGATGGAGTGCAGTACTCCTCTGCTGATATGTTCTGATAGTTAATATTTTGCATAATTATGTTCTGTGTGATGAAAGTCTCATACAGACTCATTCCCCATAGCCAGCTGCTTGCTGTTTAACATGCTTCTCAACAGCAGGTTATTGCCACTTAACCAATCTGTGGTTCTGAAATGCTAATTGCAAACCAACACAGCTGATTTGCACTATCATCAGCCAAAAACATACAACTACAGTACAATATATTAGGCCTTCATGTAGATTAGGGGCCCTTTCTGATATGTTGTGCTGGACAATACTGGGGTGAGGAGATTACTTCATTGCAGAGGGTAGGTCTGTAGCAGCAACTTTTACATAGAGATGGGTGTGCTACAGGCTGCAGCTGCTGCTGCAGGTAATAGGCATAGGCAGAGAGTGTGAGCACTTTGAAGGACAACAAGCTGTAGGAGTAACTGTGGGAGCTGTGTGTCAGCCTTGTTGATGAGGCAGAGCCAGAGTGAGGGTACCCTTTCCAGTCCAGTTAAGGCATGTGTTTAAGGTAAGTATGTTAGGCAACAGTATCATTAAAAGAGAGCAACATGGGGGATAAATATAACAATATGTCCACCATTTGGGTGACTCTCAGGCCATGTGCTACAGTCTGGTAGTAATTTGGAGAATGTGTGAGGGCAGTCCATGTTACAAGCATGTACTTCAAATGTGTATGTTTGGTGTTTAGCTGTGCTAATCAGCATTGTGGGTTTGAAAGGATTGTGTGCTGTACTCTGATATTAGTGGCCCTCATTTGCAGTACCTGAGTTGAATTTCTCTGTGAATGCATATTAATGCATAATGTGGCACTTTATGCACTTATACTTTTGCTATAGGGATATGTGAAGTGTGTTTCTATCTGCAGGCCTGTGACTTCCATCAGTGAAAAGCAGACATTTCATTTGATATGCATTGTAAGGATAAAGAGTACATGACTCGGTTATTAATTGCTGGCTTCACAATACTGTAATTCCACTGCTACACACTGTGATGCCCATGCCCTGGCCCAGCAATCAAGGAGCCTTAATCCTCACCACTAACACCAGAGAGGGCATCTCATATATGAGGAAAGGATAACAAACACACAGTAAAGTGCAATTTCCCTTAAGAGCAATCAGAGATCACAGTCAGTGTAGGGCTGGTCACTCCCTTTCCCCCCAGGTCCTCAATAAGACTCTCCACTGGCACAGCTATAGGGTCCAGATCTCAGCCTAGCTGGGCAAGCTAAAATCTCCAGCACCCTCTCTGTCCAACCAGTGCTTCATGTCCCTGCCCAAATAGCTGACACACACACACACTTTGAGATACATTTATACAACCACACAGAAACTCCTGGGGAAGACTGGCACAGGTTCTCCAGCTGTGCCCCTTTTACCCAGACTATACTATAGTAATTACTGCCACCACTCAGCTAATACTTATCAGCTACTCAAAGGCCCTTAAAAGGGTGTCCAATTATTACTGTGCAATATTATTATGCAATTGGTAGTATAGCCCAGGGCTAAAGCTATAGGAGTAGCTTTGTACAATTTTACCAAATGCATACAAGCACTCTAAAGAGCTTAAATTATCTCTACACAAAAGCATCCACAGTTGAAAGGTTTTAAAATATTTAATAATAAATAATTAAAACCATGAGACAATACTTTCTACTACACAGTGCTAGACAATAGCTCAGAGATCACACAGAAATACTTAAAATACTTCAGTAGTACAGTTCTGACATCACCAAAAAACACTTAGTTTAATATTTTCTAATTCCTAGCCACTTCTAGGAGAAAACACAGTTCTAACATACTACTTACATAAAGAGAGTATAAGGCAGTGCTGAGTTGGATGTCCAGACAAAAATGCTTACTAATCTCTATTTCTCACTGTTTAAATTGCTATTGCAGTTCCGATAAACATTACATCATCTTTTTACACTTTCCTGGTGTTCCCAGGCTGACAGAAACTGTATTTACATTCTTTTACATTTAGAGCAATAAAGGACATTCCACATGTAAATTCTGGTCATTAACTTTAGCCTTAAAACAATAGGCAGGATGCTTACTCCAGACTCATCGACTCCAAATTCTAACTTCAAAGGAACAGACAAAGTAATTTTAATTACAAAGGACCAACAAGAAATGCTTGACTTAGCTTTCTTTACAGCAGAGGGCAATGTTGACACATTGTTTTCAGCTCACATTTCACAGTATTTACAAATGATAGAATTATGTACCAAATTCTATTTGACTAGGCTGGCAGCCTTCACCCGTCTCTACCAGTCTTCACACACACACCACTGGATTTGAACCCGGCACTGTGTGTATGGCAAAATGTACTGTTTGCAAGGCATTTACCAGACTGAGCTACTGAGTCACTGCTACAGCAGGTGTATTTGCAAGATATATGTTCACATATAGGCTGTGACATACATTTTCTACATCCATCAGTATGTGCATGGCTTTATATGGCTATATTTCTGCACCAGGGTCCCAGTTGAACATGTATTTTGCCATTAATGCCTTAGTAGATGTCTTTCTACATGTTGCTATCACCGGCCTCACTTACATCCATTATTATGTCTTTGGCTTTCTAGTTGTGTACTATTGCACCAGAGTCCAAGGTACACTCCCATTTTTTCCATTACTTTTTAATCAAGTCTGCATGGCGCTCTGCACCTCACAGCTCCACTGAAACATGCTTAATGACTGTAACTGGCAATTATTATGTTTTGTTTAAAACACTTGTTTTAATTAAGAGTTGCGTGGCATGGCAGGTTAATGCAGTGACCTGCAGATATGATGGTCTTCAGTTCGAAATATGGGACAGGTGTTTATTTTGTAAGTGTGTATTACAATTTTAAAAACACATATAGTCAATATAGCTCTCTTTAGCTGAGCTTAATAAAGCTGCACAACACAATGCATCGCACAGCGTCTAGCTAAAAAAGTATAAAGAAAACAAAAATGGGAAGATAGGAAAGTGGTGAAATGGGGTGCAATTGGGGGAAATCATAGTGAATAGCAGGTATGGATGTGCAAGACGGGTGTAGAACCCATGTAATGAACCATTTCTTGTACAGCAACAACTGTGCACTTTGACAGAATTTTTACATGACTTTGAACACTCATCCCCAGAGAGAGGGATGAGGACAACATAATGGAGTTGTCATGCCATTTGGATCAAATTACATGTGTCCATTAGACACATGTGCAAAATGGAGAGCTATGTACAGGACAATATTTTTTTGGGGGGGGACATGTGCCCATTTTTTTAAGGTGAGAGTGGAATGTTGGGGAAGGGACATAGGTACATGTGGGGGAGCTAGGCTGGGTAGGTGAGGATGGATTGGACAGACAAGACAGACAAGACAGCAGTCAGGGGGGGTGTGACACATGAGGGGGAGGTGAACACCTTGGATAGGGAGGGTGTTGTAGAGTCCCATATGCCTCCACAAGGCAGCAACATAACTTACATTCCCACCCATTGGACTGTCAGTACTGCTCTGCCACTGCCCCAAGGGGGTGGCAGTGGTGGAGGCTGGGCATCAGGATGAGGCTGTCCCACCAGGTTTGCCAGCATGCCCTCAATCTGGCACAGGCAGCAGTCAAACCCATGGTAGACTATCCTGCACACCAAAGCTGGCAGCTCAGTCAAGGTGACAACTCCCCCTCCACCACCGCTCCCAGAGGGGAACCCATCCCTGTCCCTTGGGATGGTACTACCTAACACCACAGGTGGTGCAGGGGCAGCAGAGGGGGCACCACTGTTCTGGGTACTTGACATGCTAGGACCCAGTGCCACGGCCAGAGGAGGCAATGCAGGTGGATCAGCCGGAACCAACCTATCTTGATGTGCTGTGGTAAATGAGGTATAGCAAAAATAAGTTAAGGTTAGTAATAACCAAACCATTGTTAGTATTAACAGAAGGACCATCATATTTATCAATCCAAATACATATTAATGTATATTATGTGTAACACATCATTAAGTAACATAACAGTGAGTATGTTAACAGCATGCCAGTAAGGATTAAATTATAATGCCAACAAAACAGTTAATTTAACAAAATATATGTTAATATTGAATCACAATAGCACATAACAACAATAAATCACATTTTACTAAAATATAGTTAGTTTAACAAAATATGCTCATATTAAATCATAATAATAAATAATAATAAACAAATGAAGATAAGGGGTAGAGAGAGACAGAGAAAACATTCTATTAATGACAATGCAGATTATATCCCTGAAAACACTGATGATAAATACTCTACAGGTGTGCAGTGTCAGTTTTGAGTACAGAGACTACAATTCTCCTATAGTTGATGTAGCATGTACATACCTCTTAAGCTGTTAGCATGGGTCAGTATGGGCCAAGCAATAACAAATGTAGGTACACAACTACACAGAACAGTTTCACATAATGTGGACTTATATAACTACCAAGGTGTTCTGTAAGCGGATTTGGCAAACATTGTATTCCAGACAATAATTTTTCTGGTACTCCTGTGATACATGGATTAGGCAGCTTTAATTACATTATGAGAAGTCATGACACTTGAGAGGCATGTTTGTATACAATATATAAACTAGACAGCCATCATGCCTTAGTTGGCAGGCATGGGAATAGAACCCAATAGCTGTGACTGCAAGGGGGCATCTGCAAATAATGGAACAAATGACTGCAGCAACTTAGTACAGGCATGCAAGGAATATAGCTGAATTGGATATATTTAGACAGATACAATTAGGAATCAACATGGCTGCTTAACACTTTATTGATATTGCTGATAAGTGTAAAATCTAAAGACAGTATCTGCTCATAACATGGGCTACTTCAAACATATACATTTTGTTCCTGGAGTGGAAGAAAATGAGAGCATTATGTGACTGATATTGGCCTGGAGACAACCTTGAACCATACTATGAGTTGAGCAATACATGTTACAGGGCATTCATTTTGCATTCTAGAACTATTACAGTGTTATACTTGACTGCAGTGACAGTAGAATGCACATGCATGGAATACAGCCATACTGGATATATTAAGACATTTATTTAGGAATCAACAATGCTGCTTAAAATTTTATTGGTATTGCTGGTAAATTACTGTGAAGTCCACACACAATATCTGCCCATAGAGAGGGCTGCCTCACCCATATACCTCTATTACCTGGAGTAGGAGGAACAGACAGCATTATGCGACTGATATTAGTTTTTCATTCTACAGCTATTACAGTGTTACACTTGACTACAGCAACCTTATCATAGACAAACAATGCATACAGCTCTACTACAATGGTTATGACAACACAATCCTGCTGCACACCATTTTGCTTACTGTTATTGGTATTGTTTATTGTTTATTGCAATACAGTTGTTATTGCTCATTTATTGCACTACAACTCTAATTGCTCATTTATTGCACTACAGTTCTACTTGCCCATTTATTGCACAACAGTTTTTATTGTGTATACTTTATTGTAGTAAATGTTTTACTTTTTCTTGCTTATTGCACTACAGTTAGCATCATAAATCCATACTTACCACACTCACAGCGCAAACTGGCCAGGCTCCCAGCATGGGACTCAACATTGCAAGCCCTCTCAGCTGCAGCTGTTGTGAGAGTAGCACACTATTATGCATATCATTTTTGCAGACATTCAGATTGCATTTTGGTAAAACAGTGGAAAAAATACTTACATATTTGTGGGACATGCCCAGCTCTTGCCTCTTGGACCGAGATGTCTAAGGTTCCCTCTTTCTCCTCTTCAGGTCATCATAATGGTGGCGACTCTGCTCACTAGTGCAGTGGATGCCAGTAGCACTGGTGAGTTCCCTGGCCAACTGGTCCCAGGCTTCTGCCTAACATTACAAGCCTTGGAAACCAGCCTGGATCAGGCTGGGTTTATGATTCTTTACCAGGAACCCAACAAAGACCCTGGACTCCTGCACACCCCATCTCTGACCCAAAAGCATGCACCTTCACCATAACAGATGATAAGACTCGAAGGAATGGTGCAGAATTCCCATCTGTTGGCCTTAATATAGGCTGTTTTCCTACCCTTACATGTCATTGAGCAGCATTCAAAAAAATGCAGTGTTACTTAGCATTGCTCAAACTAGCTAAGCAGAGATGAGCAGTGTGTAAACTCGCACAACTGTGGTTTTAGCCAAGCTTAGCACTGCGCAAACAGTAGTAGCCTTTAGCATGTTTAAGCAGTGTTTACCACCATGCAGCACTGCCAAATAAAATACTTTTGTGTTTAAATTAAACTGAAAGGTACATTACAAACATGTTATGAGTGTTACGGACTTGAACCCAGGACCTACTATATATTATTTATTTTATATATTTATTTATTTTACATTTGTTGACCAGGTTTGTCCGACTGAGCTAAGTAGCCCTTTTTCAGCAGAGGCCCAGGGAGAAAAGCTCCACATGTTCTACAGAGTATAATTTACAAAAATAAGTAAATAATTAACAACTGGTCTACAGAAAATATTCAAAGTAACATATACATAAAAAACAAGGATTTACTACAGTAAACTAATTATGTCTGTCAGATTTAGAATCCTACATCATTCAGAAGGACTAACAATAGTTTTGTCACCAGATGTAGAATCTTACACTATGCAGATAAGAATTATGTAATGTGCTTAAGATAGAGAAGTTAATGTGGGACAAGGTCTAGAGAGCTAGAGAAAGTTACATAGGTTGGTAGCAGATTGAGGTGTGCAGTTAGGGTTGATAAGCTGTTTAAGGGGGCTGGGTACAGAGGCAGGTCCATTGGCTTAACAGGCATTCTTTAGTGGCTAGCTTGAATTGACTTAGTTGCTTGAGTGACCTGATCTCTAGTGGGAGTTTGTTCCATGCCGTGGAAGGATTATAGCTATAGAGAATACATCATTTCTTAGTTTTAGGTTTGTGAATTTGTAGCAGATCTAGGTTAGAGCTCCGGAGGGATCTAGCAGGCAAACAGTGGGAGATGACAGATGATAGGGTAGGACATTAAGAAGGCTGATAAAGGATGGTGTGGATGAGCTATAGTTGCGGGAGAAGAAGCTTGTGAGGTTGTTCAAACCAGCTAAGGTGTTTGAGAGAGACAGTGATGTGACTTGTAAGTTTGATGTGCTGCAAATTTGGCTATCTTGTTATTAGGCCATAACTCTACCCATTTAGCTACTTGGATATTATGAAAAATAGTATACCTTCACATATACTACTAGGCTGCCTGTTAGCAATGCTGAGCACCACTCTGCACCATGCAAACATGCTTAAACAGACCTAGAAATAAATAATTACATTCGGTTTCTATTTTTAGATATCTGGCAGGTATCGGCTATGTATGTATGAGCGACACTCAGCTCTGCTGCACTCCACTTCATGCCGCACAAATGGCAATTAAGAAAAGCAAAAGAAAAATAAAAAATGTAATTATGATAATTAATTACATCCAGTTTTTATTTTTAGATGTGTAACAGGTGTCAACTGTCTGTATGTAAGCCCAGCATGGCATTGCTGCACCCCACACCACAGCAAGCAAACAATTAAAAAAAAAATCCAGGAAAATAAAATATTCCACATTTAAAACATTTCACAACATTTTAACAGTAGCGGGGAGCTTTACAGTGAGCCTCATCCTGCACATAGTATCTGACCAGGCATCCATAACCATGGGTAGCCTCTACACCTCTCCCTACATGGATTCAATATCCCTGTTCCTATGCTCTTCCCTCAGCAGTGCACCAACATTAATATGCATGGAGCTCTGCTGAGGGCAAACTGTGGCCATGTACATGGATACATTCCATGTAGGCTCTACACGGTGCCTACATGGATTTTATTAAATCCCGGGGTATGTTTAGAACATGACAGTTATGCCTATTACTGAAAACTTCTGGACACTGTCCAGAGATTCAGAATGAAAGCAGTAACTTTCAGCATTACTGCGCAAAGTGAATGGATATAATAGCCTAATGAGGAGTGACTGCTAATAAGATGTCATCTTTTGTGGGTACAAAATACGTTGTGAATAAAAAGAAATCATAGCTGAAATCAAGATTATTTATATTGCTAATATCTCTGAACTGTCTAGCTTTTCACAGAATTTCCAGATTTTTGCCTCATAATTTTAGTCCGCTCCTCATAAAATTTGTGTTTTGGGGAAATTACTGCAGATTGAAGTCACTAAATAATAGCATGTATTTGAGTTTTAGACTTTATATCCTTCAGAAAATGTATGTTAACACAAATTGTGTTATCCTTGCAACTTTCTAAGTTTATAAGAGTAATATTCAAAATCTGTTGCTATTTGTGGCTCTTTGTCCCCCCATAACTTTGGCTTTGTCCAGATTTTTTGCACTAAGAAGTTGAGAGGTAAAATCTCTATGGCCACATCATTAGCCCATTTTGGGATAAAATAAATTAAAAATACATACTATCTGTTTATAGTGCAGCAGAGGCAGTGTTATGTCATAAAATATCAAGAACTGAGATAAAAATATGTATTATCCTGTTCTAGTTCGTTGACCATATAAGTGTGTTCATGTCATTTTCAGTATGATTTACTCATTCTTATTTCTTTTCTTTTTGTAATAAATTGTCAGCTTTGAAATGTAATGATTTGGTGAGTGAAGGGGACTAAATTTAATCAGTAATTCAACATTAATGTCATAAAAATGCATCACCACCATAGATTCTAAAATGAAAATGTAACTATTTCACAGCGTGCAGAAGCAAACATGAAATGGAAATTACAGTATACATGTGTTTACCTTCTTGGAAAAGCAAACAAAATGGTAAAAGCCGGTACAAACACTGTGATCAGGTTTCACAGTCTAAAAGTGGAAAAAGAATACAGAGACCATTTGAACTGAGATTAAATTTATGGAAATAACTAAGCAGTCCTTTGTTTATTTATTTTCCTTTTGTTCTTTAATCCACCTATTTTATCAAAGCTACAATGCAGCATTTTTCTTGTTTACTGCAGTCTAGTCCTGTCTGATGTGATCCGGAATGTTACACAGAATCATCTAATGTGTTTGTGCATTTTTATTTAAGCTATGGCTTTTTTGTGTAGTGTAGTATAGTACCTCATATGTTCAAAAATATACTTTCAGTTTGGCTTATCTGTGCGTTTGTTTAAAATGTTCTAAAATTCCAAGCATATTTAATCATGAGTCATGATCAGCTGTGAGCCAGTAGGTGAGGAAAATACAAAAATGTACAGTGGGTCTAAGAAACATACATTTTTTGATACTATATAAAATCAATGGCCCACTTTTTCAGCTACTACATAAATTACTGACCTTTCAAAACTAATAATTTGTTTAACTCGTCTCAATTTTGGGGGTTGCAATATATATATATAAGGTAAGGGCACTGTATATGCAAAGATAACATAGTACAGCTATATTAAAATTTTCAGAATGCAAATAAATGCACAAGTACACTGCAGAACTTGAGTAATATACAGGCCAGAACTGCTAGTGGTGAAAGATGCTAACAGTGACTGGGACAGTTTAGTAAACATCAGTTACTAAACAGAACCCTTGAGCTTGGGACTCCCCATTACGTGGAAGCTATGAAACACAATATTTTGGTAAAGTCAGAAGCTATCACATCCCTTAAATTAAGTTCAACAATGCTGGCAACCACTACACCTTGGGACAAAAGGCAAATTGCTCAAAGATAATAGTCTGATTCATCAACAAATTCCACAATCATGGAACTGCAGATGATAAATCAGCAAAGTGAGTTAAATAACATTTGAAACATGTTACTGGTACCCATGAGTGCACAAAGCAGACAGGCTGCTTTCCAATAACTTAAAATTAACCCTTCCCATTAGTACACTTATATATAAATTCATTGACATTTATTTATTGAGACTTTTATCGACCAAGTTAGTGTCATTAGGCCAATGGCCTCTTTTATTGGGAGACCTGTGGTGGTACTCACACTGAATAGTAGAAATTTGGCCAGGACACTGCGGAGCTTTTTGCAGTGGGAGAGTCCGAGGTGGCAGAAAAGACAGGCATGGCAGAGGCTGTGCCTGCACATAGCATAGAAGAATAAATTCAAAAGAAAAAAAAATGGAACGGATCATAATTTTTCCACTACCATCTGGAGGATTACAAGATTGGTGTCAATGATGTCAGGGGAGACATCAGGTGAGTTTGCTTTATCCTGGGGTGATTTAATGGAAAAGCAATTTCCAGAACAGAATTTTAGTGTACCATCAGAAACTGGAAATTCCAGGAATACTTTAGGCCTGGATTCTTAAGCATGTGATTTGGAAGGTTGAGAGGCTGAGAAGGAAGCAGCAGAGAGACAGAGTGAGACAGAAAGCCACTCAGTAACACAGCCAAAACTTACTTATGCGACTGTTGCAGCAACATCTGGAGATTACAAAAGAAAACATATTTTTCACAGAGAACTAAATGTGTAATTCATATCAGAACAAGAACTGGACAAAAATGTATAGATATAAACTGGGGGATTATATTGTTAATCATGTTCTGGGGCGGCCACAGTGGTACAGCGGTTAGCGTTGTTGCCTCACAGCAAGAGGTTCACCAATTCGATCCTCTGCTGGGGTGCCTTCTGTGCAGAGTCTACATGTCCTCCCTGTGGTTGTGTGGGTTTCCTCCGGGTGCTCCGGTTTCCTCCCACATCAGAAAGACATGCTGTAGGTGGATTTACACTCTAAATTGGCCCTAGGCATGAGTGCGTGCATGTGTGTGCCTTCTGTGGAAGGTTGGGTGTCGGGCTGGCAACTTGACACTGTAAAACTCCACTGCCAATCATGAGCGGACAGGTGATCTACTGTGGTGACCCCTAACCACGAAAAGCCGAAAGAAGAAGAAGATTTAGACTTTGTTCTTATGGATTTGTGTGCTGTCACTCAGGACATGAAAGTTTTGATAATGTATTTTAAAACAAATGAAATGGACTGTAAGTTTGTCAGTCTTTTTGATAAACAACAGGGCTATACAATTTATAAGGACTATGTTATTTCTAGTTTCTCATTGCAGGTAAAATATATATAAATATATATACAATTTAGAGATATTGATGTTGAATATACAGATATAAAAAGAATCTTGGAAGAGAATGTCAGTTAGTTTTTGATGCAAAAAATGTTATGATGACAGAGGTATTTCGAATGGGTGCTGGGAAGCAGGGGGAACAGTGAAAATTGTACAGAATGCTATTGCTCACTTATCTAGTGTCTGTTGTAAACAATGACGGAGGTCAGCCTAAGACATTTGTTTGTGGCAAATTAGACCACTTGACAAATGTTTGTCCTTTTAAAAGATGCAGTCATTGTGAAGATAAAGGACACACACTTAAGGGATGTATAATGCATTAAGTGTGGTAGTGAAGGACATATGTGATTTGACTTTCAGGAGCAGCAGGAACTTTCTCCTGTAATGCAAGGGGAAGAGCAGGATAAGTATTAAAAAAAAACATACACTCCAATTTGTGGCATTTTGTCAGTAATACTTCATCTTCTAAAACCATTCTTGCAACACTAACAAATTGATTGGCCCTTGACTAAAGATCTCTTAGGGACCAGAGGGTGACAACTCTTAAATTTAAGGTATGCATTAATGAAAGTGGGCTTCTAAAAATATTGGACTCAAATCTCCCATTCTTTTTGCATATTGAAGTCTCCAAATAATTTGCACAATCAGGAGAAAAAAAATGAGTAAATCTCAAAAATTAGGTTGCACACTGAATGTAATCTAAAAATGAATTAATTTTGTGGGAAGTATTCCATTAAATGTAGATGTCATCCACATATCAGTCATAAACAGCCCCCATAAGGAATAAAGCTTGATCTTAAAATAATTTTTGCTCCCATGCCCAAATAACCAAATTAGCATACATCAGTGTACAAATGGCACCCATTGCAGCACACTGTACCTGCTTGTAATAATCACCCTTGAAAAAATATGAAGTTATTATTTAAAACTATGTCCATAAAATTAACTGAGATATTAATCTCCTCAGTTGCCAACCAATCACAGGCCAAAAGGACTTCAGAAAATAATTCAAGTTCTTCCTGGTATGGTATAGACCCAAACAGACCAATAACATCCACACTAAGAAAGGATGATTTTTCTCAGTATAAAATTTTTGATTAAAACAGCCCAAAAAGTCCCAGGAATCCTTCAGTCTATGCAGATAGTTGTTCATAAATATTTTCAGATTTTAGTCAATAAAAAGGCCAATCTATATATTTTAGATCAATGGGCCACTACAATTGGAATCAAGGGTGAATCAGAGACATTCTTATACACCTTCAGGGTGCCAAAAATGGTGGGTACCATTGGTTTGTCCATCACCAAAAGCTGACATAGACTAAGTGAAATAAGACCCTGTAAAAGTAAATCATTCACATATAAATCAATTTTATGATAGACCATGTTAATTTCATTAAGTGATACTGAGTAATAATTTTAGTGTCACAAAACATTTCAAGCATTTTGCTACTATAATCAATTAAGTACATAAAAACAATAACCCCACCTTTGTCAGGTTTTATTATGCATAGGGTGGTACCATTCATTATCTCTCATCCTTACTTAGATTATCACTATAATATTTGTAAGAAAAGTCCTTAAATTTATACATCTCTTTCTCATAAGGTTTTTTCAAAAAGGTTAAAAAATGTGTTGGGGGAATGTAGCTATTTTTTCTTAAACTCAACCCTAGCTACCATCTGTACCATATATGGCTAACAAATTCAGTCTCCTAATAAACAATTTTAATGCTGTTAAACAATTTATTTTATTTTATTTCATTTATTTTACATTTGTCTACCAGGAAAGTATGACTGGTATGAAAACCCATATTCAGCAGAGGCCTGGGGATAAAAGTTCCAATCTGACATATCAAAAGCAGCTCCAATCTGAGATATCAAATCTTGAAGTGCCGACAAATGTGAACCCATGCTTCAAAAGCTTAAAATGTGTATTTGTAATATCCAGACCACTATAATTAGAATATTAAATTAATTGTGGGAATGAATTACATCATTACAATCATTGGGAACATGCAAATCCACTAGGGTCTCATCCCTCATCCTTGTCCCCAACCTTTCTTCCCCCTCCTTCCTCTGCCTCTCCTTAGGGCTGTATAAACTCTGTTGGTACAGTTGGAATAGTTCATGACTCCCATTGGGTCCCCCTTATTTTGTCCACAGCTCATAAGTTGCTTGGACTGGGAGAAACTCTAAAAGGCTGTTCAGGGTATTTCATCCCACAATAGACTCATCACCACTATTTGAAATAAAATAAAATCATCACTGGTATTTATATTAAAATGATTCCCAAAATTCACCTTGTTCTGTGTATTACCATTCATATTAGGCATTGGATAAATCAAATTACTTTTATATTCAGTATCATCCCTTTTTAATTTCTTATGTTTCTTCCCTTTAATGATGGCAAATTGCTGATCCACCTTTTTAAGTATTTTAGAATACGCCTCCAAATAATTATCAAATAACAGGTCACTTTCGATAAAAATATCCAGTCTTTCATAGTCCAAAACCAAAGAGTTCATCTGTTTTTGATTATCCCTCATTAAGGCACTAATCATCTCCAGTGTATGTCTATCAAACATGGCCACTACTTCTTTGTATAGTCCATACCCTTTCTTATTCCCATTATGGAATTTACACATGTGCAATCCTTTTGGGAATTGTGTTTTATCTAAACAGTCTTTAAAATAACTGTATTTCAACAGTTTTTACTCCAAGAAGAAAATTTGACCAATAGGGAAACTACTAATGATGGTTAGTGGCTATGAGAGAGCAGTCAACCTAGCTGATGGCTGTAATTGTATATCTGCTGGGGATATCTTGGTAATAAAAAATGGAAAAGAGTTTGAATAAATGAATATACAAGCACAATTACTATATCAAAAGGGGAAATGATAATAATGTATTATTTAAACATTTTGTTAATTGTGACCATCATAATAAGTATTTCTTTGCAGTTCTGGAGAAAGTCTTTAAAAAATCAAGGGCTAACCCATGGGACACTGACTGAGTACAAAGAATTGTAGTGGAAGCTCAGATTAAATGCAATGAGCCCCCTAGGTACAGTGATAATGTGTCAATCATAAGTGTTCTCAAACTCCATGCTGCCAAACTGGTTATTCTAGTGCAATTTCTAGGGATTGCATATTACATTAGATTAATTTGAAAAGGAAATAAGTTATTATTATTATTACTATTTCCTGTTTTTATATCTTGATATAATATTTAAAAAATGGATTTAGTAGTTACCTGCATAACTTAGATAATGTGTATTTCATTTTGTAGAATTATTTTCAGAGTTTTACAAATTTATATCTTCTTACACCTTTAAGTTTTTGAAGGCTGTGACCACCTCACTGATTAAGTGTATTGATGGCGAACTGAGAAAGACAAATTTAAGATTTAATAACATATGTGTTATTTTATGGATGAAAGCACTAAATCTAAGTAATACATTTTTACATACATCATTGTCGGTGCCTCACTGAATGGAAACCAGAAGCAGTTTTACTTGGTTACTCAAGGAGAGCCCCATAAGGAAGATGCCTGTAGGATTTCTTCTGGGGTAAAAGAACAAAGCAGAATTAATGTACAAGGTATAGAGGCAAAATAAAATGTCTATCAGTCATTAAATACTGCTTTAGAAGAATGTGAAGGGGAAGACAGTGACAATAGGCAGGACCCTACAGAAATTGAGGAAGAGGGATTATTTGCTCTGAGGATATGGAAGAGGCAGGGAGGAAAAAAGTGGTACTATAGGTAACAAAGTCCACAAAGAAAAAGAGAATGCTGAAAGGCATAGGTAGAAAGAATAAAATAGAAAGCAATGATTACTTGTTCTGTTTTATGCCTGAATGTTAACAGCATTAAGGGTGAATACAGAAGAATTATAGTATTAAAGTTTTATAGTTTTCATGGACACTAGATAGTTTTCTTACTGGGAAAGAGAACAATTTGATAAATTTTGGGGGCTGGCATTATTTGAACGGTTGGGACTGAGACCTGTTCAGGTATTGCTTTCCTTTAAAAACAACATGCAATTTCAATTAAAAATTGTTTTATACTACGAAGAGGTAGGGGATCAGTGACAGATGCAATGGTTAGACTTATTATAGTCAGAATAATTGCACTGTATGCTAGTCCAAAATATAAGGACAGATGCAGCCGACTGGAAGATGTAAGACCATGTATAATAGTTAACTTACCAACTGTAGTAGCAGGTGATTTCAGCTGTAATATAAGATGTACAAAAGGCAAGCTAACCAAACTCAGAATAGGTAAGGGAGTTTTAATGACAGGTGATTTGCAATTGGATCAGGATGGAGGATATATATATATATATAAATATATATATATATATATATATATATATATATATATATATATATTATAGAGGGACATTCTGGACTGAGATAGACTTTTTCTTATTTTTGAGAGGTTACAGAAAAGCAAAAAATTTGACTGGCTTTTTTGATCATTCTGCTATATGGGGGAGTTTGATGATGAAAAAGGGAGTCCTATAGTAGAGAAAGACTTAAATAATGAACAGCTAAAGGGATGGAGGAAGAAAACTGGCAGAGCAGGATGAAAACATTATGGGAAGAGCATTTAACCATGAACAATTTTTATGTGTCCTTTACTAATTGGTGCATTGGATTTAAAGACAAATGTAAAATAGACTATATATATATATATATATATATATATATATATATATATATATTACATGAAAAGGAACTATATCTGAGGGAGAAATGTTTTACGGAACATTACTTCAGAAATATAAATATTCAGTAGAAACATGCAAGAGAGAAAGAGAAATGTATGAAAAAATAAATAAAGAGTACAGACATTACTATATAGCCAGAGATATTTTAAAAGGAAAAAAGGAAAAGGTATTACTTTTTCTAGGTGGGAGGGTTAAGAAATGTGAAAATACTACTTATAGTTTGTTTGATGACACTGGGCTAGAAAAAAGGGTAAGCAAAATATTGTGACTATTATAACAAAATATATGGAGAAGCTATATGAATGCAAGGACAGTGAATAATTGATACTGACATTTACAAAAGACAGATGTAGATTCAAAAAAATATATATTAAAAAGGAAAATTGAGTTAGATAAGCTTAAATGGTATTAGGACAGGTAGAAAAAACCCAGGTCTCCAGTAGAGAATGGGCTCACTTATACTTTTTATGTTTTCATGGGTGATGCACAAAAAATGTATTTTGGATGTCTTGAATGAATGGCTCACTTTAGGGGTTCATCATGTTCACATTGTATGTAGTGTTATAAAGTTTATTTTCCTGGAAGAAGGGTGATGAATGGGATAAGAAAAAACTTCCAAAAATCACTCTGCGTAATACAGATTACAAAATATTGATGAAAGTTTACAGGTTAGAATAAGAGAGGGTATTAGTAGATATATGATGACAGGAATGTGTGGTATGCCAGGTAAATAAATTAAGGAGCTTTCAATTTTTAATTGACATGTAGTATATGAAATACAGACAAGAAGAAAAGGAGTACTTCTAGTATGTGATATAGCAAAGGCCTTTGATAGTTTAGAGGACAGACCTCTATAGGAAATATTCCAACACTGTGCCTTTAGTATCAACATGTTAAGCCTAGTACATACAGTAATCATTGTTAATAAATGTTTGGAAAAGTTAATGACATCCAAACGCAGAGGGGAGTTATGCAAGGATGCTCATTAAGTGGATTTTTTTTTCTTGATGGTGAATGTGGTAATTAAGTACATATATGTTAATCTTTTAGGGGAACAATGGGAGTTGGTTAATGGGGTGGAAATTCCAAAATTTTTGATTATGCAGATAAGTTCATGCTAGTTTCTCAGAATAAACAGTTATTGACATATTTATTTGAGGGAATGGAAAGAACATTGGGGAAAGTAGGATTAGAAATAAATAAGGAAAGATATAAAGCATTTGGGACAGACTTTGGGATGTTAGGTATAGAATCTACTGTATTGGAAGTAAAAGCTTTAGGCCTTACTTTTAGTGGACAAGAAAGAGTTAAGAGACAATGAGAAGGGGTGATTTCAAAAATGAAGCACGCAACTTTTGGAAAACTTTCAAAATGTCATTTTAAAAAGAAAGATTATTTAATAAATTGGGACACTTATGGAACTAGCTAGTTACATAGCTGGTATTTTTATTTTGCCTAAGGAAAGGGAAAAATAAATATTACATCTCAATTAAATCAAATCAATTAATCAAAAATTGAGTTTTTTTTTTATTTAAAAGATAATCTTTTGGGGATAGTTATGAAAAAGAAAGAGGGTAAAATCTGATTGGGAAGTAGAAATGAAGGAATTTCAGAATAGGATGCATCAGTGGAAATTAACTTTACATGGCTTTGTGGCTGATAGAAAACTGCGGCATACACGCATTATGGAACTTTCATATTATGAAGATCAGTATGTTACAACAAATACACAAAAAAGATAAGGAATTAAAAAAGCCAAATTAGGTATCAGTGAATATCAGAATGGTCTGACTTTTTGTGGCAGTCAGCCTTAATTAAATTACCTGTTAAAAAGTATGAGATATAAAACTTTTGCAGAAAGGAGGTGTCATAGGTAAGGATGTAATGTGGAAGTTGATGGGCATGTTTTCTTAAAATGTACTAAAGTTTAACACTTTTGGGTGTGTTATACAAGGAATTTCTATGTGAGGAAATAAAACACCCATCAGTGGCTATTATAAGAATGCCTATCCAGGCATGGAATTCCAGTATTTTACTGCATATGCTTCAGAGGTTTGTGACAAGGAATTGAAGGCCTACAGGTTTTGTAGGATGTGATGTGGTGGAAGACTGAAAAGATTTCAGGAAATGAGGGACATACCTCTCAACTGCACAGATTTTCACAGAATTTCCAGATTTTTGCCTCATGTTTTGGTCCATTTTTCATAAAATTGTGGTTTTCTGGCAAATTAATGGCAAATCATTAAAGATTTAAGTTAGAAAATAATGACAGACATTTGAGTTTCAGACTTTAAACCCTTCAGAAAATTCATGATAATGCAACGCATGTTATCCTATCAACTTTCTAAGTTTGTAAGAGCAATATTTAAATATTATCCCTATTTTTGGACCTTTGTCCCACTTTTATTTATGGCTTTGTCCAGATTTCTTGGTCTAAGAGTTTGAGAGGTATGATGAGAGAGTTGCCTATAAAATTTATTGGGCTTGGTTTGGGGTGGATACCACCACTTAATTTTAGTGTTTGCATTTTGTGGTAGATGTGAAAGAGCCATTTGCATTTGGATTTGTACTTTGATCTTAGCTTATGCTATCTGGCACTTAATCATTGGTCTTTGTTTCTACAAATGTGGATATAGGACTGTTTAAATAAATTGGAGGTTGTCATAACACTATTTATGATTGTGTTTTGGGCTTGAGAGTGTAAGGTTGTAGAAGGCTGGTTATGGATATGGAAGGGGTATGTCAGATAACATAGCAGCATTCTGGGAGGCTAAGAGAGATAATAGGCAGGTAGTCTTGTGCCGATGGAAGAGTGCTGAAAGAAAGAGAGAGACAGAAAGAGAGGTGGCTAGAGATTATTATTGGTATTGAAGAGTGCAGAATTTAGTGGTGATTCTTTGACTGTAAGACAATTAAACTGTAATGGATACCACAGACTGTAATATTTATAGCTAGATTAGTAGAGTTTCTTTAATGCTTAGCAGACAGCAATAGAGTAGTAGAATGTGAAAGAGTGATGGAATGCAAGGGATAAATTAATATAGTTAAAAAGTGTAAGAGGTGCTAGAAATACAATGAAGTAGATCTTTGTAGGGTTAGGAATGGAAAGGGATGGAGTTAAGAACTGACAGAAGGGAGAGGTAGTCTGTCAGTATGACAGAAGAAAAAAGAGCAGACATGGGGCAGGAAAAAAGGATGTGGGAAAAGTCAGTTGATTACATGGAACAGATGTGAGGACATGAGAGAGAGAAGCAGCCTGGTTAACTGAGTTATTTTCTGGGTTTGAATGAGAAATACTATTTTCCTACATTTTCACTGGTCATAGAGATGGAGGAGATGCTGTCAGTTCCACTGATACAGATTAAACGTGGTTAGCTAAATCATGGCATATTAATTTATTAGTGCCACAGACAGTGAATCTTGCAGTGATAAGAAGTAAACAGTATCCATGCAAAGCATTTACACTTGTGGTATTTTCTCAGCCATCTATCTCTCTTTCTCTCCTTATGTCTCTGTCTTTTCCTTTGTACAGATGTACGCTGATGTAATTCCAGAGTTTAGTTCCATGGAGCAAAACAATTATATGCAAACTAGGAAAAAAACATAGCATAAAAGGATAAAAAGGCACCATATTCTAAGAAATAAATCATTTGTTATACTGTATAATAATGTTGCTGCTTCAAGTGCACTGCTCTTCTTCAAGACTGGCCTGAACATTTTCAGTGACTTTTTATATACATAGCCTCTCTGTGTTTTTATTACATTAATAATTATAATTAATATAAAAATGTTTATTACATTAATATATTTTCTTTGCAATAAACTGGATTTGCTTTAGTCCTTTCACAATTATTTTAATTTAGGGTGGAAATTATAACCATAATCACTACATGCAGTAATTAATGAGGGCTGCCATTAGATGGAATGTCTTCACTTTGCTCACTAGTATTATACACTATAGATTCATTAAGCATTACTGTTGCTGTTATACCAAGAAGCACACCACTACCAAATATAGAGTTATATTCCAGTTAGCTGGTTCTTAAAACGTTTTACTAAACTGCTAGTGTTTTCAGAAAGTGGGAGATAGATTGCGCTTAGCCTCACTCATTAATTTGTAGCTTGGCACACTAGTTCCTGTTTGCTTTAACCTGATTGGCTGTTCTATGCGCAACTGAAGTCATCTAGCATGAGAGGTGATGGTGGAATTTCTACTAAGACACTACGCATCAGAACAATGTGTGCAAGCAAGACAGCTAAAGAGAAATCATCTTTGTTATGAATAGCATTACAGATGCAGAAGTTGCCTCAGAGCAGTTCTAAGGAATATACCTACTCTCGTGTGGCTAGGGAAGTATTACTAAGGTCAGTTTATTTATTTATTTATTGACATTTGTTAACCGGGTTTGTCCAACTGGGCTTGTGGCCAATTTTCAGTGGGAGACCCGAAGAGAAAAGCTCCAGTAATACATTTTAAAACAAGTACAATTTTAAACAATATTGATATAATAGCAGTTATAGCAAAATGATTCACATATGTTGGGATACATGCATAAAGCTAAAGTTGCATTAAAAAGAAGCTAAGTAACAATTTTACATTGATATAGTTCAATAGGTCAACAATGAACATTTTTTGTTTGTATAAAATTGTGCAAATGCATAGTAGACACATTGGAGAGAGAGGTGTAATGAGGTACTAAGTATGGTCCTTTTGATGGTACATAAAGGGAAGGAAGACTAGGTTGGGTCATGGCAAATGCAGGTTCTGGAATTGAGAAAATAAGCTTTTAGTTCATTTTTAAAGTGTGAGGTGTGGGAGACTGAATGTAAGTCAAGGGGAAGTTTGTTCCAAACATGGACAAGGGAGTTTTTGTAGAGTAGTTTGCCTACTGACCTTTTTGGGTGGTAGATATCAAGTAATTGTTGGTTAGAAGTACAGAGGGTCCAGGATGGGATGTAGATGGAGACTAAGGAAGATAGAGATGGACAGAAGGAGGGTTTATAAAGAATAGAGTGTAGCATATGAAACTGATAAGATAGCAGAAACTGGGGAAGTTCAAGCCATTGAAGAGAGTTTAAAGAAATGCAGTGGTGTGAGTTGTATGGGGAATTAGGAATGAATCTGGCTATTTTATGGTAAGTCTGTTGCAGTTTGTTTAGAGTGGAGGCCTAGATATTGGTAAGAACTGGGGCGGCATATAAGAGGGAGGGGAGGAGGAGTGCCTGGCCCAGGGTAAGTCTAGATTCAGGGGTTAGGAATTTTTTATTCCGATATAGCAGACCTAGTTTCTGGTTTGTTTTTTTCTATACATTGGAGTATGTGTAGGTTGAACTTGAGTTCATCATCGATAATGACCCCTAGGAGTTTTGTGTGGGTGTCAGGTTGGATATTTGTATTGTTAGAAGATGTAATAAAAAAGGAGGTTTTGTGATGAGAAAGAGAATGGGGAAGGAAAAGTAGGAGTTTGGTCTTTTTGGGATTTAGGATCAATAGGTTGTGAGAGAGCCATTGTTCAGTGGATAGTAGGGCCTGTTGGGTCAGGGAGTGTAGTTCAGGAATGTTATTTGAGATGGATTTAAGTGTGGAGTCGTTGGCATACTGAATAAGGGAGGATTCTTTGCATGAGGTGTAAAGATCATTGGTGAAGATGTTAAACAAAAGGGGTCCCAAGATAGAGCCTTGGGGAACACCAATGGAGATGGGAAGGAAAGGTGAGGAGAATGAAAGCCATTTGACAGATTGTTCCCTGCCAGATAGGTAACTATTAAACGAGGCAAGTGTAGAGGGGGATAGGTGGAGATTTGTGAGTTTGGATAGTAGTAGAGGATGAGAAACAGTATCAAAGGCTTTGGAGAGATCTAGGAAGAGACAGGAAATGAGTTTATTGTTGTCTAGGGCCTCTGCAATGATATGAGTGAAGGAGAGGAGGGCAGTGGTGATGCTGTGGTGAGGACGAAATCCATGTTGGGTAGGGGTAAGTAAGTGGTGTGTGAGGAGGTGATTGAGAAGCTGTGAGTGAATACATTTTTTTAATATCTTGGAGAGGGGGGACAGAATGGCAATGGGTCGGTAGTTTGAGGGGTCAGTGGAGTTTCCACCTTTGTGAAGAGGGATAGTGAAGAAAGATTTCCAAAGGGTGGAGACAGTTGATTCCAGAATAGATCGATTAATTAGTATAGATACAGGATAGGCAATTGAGTCAGTAGCAAGTTTGAGGAATGTAGGAGATTGTCAGTGGAAGGAGAGCAAGGTTTTAGCTTGAGTAGCAGAGATTTGATGTAAGTAATGAGAACTGGCTCAAAAGAAAACAAAGTTGTGTTAGTGGGACTTGGAGAGGTGGGTGAAGTAGAGTTTGGCTTAGAGGTTACCAGATTTTGGATGGAAGAGATAAAGTGTTTATTCAAGAGGGTAGCTGTTTCCTGAGAGGAAGAGTTGGGTATGGGGAGGGATTAGAGGGCTTTCCAGGATAGAGGATGTTGTTGAGAGTTGACCAACATTTTTGAGGATTGGATTTGTTGCTAAGCTGAGCAGAGCTATAGTATAACTTTTTGTCATTAGTTGTATGTTTTTTTGCAAGGTTCCTCAGTTGCCTGTATTTTTGAAGAAAAGGTGGTTGTTTAGTTTTAGTCCAGGTTTTCTAAGCATGATCTCTTTGTTTCATAAGGGACCTAGTCTCTTTGGAGAGCCAGGGAGCATGGTTTGATTTTACTCTGATCTTCCTAGAGGGAGCTAAGGAGTTTAGAGTATTCATGAAGATGCTATTGAAAGTGCTTACAGCAACGTTTAGGGGGAGGTGTTTTAGAATGGACCAATCTATGTTGTGGAGAATAGAGTTAAATTGGGATGAATTGAAAGTCAATAGTTTTCGACAGTCTTTGATAAGGTGGGGTTTAGGAATATGGGAGTAGTGTCTTAAGATGGTGGTAGGGAGATGATCACTGAGGGAGTCAGGTAAGGTGGTGGGATTGTGGTATTGGTGGGGGGAATTGGTAAGGATCCAGTCTATGATGGAGCTGGAAGAGGAATTTTTATGGAAGCGTGTGGGAGACGTTATAAGTTGGTGGAAGCCGTGTAGGTGGATACTGAGTTGGGGGAGTCAGTTGTGAGTTTGGACCTTGAGTTGACATCACCAAGGATACGTATCTTATATGGTATGTTGTGGGAGAACCAGGATAGGATGTTTTCAAGAATGGGCAGATTGTTACCAGGAGGAAGGTAGACAGAGGCAACTGCAAGTTTTTTGTGGGGATTCAGATGGCAGTTAAGGATGATGATTTCAGCTGGGAGGAAGTCAGGAATTGGGGAAGGGTATGGTGAGAGGTTAAGAATGTTTGAGTAGGGGATGGCCACACCACCACCTTTTTTACAGGTCTATCAGATCAGAAGATATTATAACCTGGTGGGAGTATTTCACTATTTGAGATGTGTGGCTTGAGCCAGGTTTCAGATAGGGAGAGGATGTGAGGGGTATTTTGAGCTATCCATGAGTGCAGCTCAGTGACTTTATTTGCTAGACTCTAAATATTCAATGAGTAAATAGTTAAGTATTTGGATGGAGATGATTGTTGTGACTGAGGTTGGTGACTGTTAAAGGAGTAAGATGGGGGCAGTGTAGAGGTAGTTTTGGGGAGAGAAGAGGGGCCAGGGTTGGGATGGATATCTCCAGAACAAAGTAGGTTTTTAGTGAGGAGAGAGTGTGTAGTAGATGCTAGATGGAGTTTGTATAGTTTTGACTTAGCTTTGTGGGAAGGTTTAAAATCTGTATTATGGATAGTTTATATAGACTTGAGATAGAGGTAGTAAAGAGATTAGGGGAGATAGTAAAAGATGAAGTAGTTGGATATATGTTGTATGAGTGAGAAGTTGGTGAACATAGGAGTGGGTCAGAGAGACTGGAGTGGTAACAGGTGGAGATAGAGAGAATAAGGAGTAGTGTAGAAGATATTAGAAAATAATACATGTTGGAATACAATATGGTCAGATAGAGTAGGTAGAGAGACAGTGGTATAGATGAAGTGGTGTTGACAAGATTGACAGATTAGTAAGGTGGTTGTGGCAATAGGCAGGAAGGGGAATTGTAATGGCTAGTGAGACAGGAAGGGGAGGGATAGTTAGGTATAAAGGTAATAGTAATGGGGGTGGGTGGGAATGGGGGTAGGGTAGAGGAGCGAAGTGAGCCCAAGTGTAGTGAGGGCGAACGGAGCGGGGCTTGCACCCTGGTCAAGATGAAGTCATAGAAACAATCAGAAAAGATAGTGAAAAACTAGCTTGAGAGGCAAGGATATAAAGTTTCTAAAGGTATGGTCACCAGAAATAAAATAAAAAGAAATAAAATATGAGCAGAAGTAAGCTTACAAAAGGACACTGGCCTCAAGCTACACAAGTAGATTTACTTGAAGGAAACCCAGTGCTGTATGTTTAAAATAAGCTACAAGAGAGGGGCTTTGCAGGGGGAGAGAGAGGTATTACTAGCAGCTAAAAGCAGAGCAAAACATAAAAAAACATTAATATGTAAGAGTCTGAAGACAGTAAAATAGGGCAGGTGCACTAGGAAAGGCAATTATGAGTGAGGCTAGAAATGAATTCAGGGAAGGGTAAAGTGCAGAACAGGAGAATATACACAGAAACAGTATGAGGATAGTGGGTAACCAAAGAAAAAGGACAGGAGCTCCTGGCATCTGCTTTTCGTGGTGACTAGCAAAAAAAACACTGTAAATTATTTTTGTGCTTATAAAGTCTACCATTAATTAAAAGATTAGCTTATGTAGTAGTTATTTACTGGGACACATACTTCAGTGGTATTATTTTAAGCTTAAAATGGTGGCTTCCAGACAGATAGTTAGAGTTGCAGGGTATCTGTTAAGGTCCTCAAACCTGTGCTGCCTGTACTGTGGCCAGGAAAAAAACGCAGGGAAAAATCCACTATGGTTCAGTGGTATTATTTTAAGCTTAAAATGGTGGCTTCCGGACAGATAGTTAGAGTTGCAGGGTATCTGTTAAGGTCCTCAAACCTGTGCTGCCTGTACTGTGGCCAGGAGAAAACCACAGGGGAAAAGTTTGCCCCCCATCTCCCACTTCCCCGACAATTGCAATTAAGAATCACTGGGAGAATAATGTTCTGTGCTGCATCTTTGTTGTTTACATTATTTGTGAGAAGATCTGCCAGAAAACATTAAAATAATTGGTCTAAACACTTTTTATAACTTTATTTATATCAATGCAACTAAAATATAATTTGTAGCCCCAATGTATTATAATAGTATGAACAGGATTACATACAAAGCCTGAGATATATCATATTGCGTTAAACATGCCTTATGAAAAAAACCTGACTTTCCAAGAATATAATAAAGATACATAATACAGTTATATCAATGCATATCATGCACAGATCTTGTTGTGAATGGTTCACCAAAAACTAGTCTTATCAGCAGATTGTAGTAAATGTGAACTGTGATATAACTCTATACAATGAACATAAGGAAGTGCACCCAGGGTGACATGTATTATCCAAATATAAACTGGCAAAAAAGATCATAGCTTATAACAAGCACTAGAAAAAATAACTGCAATGAAATCTAAGCTAGAAAAAAAGCAGCAACAGTGAATAGATGATGCATCAGCCCAGGGTTTTATCAATATCTGTGTTATATGACTTCATAACTTCAGAAATATAAGGGGTGGTCCTGTACTGACCTGAGTTTATGACTTATCTTTATCCTTACAGCTGAATATGGATATGAAGACCATAAACCCTAAGAACACTGCTGTGTATATAGAACTGTTCACAGAACAGAGCTCTTCACAGAAACCCTGTACATGCATGTTAATAGCTGCATAGAGGCAGCTGTGCCCACCAGGAATAAGTGCAGTACTAACTGATAAAAACAAGCCACCCTGGTGGAATCACAAAATCATTAGGCTGCATAACAGAGGGAAGAAAATCATGGCAAAAATTAGGAGGTGCAGGATAAAGGCACTCTCATCAAACTAAATAAACAACTCAGAAGACAAATAACATCTACCAAAACCAAATTTGAGGTAAGTTTGGCATCCCAGGCCAATGACAACCACAAAGTATTCTTTAGCTATGTCTGTAGCCTCAAAGGCTATACACAATTGTGTGCAGAGTTCATTGTAAATGGAGCCACATATACTGAGCCAGAAGATGTAGCAACCCTCCTGGCTGATACATTCAGCTCCAACTTTCCCCCTCTCTCCTCCTCAACCTTCCCTCAGGAAATACCATCAAATATAACTCCCCCTACTATCACTAGAGAACAGGTCTATAATGCTTTCTCTAACACCAAGAGCACTGCATCAATGGGTCCAGACAATATCCCAGGATGCCTTCTAAATAGCATGAAACATGACCTATCAAGGCCTCTGGGATTATTATTTACTTGTGGGCTCCAAACAGGCTTTGTGCCTCATGAATGGCGAACAGCAATAGTCATCCCTCTGCACAAAGGTGGGCCATCTACAGACACTGGAAACTATAGACCCATAAGTTTCACTAGTCTTATATGTAAAACCATGGAAAGAACTATCATGGAAATGATCAATAGAGATATATTAAACCTCTAGACACTGGACCCAACCCAGTTTGGTTTTGTCAAGGCCATCATGCCTACTCAACCTGGTGGACTTCTTTGAGAAGGTAACCAAAGCAATGGTGTAGAACCACAAGAAAAAGCAACACGACCACTTAATCTGATAGCAGGCAGCTGCACAAACCAAGGAAGGCAAAATAAACAGCGCTGGTATGTAAGTAAAAATGATTACACATACACAGAAGATTTAGCGCTTTCGTAAAAAACGTCATCAGAATCACCATACACCACTGAATACCACATATAAGTACCCGACCCTTAATCACACATCCAATACAATTTCCCCATCAATTAGAAACTTAAAGTGACACACAGAGAAAAAAAATTTTCAACATATCCGAAACACTAAAATATGATAAAAATTAATCCGAAATAAAAAATGCATTTTACCCATGTAATATATCAAAAATATAACTCAGAAAAACATGTATATATCTACATCTGAAACACTTAGAACTACCTAAGTATAAACTTGTTGAACCCCCCCCCCCTCTACACTACATATGATTTTAATTTAAGAACACAAGTAATCAACAAATTGTCATTAAGGCCGGGGGGAGGGATAGTGGCATTAAGTCTCAATTGCCAACTTAGCTCTTTGGCCTCCAGTAAATCTTCCCATGGTCCCCCCCCCCCACAAATCCTTCTGAACACACCATGATCCCTGTTATCATTAATATGTCTAGCCAGTGCATTTTTCATATCCCCTTTCCTTATATCCAACCCATGTTCATACAAGCGTTCCCTAAATTTTCTCTTTGTCTTTCCCACATAAAATGTTTGCACTTTAAACACTTTGCCAGGTATATAACCCTTATGGTGTTACAAGTACAATGGGACTTAGACCAAAAAACACAATGATTCACCCCTATCCAGTCCCCTTCCAACACCATCTTACATTGTGGAAAACTCCCACACTTGTATGTTCCCCATTTTTTGTTTGTAAAATTGGAACCATAATCAATGGTCGGATGTTCAAAATAATTTTTCAGGGTTTTTCCTCTCCTGAAAACAATCCGGGGTCTATTGTCTGCTACACTGGACATATCCTTAAGCAGGGAAAAAATATTCCAATATTTATATATAATGTCCCTAATAGAAGGTGCCTCATTGCAGAACTGGGTGATGAAAGCCCCCACCAAGTCCACCCGATCATCAAAATTATTTCTTCTGGGTCCAAAATCACCAGGAACCACCATCGAACTGATGAGGGGAATAATATCCCCATTAGCCCTCCTGGCTTTGATGTCATCCACCACATGTGACACCAAGTCGGCTGGATACCCCCTGCAACAGAACATAGTACCAAGTTTTTCACACTCCTGAACTAATTGTTCCCAATTAGACACCATCTGGGCAAGGCGAATGTATTGGCCTTTAACAATCCCAGACTTTTGGTGGAAGGGATGGCTACTCTCGAAATATAAAATGTTGTTTCTGTAAGTGGGTTTATGATATATAGTATTAACCCAATTTTTATTAACTAGATCCTTGGAAATTGTAACATCCAAATAGTTTATGGAAGAAAGATCATACTGATATGTAAACCTCAAAAAAGAGGTAGAGTAGTTCAAAAAACCCATGAACCCCTCAATTTCATCAACAGTTCTGTCCCACACAATAAAAATATCATCCAGAAACAGGAGATATAAACTCCAAGGTTTTACTCCAAAGTGTGGGAACAGAACATGCCTCTCCCATTGTAACAGGATAATGTTAGAAAAGATGGGGACACAAGCCGCCCCTATCGCTACCCATCTCCTTTGTCTGAAATACTGTCCCTCCAAATACACAAAGTTGTACTTTAGTACCAGTTCCATACATAGTACCAGGACATTGACCATATTATTATCAAATGCAGTACATTCACAGAGAAAGTCGTGGAACCACTCTAGTCCAACCTCATGGGGGATGACATTAAACAATTCCACCACATCAATAGTCATGAAAACACAATTTTCAGAGAATGCCACCATTTTCATCTTCATTAAAAAATCCCAGGAATCCTTGCATATATGTGCAAAAGAATCCAAACAGTTCTTTAAAGTAATATCAACATATTTCCCAAGGGGGGGATCTTAGACTTTTTAGCACTGACAATTGGCCTCATAGGTAGATTATTTGTACTCTTGTGTATTTTGGGAATACCAAAAATACATGGTACAACTGGATACTTGACATGAAAAAAAACATGCACATCATAAGATATTTCTTCCTCGCCCAACATATCCTGTAGATAGAAATCAATACATTAGTAGGCCATTTAATCAAGCTCAAGGAAGGTTCCTCATATAAGTCACTATTATTGACATGACAAAGCATTTTGTTAACATAGTCATCTTTACGCATGATGACTACCCCACCCTCCTTGTCGGGTTTCATCACCCTGAGCTGTTTGTTATTTGAAAGCTCACTCAACAACGTAGATTCCTGGGAATATAAATTGTCATACACATAGGAAAATTTGTCTTTTAAGTTCCTAAATTCATATTCTACCAATTTTTCAAAAATAACGAGGGGTAAAGGCAATGGGGGATTGAATGTACTACCTCTCTTCAACAAATCCCCTACACCATACGATTCCCCATTGAACAAAAGCTTAAAACACAATTTCCTGAGAAACAATTTCAAATAGATGAGTATTCTATCAATTTTAAAACTAGCTGAGGGGACAAACAATTCACCCCTACTTAATAGATCCACATGTTCACTGTTACACTTAAAGTCACTGTAATTATATAAAGTAAAATCACCTGCAAAATTGTGAACATCAACAGCATCTTGAACAGCATCTTCATTAATAGAAAACCCATTCATACAGTCCAAGTTTTCATCGGTTAGCAATTCCAGTTGTAGAAGCATTTCTCCTGCCGATAATTCCCCTATTGATAGTTCAGGGAATTGTGGTAACCATTGTTGACTCTGTTCTTTTGGTTCTCTATACGGTTGGATCTCCGAGGCCCATTCATCTGATCTCCATCTAAAGGGACTTCCATTTCAACATGGGCTTGATTATCTGGTCTAGGAGATCCCTCCCACTGATAGATATCATGATTGTCCTCATTCCTATTGGTTGAGGGAGGTTAAGATTATGCCTTCCCTTCTGTGTAAGCTATGCGGTCCCTTTCAAATTTTTTCCCTTTATTATTTCTTATTTTGTTAATGTTCACCTCCACCTTTTTGAAAATGGACACATAATCATTCTTATAGTCCAGTAACAATAAATCATTGTGAATTACATTGTCCAACCTCTCCGATTCAACAATCAGGCCGTCAATCTCTTTTTGGTTATTTTTAACCAGGCACTCTAGAAGTTCACACCCATGCCTGTCAGAAATAATAAAGACAAAAAATTTGAAAGGGACCGCATAGTTTATGCGGAAGGGAAGGCGTATCCTAAACCTCCCTCAATAGATATATAGATATGCAAGAGTTTTAAATGTAATAATATAATATGAAAAAGAAAACTGCTGGCAAAGTAGAGGAAAAATGGTTAACATGATTTCACCTGCAGTTTCGGCAGGTGAATCTTTCACCCCATGCACAGCTTTATGTGGTAACTCTAACCTTAGCCCTACCTCTAACCCCAATCCTACACATTACATTACTAAAAACTCTTTCCTTCACACTTTTTGTTGTGTCTTTCGGCTTTTCCTGATTAGGGGTCGCCACAGTGGAACTCCAGTCCACTCATGATTGGCAGTAGATTTTTTACGTGCCGAGTTGCCAGCCCTGAAGCACAACCTTCAACGAAGGTGCGCCCATTCACGCATGTCTCCACACAGAAGATGCTCTAGCTGAGAATCGAACATGGCAACATCTTACTGTGAGGCGACAACGCTACTAGCAGCACCACCACTGCAGTATTCTTTCCTTCACACTATGACTTAAAAAGATATGTACACATATTTCACATACAACACAATATATGTTCCCTTCCTTAACTCTTACTCTAACCCTAACTTGCAAATACTGACATACACACACACACACACACACACACACACACACACACACACACACACACACACACACACATATGCCCAGTGCCAAAATTTTTGGTAAATATAATGTAGTAAAATAAGCTACTTTTTTAGGTACAAGACTTTATACCTTCCCATATTTTCTCCACTTTTTGATGACTGTCTTCACTGTGTTCCATGGTATATCCAATGCTGTGTAAATTTTTTTGTATCCTTCTCCTGACTGATACCATTTAACAATGAGATCCCTTTGATGCTTTGTAAGCTCTCTGCTAACCATGGGTATTGCTGTAGCAGGCAACTGAGTAAATGTCACAGCTGAACTTTATTTGGGGTTAATCAAAGTCTCTTTAATTGATGGCAGGTGTGTCCCCAAGAAGACTGAATGTTGTAATTAAATCAAAAGGTGCTTCAACAAAGGGTGTGCACACTTATGCAACCAGCTTATTGTACAGTTTTTATTTTTTATATTTTTCCCCTAAAAGATTTGTTTGTTTTTCAATTGAATTGTACAGGTTATAGGTCACATTAAAGGTGGGAACATTTTTGAAATGACTTATTGTGGTCTCATTTTTTTTATATCACAAAAACCTGCCATTTTAACAGGGGGGGGTGTAAACTTTTTATATCCACTGTATCCAGCAAGATCGGTATACTCAGAAGCATGCATGGTAAATCTGTGTATGTCCAAACAAGTGCTGCATAAACCAGGCTGTGAATTGTCAATGTCCATCAATTTTAAATAATACAACCTCAGTGCAAATAACACTAAATTAATAAAAGACAAATCTTCAGCAATCCATCTACTAATTGAAAAATAGTTACAAACAGCTATGGAAGTCATACAACAGCAGTCAAGTGAATAATATTCATAAACAATTATATATTTTGGCATAATGTATATATATATATATATGTATATATATATATATATATATATATATATATATATATATAGAGAGAGAGAGAGAGAGAGAGAGACAGTCATTACAAAATATGTAACCCAACAGAATCTGCAAATTTACACATAAAAATAATGAAGGCGAAGGGTAATTGCGGCCATTTTATCATGGCTAACAGTAACTAACAATGAGTGTGGGACCCATATGGCGAGCCTAAGTAACACACACACACACACACACACACACACACACACACACACACACACACACACGGAAATGGTAAATAGACAAGCAGATGTGAGGATGTGGGATAAGGGTGAAGAACAGAGACACACAAAAGGTATGCTAAAATAGAAAAATCTGAGATACAGTCAGAGGGGCATGAGCATTTTTTTTTTTGGGGTGGGAATAGGCCCCTTTTTGTTTTTTGGAGAACAGAAGAAACGGAGAAATATAAGGAAAGAGGAAGAGGAAGGAAACAGCAGGGATAAACATGCAGCAAATATCACAATTCATGACAAACAAAGGTTAGACAAAACATTAAGGGGAGGTAAATTACAAAGACAGTACACTGTAAAAGATGGTTATAGTTAATATAATATTTTCTACTATACCAAAAAATGACACATTTTTGATATTTAAATATGCAGATGAATTTAAGACAGAGTTTATAACACAAAACAGTTCCAATTTTAATCATAATTCTCTCTCTCTAGTCTGAATAACTGGGCACCTGAAGTTGGTCCTATATTTAGTAAGGATAAAAGTAAGTTAATGTACTTTTCTAATAAGATTCAAAGGTATGCTATTTATTTATCATCTACAGAACTTCAGGCAGTGAACTCCTATTGAGATTTGGGTATTCATGTCTCTTCTAATTTGTCTTTTAAAGGACATGCTGAAGAAGCTTCTGCCAAGGTTACTAAGCATGTTTTTTTTTTTTGTTAAAAAATCTTACTACAGGAAATGAATATTATCTATGTGAATTATTTAAAACTTATATATGTCCCATTATGGAGTACAGTATTACATTTTGTACATATACAAACTTAAATTGCTTAGAGAGGGTTCAAAGGAGATTTACAAAAAGGATGGTCTCCTTGAAACACTTAGATTATTGTAATATGTGAACACATTTAAATCTGTTTTCTCTTTGTTATAGATACTTATTTGGTAAATTTATATCTTTTTTAAAACTTTTCATGATATCAGTTTGCAAATTATGTTTGACATTGAAGTCACTAACAGTTTAAGAACTCTTAAACACAACAATATGAAATTTATCACCAAAATGGGTAAATGCGAGGTTACACACTTGTTTATAAGTGTTAAGATTACCCATTTTTTTAAATAAATTGCCTGAATATATAAGAGCTGTTAAGGGACTGGACTGACTTAAAAGTTGTCTGAATGCTTGGTTTGGTGACAGGGTGTATGAATCTCCATTAAATTAATCAGTGCTCTTAGATGGCTGTAGAGCCTGAGCACTGTATAAGTATGTATGTGTGTGTGTGTGTGTGTGTGTGTGTGTGTGTGTGTGTGTGTGTGTGTGTGTGTGTGTGTAACGGAAAATCAACAAACAGGCATGGATGCATACCAGCCAGGGTGCAATACAGAAATACAGATGCACCCGTGCATTATGTAGTGCTGAGATGTTGCAAACTATGCGACAGTCATACCTGAAGCAGTATGACTGCTGGTAGTAGTGGGCTGTAGTGAAATAAATGGTTACTGCAGTACACAGTGGATACTGAATCTAATAAAATCTGTCAGTAGTGCAAGCCAAGCTACAAAATGGATGAGCAAATCCAACCAGAGAAATACAGGAAAAGACAAGTGAAGGGTGGACTAGAACCTCCAACCATGCACATGAAATGTAAAGAAGCAAGCACAGTGGCAGACAGAAGTACTGTAGCAAAACAGTTTTGCATCTGTGTATTACACAATTACATGTACGCAATCTAAATAAACATGAAATGGACTAAAGATGTGACAGAGATGTGAAAGACATATGCCATTTTGGAGGCAATACAGATGTGTTGTATATGTGTGACCTGGATTGGGTGAACAGAATTCAATCAGAAAGCAAAGTTACTACACATATACACAGCAATGACATGGAATAATAATTAGTAATTAAGGTGTGCATAATTCTAGATAAGGAATGCCCGCTTGTGCCTAGGAATGAAGTTTAAAAAAATCCTGATCAGTACTCAAAATGCAAGTACAATAGGAAAACCGACCTTGCTTGCACATGCCTTGCATGTGTATAATGGAAAAAATTGTTAAACAAGGAATTATTGTAACAGTGAAACTGCAAGACAATGATGCTAATGTAGAGGACATTAAACATATGCCATGGATACATGCTAAGTATTCGACAAAGATAAAACGGGGAATGGAGGTGGACAACAGAGATCCACATCGATAAGGAAATGCAAGCAAATAAAGCAAGTACACAATAAAGCTGTATAATTGTGTATAAAGGGACACGTTGCACATGCATTTGTTTACCACATAGAGTGCTGTGGAAGTCCACCCAAACTACATTGAAGTGAATGGCTAATATACATCACATAAGTAGGCAGGATAGCTGATGGCCCTAAACATGTCTGTGTACATATTACACAAACACAGTAATGTCAACGACTAAGCAGCAAAATGCATAGGTGCTCAATGTAATATTCCTCATCCCATACAAATATATATTGTCACGGCAATGTAATTGAACAGGCAAAACTAATTTCATAGTGTATATATGTGTGTATATATATATATATATATATATATATATATATATATATATATATATATATATATATATATATATATATAAAATCACTACTAAATACCGAACGCCCCAAATCCCGATGCTTAAAACACAGAGACCACATGCCCGAAACACCACAATACCGAATATTTAAAACCGCAAAATTAAAAATCGCAAAAGTTACACAATCAAACAGCACACACACACACACACACACACACACACACACACACACATAACACACCTTCCCCCCACAACCAAACAATGCATTCTACACTAGACATAGGGAGGGGGGCAAGCCCCCCCACACCCCGCCTACTTTATTATTCTAACTCCGAGATCGCGCAGACACATAAGGCAAACTCACACCCACACATTACAGTCCCTCACACACACACACCACAGTCACAACACACACTTACACACACTACACCCCTCACAAACACACTTACACACACATACTTACCTGAACCACAACACCAGAAGCGCTAACGCAAAATCCCTTAACATCGGGATTTTGCGTTTTGCGCTTCTGGTCTTTTGATAATGCAAGGTTTTGGTCATCTGGTCTCATTGTTTTCAGCGTCGGGATTTTGGGCGTTCAGTATTTCGTAGTGATCCCATATATATATATATATATATATATATATATATATATATATATATATATATGTATGGGTCTACCTGAAAACACCGAATGCTGACAACGCTGACAACGAGATGAAGATCGACAACAGAGATGACCGATGATTGAAAATCCACACGCTGAGAACACCGACATGTTAAGGTAAGTGTGCGATAGTGACAGACTGTAAGTTTTAGGGGCGGGTTAAGTGAGTTAGGATTAGGGTGCGGGGGTGAGTGTGAGATAGTGACGAACCTTAGGCTTAAGGTTTGGGTTAAGGTTAGTGCATAGATAGTTGTGTATGTAAGGTTTAGTTTAGGTTTGTAAGGTTTTTGGTGTGCTTGTGTTGTGTGTGTGTTTTATGGAAAAGGTATTTGTTTTGTTTTGTTGATTGTCGGGATTGTGGTTTGTCGGGCATGTGAAGTTTCGTGTTTTTGAACTTTCGGTTTTGTGGTGTCGGTTATCTCGCTGTCTGTGTTTTTGCGTGTTGGTGTTTTCAGGTAGACCTAAATATATATATATATATACATATATACATATATATATATATATATATATATATATATATATATATATATATATATATATATCTCCATGTGTATAACTGAGTAAAGGACAGTCATGCATGTGACAGTGGAAGAACTGAATGTACACAGTTCTAATGTAAAAAGGCACTTGAGTCTCAGTCATAATGCATGTATAGACATGTGCATCTATATGTAAAAACAGAAACTACCTTAAAACAAAAACTCGAAGGCAAGGTTCATCAAAAAAATGGATTTATATCACGATCGAAAGCTGAGAATATCAAAGCTCAAAACTTCGAACTGGCAACCTTGAAAATGGAAAACATCGAACGTGAAAAAAAAACCCACTAAACACCCAAAACAACACAAAAACACTCTATGCAGAGGGGGCAAGCTCCCCTGCAAACCCCACCCCCCACTACTTAAATATACCAACTCCGAGATCACACTACAATGCAGTAAAGGGAAATCTGCCCTTCCCATCACTCTATGACAATCTCTGCTTTACGTTTCAATGTTTACTGTTTTCGAGGTTGCAATTTCGAAGTTTTGAGCTTTGAACTTGTCATCTTTCAATTTTGTGATAGACACCCAAAAAAACTTGGATGAAAGCACTTACTTTGATCGTTTATAAAGTTGTTCTGATGAACCTTGCCTTCGAGTTTTAGTTTATATATATATATATATATATATATATATATATATATATATATATATATATACACTTAATGCCTAATTATGGGAATTTATGCCAATATGATCGTTCATGCCATAATATAACTAAGAATGAGAATCAATGCATGCAGGAATCATGCTAAATATAGCATCAACTGTATATTACATGAAGGATAAATGCCCATGAAACTCATTCACAATAATATGATACAACATGGCAGAACATATGCAGGTATATGCCACACACAAACCTTTTGTGCCATTGTGACAGCATGATAGCACAATGTTACATGAATCACCTGGACAGGGACTGGTCATGTTATTGAACAGACATAAGACAGCAACAACCAAAAGAGAGAAATGGGTGTGGTGCATACACATGGATAACATGTGTAAATAAAGGAAATGGACCCAGCTCACTGTGAAATATGTGAATAACACATTTGGTGAGTTGCTGTCATCCCACCCATGTATACAGTGGGACAATGCAAACAGAACAATTGTTTCTCACTTGCATCATGGTGACTGTAACAGTTGACATGTCACAGACAATGACAGTGGATTGGACATAATACAATGTTGCACAGCATTCATAGGGGAAGACATACATACTCACACACAGTTAAGGTGTAACAACTCTGCTCTTATGGAGCAATGTATACATTGCATACAGCACATCATGTAAATTTAATTGCTTAATACATGTGTACTGTGTTCATGTGTGTCATATGTCATGTATAACATAATGCCACATATGACATGATATCCACAGTGTACAGTCAGATGTGTATCAGCTATGCATAACAGCAATATACTATGTCTGCACAATTGTGCCTACACATTACATTTTATGAAAGTGCACACCCTGTAGTTGCAGCATTACATAATTGGATCACATGAACAATGATTATGTTTATGAGGGCCCACCCTGATGTGGTTGAGCATCACTAATGGTCTCCATAGTAATCTCCCAGAATGAGTTATGCATAGCCCGTACCGTGTCCTGAAAAAAAGTTTCCCATCAGGTCCATCATCTGTGTCTGAAAGACATCTATCTTCACCTCCTGCATCTGGTTTTATAAATCATCTCCCTGTCACGGTGGTTGATGTCTCCAATAGTAAGCAGCAGAAATGATGGTGCATGCAGGTCTGAGTCTGTTGTAATTGTCCATCCCATCATCTTCCTGGTCCTCTGACTCAAATCCAATTGGCATGGGTCTGGCCTGTCATCTCGTCTGTCATCAATTTGACAAGCTGCCACGAGTCCCATACTCTTTCAAGGTTAAACCAAAAAAAAATACATACATAATCTGTGTGCACCAACAATTAGGACTACATAACATAAATAAACTGACATGACCTGTGGGTTGAAACAGTTCTTTATGTTACATCACAGTGATGTATGACCATATGTAACTATAACTACATATGTAAGGAAAGGCATTTCAGTGCAAAACAATTTAAAAAACATTGTCAAGTCATTCATTCCTGTGCAGTACATCCCTGCCATAAAACACTAGATGATGGCCAAATGAATACTCTGAAAGACATATTGTATGCTGTTAACATGACAAAATAATATGACCCTAACTGTGACTTGTTTGTTGAAGGTACATCACAACACAATGCAGGTGTCATTTAAACATATTTCTCAGACAAATATGGCCAACAATGGGTTTATATATTCTGTATAGTATAAATAACTGAGAGTAGAATGTGTATGGATAATAATGTCCAGCATTGGTTGCTCTTAATTTACCCCAGTGCAGTACATGTCATGCAATACAAAGTTTGTCAGAGAAAATTCTATTGTTGCTTGCAAGTATGAAACAGCCATCAATATACCTGAGAAACAAGCAAAAGCAGGACACATATATATCATGACTCATCAAAATAACTATAACATGACAGTGCATCATGCAATGATGACATGTATCTACATTCAAAACAATTGCTGATACAGATACCAACATCATAACATTTTGAATGGGACCTGCAATATAGAGCCCTGACATATACATTACAACATAGACATATAGACAGTCTATAAAAAACACACTTTCTATGGTTCATTATTTGTATGTGTACCTTACAAAATTGAGTTGAAGTGTCCATAGCAGAGGTAAACTCGTGTAACTGAGGTGTATGTGGAACTAAGGGGTCATTTTGACATCCCATGAATAAGAGGTTTCTTAACAATATAACAATATGATAAACAAACAGTGGAAATGTCAACAGTTATATGCAAATGAGATGAGCAATGAAACATGGTTAATGGCTGACATCACAACCTCAGAGGATTAGAATGCAGTACAACACCTCAGAAAAACATGACAATCATAAATGTAGTAAAAGCATATTTTACCTACCAATGTAGTTTATTCCACACAATGCCCATCATCATGAAATGTGCACCTGTCACTAACTGCTTTTGTAGTTATTCTTATCTGTGTACCTGATCAGCTAAAACACTATAATGCTGATTAGTGGATATTTACCAAGTAGCTATGAAATAATAACAGGAGTGTTTGGGGGTACAATTGTAGAAAAAGACAGGCAATGTGGTGTAATCCATCACAGCTGTTTATTGCAAATGTACATGACATGTTGAAATGAAATACATGACAGAAAGCGTCTACTTCTGTTTATCGAAAGCATGTTCTTTCAAATAACAGAAGTATGACCCCACTTCAGCGAAAGTGCACTCAACCAAAAGTGCACTTTCACGAAGAGCAGTTCGCTAACACTGGTTCACCAAACCAGTCATAAAAAACAAAAGCAGCACTGCATCAACAAAGCACACTGCAGTGGGGGTAAGGAAATATACCTGTTGCCCCACTGTAGTGCGATCTCGGAATTAGTATACATAAGTAGTGGAGGTGCGGGGGGCTCCCCCCACATGAGGGGTGCAAGGGTGCTTCCCCCCCTGCAAAACTATTTTTGTAGTGTATTTTATTTGTTTTGTGTGGTTCGGTGAACTGGTATTCACGAAAGTGCACTTCTGGTAAAGTGCACTTTCGTGTAAAAGGGATCGTACTTCTGTTATTCGAAAGAATGAGCTTTCAATAAACAGAAGTAGACCCGCCAGAAAACATCTGCCATCCTCCTAACATTTTTATAACCGCAGAAACCCATTCAGCAAAGGAATAGGCAGGCTATGCACTGAACATATCAGTCAGTGAGTACCACTACCAAAGATATAAGCTTTTTATCACCTGCTTTTCAAAAGCAAACTTCAACACAATAACTTACATGTGAAACAATCTTGCTAAAAGCACTATGACAGTTAAACAGGTATGTCTGCCATCTAGGTTGTGCTTAAAAATTAATATAATTATTTTCTCAAACATATTCTGCTTATAACTCAAAAGTCGAATTTTTCATTATATCTGTAATATCATTCACATTAAATCAATCTTAACTGTCATCTAAGTTTGTATAACAGCACTTGACACCTACTTGCCTAGCTAATCCATCTTGGTTGTAATTGCCTGGATTTAAGTAGCTTACATAACAGAACTGCATGACTATTCAGGGAAGATTCACAGACAGGGGTCAATAATGCTGAAGTAAAAGGCCAACTTTAAACATGTGCTGGGCATTTGAAATAGACCACCATGCAATCCTGACCAAATGTTATCACACTGGTCACAACACTAAACAAAACCTGTAACATTGCAGAGTTCACCTTCTCAGGCAGTGCAATAAAACCTGCATATGCACTTGACAAGCACATATAGACAGAAAAACCTGTACATCACTGCTGGACTGTACATCGCCATTTAATTTATGTAGGGTGGGGGTCAGTCAATGTTAAAATACAACTGAATATATTGTGCCAGTAGGGATGTAACAGATAATATATATATTTATTGGCACTGAGACACACATGCAACCATAGTGACAGAACCGGGATGTTTCCAGAAACTTTGCAAATAATGGAAGTATTTGTATTTATCTGTGAATTATGCACTATAGGTATTAATGCAGCTTGTGCATACCTGACGTTGAAAATAGCTAGACTGCATAACTGAACAAGCTTGTATCTGCCATATCTGTTCTTAATTAGTCGTTGCTGAAATATAGAAATAGCCTCAACAATTTGAACCCAAATTTCTACCTGATACATTCACATTGGACTAGTGCTTAATGGGTTAAGCTAGGTGGCAGATAAATCACCCCATCATACAGGATTACTAAGGAATATCTGCAGAATGTAGCGGATAACAGGGGAAATGTATAGTCATCTGAGGTCTAAGCGCTATAGGCATCAATGCACCATGCAATTACTAGATATGTAAAAGCTATACTGCATGTCTGAACAGACAATGACCTCACATTACTTTAATATGTAAGTATCAAAATAAAATGCAAACACTGTATAACAGAAATTGAACACAGACGTATCCCTAAGACATTCATATTGACCTAGAGCTCAAAAGTCTGAGCTAAAAACAACACTGTGCCTTACTACATGCAGCATTATTTCTATGGCATTACAACATATTCCATCATATAGCAGCAGTATGTCTCAGTCTTTAACTGTTTATGATGTGGAGACTAATAATGCATGTTTGTATTACTTAGCATTTACACATACAGAATATGCTTGTCAAGCCATTTCAGATAATATAGAAATGTATAGTCATTCAAGGCCTATGCACTATAGTCTTTAGTGAAACATGGCCATTCTGTGTATTTAGAAAAGATGTACTGTACACTTGCCAAGAAAATAGAGGGCTTAAATTACTTAGGTTCAACATCAGCTACATAAACGGCAATATTTACAAAACAACCTCCAGTGGGCTCTGAACCCAAACGTATTTTGCTAATTGACATAACTGCTCATCATTCCTGCTTGTTATAAGAATATTTATGGCATATCATTCACAGATGGATGTGTATAATTTTAAGTATGTTAGCATTACTCTTATCATTACAGACAGGCATGAAATCAATTAAAGCATTCCCATAAATATATACAGCTAGAAAATACTTTTATTAGAATGTAGATGTTAAGGTATGGTTGATGAAACTTACTGCAGGCATCTGCAGGCTGGTGTCAAACCTCTGCGACCCTCCAGTGAAGATCCTCAGCATCCACTAATGCAGGTCATTGTAGCAGTGAAGGACTTGCATGCTAGTCTGATAAATTCCAGTCCACTGGCATAGCTCTCTCACAATCCGGTTCCAGATATCAATCATTTCAAAGTTCCTCAGTCATGATCATATCCTCTACTCATGTCCAGCATAGACAGTGAGCATCGGGTGGTCTCCTCCTTCCATTTTAGCACCTGGACATGGTGAAGCCTCCTCATAGTCAACATCTTCACTTCTGAAGTAGGAACTTTCTTCAAAAACACCTTCTAAAAAAAAGCTAATTGAGGTTCCACTCGGTTCGCAGGTAGCAATGGTATGGCCAATAAATGTATCAAAATTACATTTTAAAGTTGGTGCATATAAAATGGTATCCGACTATTGCAGGGCATTGGATGCATGTCACAGATAATCCCGTTTATTGATACCTATTGGGCAGTTGTATGAATTATTTTCCCATTATGTGGACCTATTGGTTAATGCACTAAATTTCTAGAAGTTACGTAGTCATGCTCAAATGGGATTCCAAAACCCTGAATGTTAATGAAGCTCATTAACTTATTCCCTGCAGTACAGCTCTTTTGAGTGTGTACCTTTAACTCGCAGTGGATGTGGCTTGAGCCTTTAAAAAATTAAGTTAACACCTTTCTGTTCAAATAAATATTTATATCTCTGGAACCATAAGTGTTACTAAAAAACTGTAAATGGCAACCTATTCAGGATAAATTAATCTTGACATTGGTGACACTCATTCAGTTAGATGCTTTAAACTGGATTTTATAAGCCACAAAAAGGCATTGAATATTAATTTTGTAATGTTGTATAAAGAGCTTATGATATCTCAGTGACTATTCAAGCAAGGCACATACTGCCAGCAGGATTTTCTTCATACAGCTGTGAGCTTTCATATGAGGCCATGTAGTTCTGTCTGTGTTATCTGACTGCTGAGATATTTAAAGAAATATGAAAATGATTACAATACAAATAAACAGTATACAAATAATATTCAATATCTCTTTAGCTGCATTAGACAAACGTCAAATATCAGTACAATTGTGCTTGCCATTATGTATGCTTTATGATGAAATGTACCTTGTATGTTCATAGGTTCATAGGTGTGTGCTAGGCTAATGGCCCTGGAGCCTTTACAAGCCTAGCCCACAGGATTACCCTGGCATCATGACACCCGACCTTAGTTCTCAGTGCCCCTGTCAAGTAGAGCCACTGGAGTGATCCCTGGGGTGAATTTTCTATTTCCCATCCACTCATCAAGATTCCTCTTGAAGAGGGCCAGTGAGGTACTTTGTTGGACATGTATGGGAAGTCTATTCCATAGCATGGGCAGTCTCTGGGTTATGAATGTGTCCCTCCAGCTTGTTCTGTTTATTGTGGTAATTAGGTTGAGGTCTCTGGAGCATGTGATGTGGAGAAATTGGGATTTCGTTAGATGTAGCATTTCTTACAGAGCAGGGTCATACATGGCTTTGTAAGTCAAGCAAAGATCGCCTCTAAGTAGGCGATATGAGACAGAGAATAGTTGGAGTTTTTTTGAGTCTGTCCACATAGGGCAAGTTTTTAAGGCCTAGGATCTTCTTTGTGAGGTACTTTTGTGGCCTCTCCAGTTGTTGCAGGTGTCTAGTGAGGCACATCCCAAATGGGGCATTGTACTCAATGACTGGCCTAATGAGGGAAGAGTAGAGGGAGACAATGACCTCTTTCTTCCTGGATGCAAAACCCTTAGTAATGAGATGTGCCACACAGAATGACTTTCTGACCACAGTGGCAATGTGGTGGTCAAAAGAGAGGCTGCTGTCAACCTGTGTTCCCAGATCTCTTATAACGCCTTCTGTGTTTAGTGGACTATCATTGATGTGGTAATTCATGGGAACCGGGTTTTTCCCAAAGGGGATGATGACACATTTTTTGGCATTGAGCTTAAGGTCATGGTTCTGACACCAGTCATTGGTCTCAGTGAGGTCTTTCTGTAAGATGTCAACATCACCTGGGGAGTTATTAATAGCTCCCAACTTGCAATCGTCTGCGAACTTTGTCAGCCAGAGTCCCTTCTTGTTGGCCTGGACTTCAGAGAAGTAGATACCAAACAGGAGGGGACCCAGGACCAAAACCTGTGGGACTCCACTTGTGACTAGTCAGCAGTCTGACTTGGAGTCAGCTACTTTCACACCGTGAGTTCTATCTGTGAGCCAGTTTGCAACTCACCTAGTGATATAAGGGTTGATGCATAGCTTAGTGAGTTTTTCTATGATTCCTGAGTGGGGAATGGAATCAAAGGCCTTGGCCAGATCAAGGTAGGCTGTATGAACCACCTTGCCTTCATCCACAGCTCTGGTGACTTGACTCAAAGAAGTCGACCAGGTTGAGCAGGCATGATATACCTTTCACAAAACCAAACTGTGTGGTATCCAGAGTTTGGATATTCCCTATATCCTTGTTTATTAGGTCCATGATGATGCGTTCCATAGCTTTGCATATCAGACTTGTCAGGCTAATGGGGCGATAGTTCCCAGGGTCTGTAGTCACTCCTCCTTTGTGGAGAGGGACGACTGTAGCAGTGCGCCATTCGGTAGGGACAAAGCCTGAGGTGAGACTGTGACTGAACAGGGCACACACGTGAGGTGCCAGATCACGCTGTAGTTCATGTAGAACACAACCAGCGACATTATCAGGTCCCATAGAAGCTGTATTCTTGGCCTTGGACAGTGCTGTTTTAACCTGTGAAGCAGTAATACTGGGTGCCTGGCAATCTACTGGTATTGTGATTGGTTCTTGGTGGGGGAGAGAGGGGTAAAGTTGGCACTGAATCTGTTGGCCAGCATATTGGCAATATCTGTTGGCTCGGTATAGGAGGTGTCATTGTGCAGTAGCTCAGAGCAAATCTGGGTATTGCCATGGAGATTCTTTACATAACTATGGAAGGCCTTGTGATTGTCTTTACTATCTGCTGCAATTCTGTTTTCAAACCTAGCTTTAGAGGATTTGATGAAGGATCTCAACTTTTTGTTGAGGCTGATAAGGGAGTTTTTCCAGTCTTGGGACTTCACCTTATTCCGCATCTATTTCCTCCTTCTGTTGTAGAGTTTGTTTATGGCAGGGGACCACCAGATTGACTTCCTTTTTTTGGAGGAGAGCATATTGGTTCTATTGGGTATGGTGAGATCCATGCATTTGTGTACATCTTCGTACAGTGCATTGGTGTATAATTTGGCAGTCATGCAACTATTCTCTAATTGCATGGGTGCCATGAAGTTAGTCACCTCTGTTTTTAGGAGACCAAAGTTAGCTTTGGAGAAGTTTTTCATGGTGGTTAACTTTGTGGGGGGGGGGGGTTGTGGATGATTTCCAAGGTGATTAGTTTGTGATTGGATCTAACCAGGGAGGAGTTGACTAGTGGTGTAGAGCAATGGTCGCCCATGTTAGTAATGACCAGATTAAGGATGTTACCTCTAGTGAGGGTAAGAATGAGCTGGTCCAGGGCATTGGAATTAAAGAATTCCAGGAAATGTTGGGCAAGTGTATTGGTACATGAGTAGTTTTCCCAGTTAATGGAGGGGTAGTTGAAGTCGCCCATTATGAGAGGGTTAGGTTGGACCCTAATATTCTCCAGGGTGCTTAGGAACGTGGAGTGTGAGCCTTGAGATATTGTTGGGGACCTATAGCAAGGTACAACCTGAATCGCTGTCTTAACCAATGTTAGCTGCACCTGAAGTATCTCTGATACATTATGCTGGGCTACCAGTCTGGAGGTCTGCGCATCCTTTATGAATATGGAAACACCACCGCCTTTGGAGCTTCGGTCCAAGTTCTGGGGCCAAAAGGTGTGGAATGAGTTATAGCCTGGTAGTGCAGGGGTGCTTTCTGCTGCCTTGAACCAGGTCTCTGTTACAGCACAAATGTTGATGTTCTGCATTTTAAGGATTGCTTCGAGCGAGTGCATTTTGAGATTTAGACTTCTACCATTGAGCAGCATGACCCTCAAATTGCATTTGTTTGTAGCTGTTACAGTGGTAATTTGGTCTTTGGAACACCACCTAAAAAAGGCACTATAGGGGTGGCAAGAGCCTTGGCCAGTATCTGGAAGCCCAGGGGTGACATATGCAGGCCATCTCTGGCAAAGCATCGAGTTTGGTCAATCATGTCATCTCAGGCAGACAGATACTGGATCCCCTTAGAATGACACCAGAAACTTAGCCAATTGTAGAAATCAATCATTTTCTGCTTGTACTATGGTATCATTCGGGGTGATCATAGGAGGCTGCTCAGGACTAGGGTCATACCCGCCTGGGCTACGTACTCCGAGAGCTCCTCCATGTCTTTTTTCACGTAGTCCAGGAAGGTACATCTCAGGTCATTCACACCCACATGTACAATGACAGAGTCATATTTGTACCTGTTATTGAGAGACCTGAGTGCATGCGTTATGTGGCAGATCCTGGCACCTGACAGGCAGCTGAGTGTTACTTTCCCCTTATTCAACCTAGTGAGTGGGAAATCAGTGTGCCTCACTATTGACTCACCTATGACTAGTGTGTTAGGCATGCTGTTTTGCCTTAGTGGCTTTGGTTGAGTGGCACACTGTTTAGGAGAGTTATGTGTCTCGTGATTAGTGTTGTGTTGTGGTGGTCGAGTGCATTTCTGCTTTGGGAAGATAGGAACATGACTATCCTCATCTTAAAGATATTGAAAGGATGAGCAAGACAGTAACTGCAGAAGGAGGATGCCAGTTTGCCCATAAGGTTGAGGGTAGTCAAATGAATATGAGGCATGTTCCTACGCTGTTTTTTCTATTTATATATATATTTAAATATATGTGTGCGTGTGTGTCTGTGTGTGTGTGTGTGTATGTGTGTGTGTGTGTTTGTGTGTGTGTATGTATGTATGTATATATATATATATATATATATATATATATATGTATATATATATATATATATATATATATATATATATATATATGGATTCCTATTAAAAGAACAAAAGTTCACAACTTCGAACATGTAATAGGAAGCCTCACTTACGCAAAAGTTCACTTTAACGAAAGTGAACTTCTGCGAAAGTGCACTTAAACCGAAAGTACCGCAGCACAGTGGAGAACATCAAAAAACAAGCTATTTCCTCCACTATGGTGCGATATTCATGGACCTTAGGGTTGGGGCATGGGATAGGGTAAGGGGATAGTTAGTAAAGTTATCCCCTTACCCTAACCCATGCCCTAACCCTAAGGTTTGTGACTATTGCACCATAGTGGAGGAAATTGCTATGTCCTTCACTCCGCTGCAGTCATCACAGACCTTAGGGTTAGGGCACGGGTCATGGTAAGGGGATGTTTAGGAGAGTTATGTGTCTCGTGATTAGTGTTGTGTTGTGGTGGTCGACTGCATTTCTGCCTTGGAGGTCTCTGCTGTTTGGGTAGATTTTTATTGAGAACCTCCATGAAGGCGGGTGTGTGGTTTGTGTTTTTATGTGAACGCGGTTCTGGTGTGTGTTCTGGAGGACTATGTGTTCCATGTGGTGTGGTGCAAGTGTTGACCTTCTCTTCACCAGCTATTCCGTTCTTGGCTGGAGAGTGCATGGCTTCCAATTTGGATATATAAGTGCATCTTTTGCAAGTCTGAGTGTTGGGAGGTAAGAGGAGAGGGTTGTCAGTGTACATGAGGCAGTTGCTACATTGCCTCAGGATGCCCATGTTCACCAGGTTAATAGGAGAAAGCACAGGGAACTGACCTTTAGACATGTCTGGAGGGGTGGGCATTAATAATAAGTACTGGAGATGTTTCCTTGTAGAACATTTAGTGCTGGTAGTACTTTTGTGTGCTACAATAATTGCTACAAGAAGTCTGGTAAAATGCTAGACAAATAAGCTAGTAAAAGTGCAGGAGAGGAGAGAACTAGCAGATCTAAGGGAAAAATTGAAGAGCAGACTTTTTGTCACCACTCAGAAGCTTACAAACAGTCCTGGATACAGCAAATCTGTACCTGGACTAGAGTAGTTATAGAAAATGCGGGAAACAAGTGCAAACGCGGGCTTTTAAACCAGAAAGTTGAAAGAGATGAAAAAACTGCCCAAATGGCCAATAAACTACAATTTCTTTGCCAGAAACCACTCCTTTTGTGGTAGTTAGGCTACCTAGTGCTTACCACTCCCACTGATAAGCTAGAAGGCTTCCCTCCAACACAGAAAGGCTTGGGGAGCTCAGAGGCTTACAAACAGTCCTGGATACAGCAAATCTGTGTCTGGACTAGATTAGTTACAGGAAAGGTGGTAAACAAGCACAAATGCACATGGTTTTGGAATTATTAATGCAACTATGAACAAGTAATATTTGACACCTAGAGGCATCAGTAAGAGTTAACTGCAGAAATGCTTGGAGGCGCACTTGCCTATAATGAGTTAATAATGTATGCTGCAAACAGTATTTAAAGTGCACATAGGTGCACTCATTGTCAGGTATAGCTGACTTCCAATGAGCTTCAAAGGTAAGCTGTAACCTGATAGCATTGCTGTGGGGGAAATAAAATGCAGTCATTCCATATCTATGTTATATGTTTGTTTGTTTCTTTGTTTCTTTCTTTCTTTCAGCTTTTCCCGGTTAGGGGTCGCCACACTGGAACTCCGGCCCACTAATGATTGGCAGTAGATTTTTACGTGCTGGCTTGCTGGGCCTAACACACAACCTTCAACGAAGGAACGCCCACGTAATGATTATAATTCAAATTGTACATATTGACATTCCTTTTTTGTTCAAACAAATCTAACATACAAATTGGCTGTGACATAATGGGTATTTGTAGGGTAGAAATATAAGCATGCATTTGGATATTTGGCTAAAGCAAACAGAACCTGTGAAAAGTGAATGAAAATGGCATACAATTACATCCACTGTAAAGTTCCAGAAGTTGTATGTTTACTGAATAGTTTACAGATACCCTCTGATGCTTAATAATGCATGTTCTATAGATATAGCCAGAATGAAAAAGTATCCCTAGTTTATTATCCTTAACCTGTATTGTCTATGCAATGCTTATGGAAAATGATTTCCAAGGTTTTCCATAAGTTGTAAATTTAATGCATAGTTTACAGACACACTCAGATGCTTAGTACAATAATGGTAGGTGCTATTACATTCAATCTGATACAGACAATGGGAGGATGGCTTGGACTGTTCACCATGTACTGTGTTGATAAAGTAATAAGTGTGTGGGAAACGTGTTGTGTACTTGTCCTTTAGTTGTTGTGATGTCCTCTGCAATGGCTTCGGATCCCACTTATGGTCTATGCAAGTAAAGGAGTGGATTCTTCATGTGATGATGTGACATGGCATACATATTTAGATGTTGTTTTCATATCCATTATGTTCCTAAATACATAACATTGATATACATGATAATGGATTATTTTGCATAACTCTCATCTGTAAGGGGAGCAGGGCAAGTAACTTGACTAATATATATAACATCATCTTTTCAATTGTCAATCACTATAAAATGTATAAGTTGTACATATAACACTGCCTTCCAGATGTCAAACAGAACTAGGGGTGATCATTTTATTCCATGCGAGAATGACATTATAATCGAGGCTGTGTGACAGCACGGCCAAAGCTTCCTTGGATGTATGGGAAACACTGCGTGGAGGAATGAGGTTTCGATTAAACTAACTAACATGATTGATGCTGTCAGTCGTCACAGTCAATCACCTGTCATTGATGTTGCTCAGATATGATCCTGTGTGCTGCTAATATGAGAGGTCCATGAATGCAATGGGAGGTAGTCCAACATTAACTTCCTTAGACAGTATCACAATTTTCCTAGCATCCTCTATTGGTCCGTCTTAAATTCAGAGTCCCTATATTACTCTAGCATGTCCAAAGGTCAGTCAATGGTTTCCTCTCCAGTCCAGCTGGTGAATCTGGGAATTTTGAGGCAATGTTACAACTGTCTCATGTACACGGACAACCCACTCCTCCTCCAAACAGGTTCAAATATATGTGAGAGATGCAACTATTTAGCCAAACTGGAGGCTGAGCTCTCTCATCTCAAAACTGGTGTAACCAGTCAGGAGGAGAAGGTAACCTCACACAACAAATTCCAGTATCACATAGTCCCACCACATCAGCGAACCAAACACATAAATACACAAAACATACTCGGAGGCTCTAAATAAAAATCTACCTAAGCAACAGAGACCTCCAAAGCAGACATCCAAGCAAACGCTACCTCAAAACAAAACACGCACAACACATAGCCCACAAAGTCAGTGTGCCAAGCAGCCACAGCCATTAAGGCTGAATAACACACCTGATACTCTTGTAATAGGTGACTCTATTGTCAGACACACTGACATCCCGCTCACCAGGCTGAATAAAGAGAAGGTCACGGTGAGCTGCCTGTCGGGTGCTAGGATCCGCCACATAACGCAAGCACTCAGGTCACTCCAAAGCAAATACAAATATGACTCAGTCATTGTACATGCTGGTGTGAATGACCTGAGATGCACCTCCCTGGACTACATGAAAAGAGACATAGAGGAGCTCTCTGATCATGTAGCCCAGGCTGGTATGACCCTGACCTTGAGCAGCATCTTACCCTCACCTAGAATGATGCCACAGTACAAAGACAAAATGATCGATTTTAACAATTGGCTAAAATTTTGGTGTCATTCAAAGGGAATCCAGTGTCTGCCAGCCTGGGATGACATGCTCGACAAGCCACGTTGCTTCGCTAGGGACGGCTTGCACCTGTCACCACTGGGCTTTCGGATATTGGCAAAAGCTCTTGCCACCCCATAGTGCCATTTTTAGGCAAGGCTCAAAAGTCAAACCCACCCCCATAGACAGCACAAGGAACAAGAAACTAAGGGTAATGCTGCTAAACGCCAGAAGTCTTAACCTCAAGATGCATGCACTCGAAGCTCTCCTCAGTATGGAGAACATCGATATCTGTGCAGTGACAGAAACCTGGTTCAAGGCTCCAGAGAGCACCCCAGCACTACCAGGCTATACCTCATATCATGCTTTTCGGCCCCAAAACCCAGACCAAACCACAAAAGGAGGGGGAGTTTCCATATTTATCAAGGATATCCACACCTCAAGGTTAGTGGCATTGCATGAAGTATCGGAGACCATCCATGTGCAACTAACAGTGGGCAAGACTGCTTTTCAGTTTATAGCATCCTACAGACCACCCTCTCAAAGTCAGGAATCCCACTCGGCTTTCCTGAAAACATTGGAGAACATGAAGATCTCTCCGAACACCATTATACTGGGCGACTTCAACTACCCAAACATTGACTGGGAGCACTACTCAAGCCCCAGCACCTTAGCACAAAGGTTCCTGGAAATTATAAACTCAAATGCTATGGAACAACTAGTCACCACTCCCACAAGAGGGGACAACATACTAGACCTGATCATTACCAACATGGGGACTCTATGCTCCACACCAGAAGTATATCCCTCATTGGTAAGATCAGACCATAAATTAATTTCACTGGATGTCCACATCCTGACCCCACCCCCAGCCCAGAAAACCATAGTGAAAAACTTCTCAAAAGCGAACTTCTCACTTCTCAAAACCGAAGTGGAATCCTTCAAGGCCCCAGGGCCAGTGGAAACTACGGCCCAAACTGCAGAATCTTATATAAACGCATTCTACGGACATCTCCAGGAATGCATGGATCATGCTATCCCAAACAAAACCAAGACCCAATCATCCAAAGGCAGGCGTCCAGTCTGGTGGACCCCTGCCATAAATAAACTGTACAACAGAAGGAGGAAGCTACTACATGATAGAGCAAAATCCCTAATAGGGAAGGCATCTCTGATCAGTACTAGCAAAAAATTACAATCCCTCATAAAATCCTCCAAGGCCAGCTTCGAGAGAAAAATTGCACAGTACACCAAAGACAATCATAAGGCTTTTTTCAGTTATGTTAGGAACCTGGGATGCAACTCCCAGACTTGTTCTGAGTTGATTCTAAATGACAAAAAATACACTGAACCCACAGACATCGCCAATATCCTGGCAGACAGGTTCAGTGCAAACTTCTTCACCCCCTCCCCCCCAAAAGAGCAAGTATCTATCCCGGCAGAGGGCTGCCTCCCAAACATCTCTGATGCTCAGGTGAAGGCTGCCCTCTCCAAAGCAAAAAACACTGCTTCCATGAGACCAGATGGCGTCCCAGGTTGCATCCTACATGAACTCCAAGAGGAACTAATCCCTTAAATAAAACAGCTATACAATCTCAGCCTCACTACAGGATATGTGCCCATAGAATGGCATACAGCAACAGTGGTCCCACTCCACAAAGGTGGAGCCTCTACGGACCCTGGAAACTATCGCCCCATAAGCCTGACTAGCTTAGTCTGCAAGGCTATGGAGAGGATCATCATGGAGCTCATAAACAAAGACATTGGGGACCTACAGACACTAGATCCTACCCAGTTCGGCTTTGTCAAGGGCAGATCCTGCCTTTTGAACCTGGTTGACTTCTTCGAAACAGTCACCAAAGCCATAGATGAAGGGAAGGTAGTCCACACAGCCTATCTGGACCTTGCAAAGGCATTTGACACAATACCCCACTCGGGCATCATAGATAAGCTATCCAGCTTAAATATAAACCCCTATGTCACAAGATGGGTCGCAAACTGGCTCAAAGACAGAACCCACAGAGTGAGAGTTGCTGGAGCCATGTCAGACTCGAAACCGGTCACAAGTGGCATCCCACAGGGTTCTGTCCTGGGACCACTCTTGTTCGGTATATACTTTTCCGAGGTACAGGCAAGCGTGGGAGGACTATGGCTCACCAAGTTCGCAGACGACTGCAAACTGGGCGCCATAATCGACTCTCCAGCTGACACAAACATCCTTCAAAAAGGTCTCACAGAGACAGATAACTGGTGCCAGCGCCATGGTTTAAAGCTAAATGCCAAAAATGTATAGTCATACCCTTTGGCAAAAACAATATGCCCACAAATTACCACATAGGCGAAACCCATTAAGTACAGAGAAAGTTATTAGGGACCTGGGGACCCAAGTTGATAGCAATCTCTCCTTTGAAAACCACATTGCCAAAGTGGTTAGAAAGACCTTCTACATAGCCCACCTCATCACGAAGGGTTTCACATCTAGATCAAGAGAGGTAATCGTGCCCTTTATTCATCCCTCATCAGGCCCATCATAGAATACAATGCCCTTTTGGGATGTACCTTACCCGACACCTGCAGCAATTAGAAAGACCCCAAAAGTATCTCACCAAGAGGATCAAGGGTTTCAAACAGATGCCATATGCTGCTCGGTTAAAAAAACTCCAGCTCTACTCAGTTGCATACCGCCTACTTCGAGGCGATCTATGCCTGACATACAAAGCTATGTCAAATCCAGAATTAATGGACATGCTCCACCTCAGTAAATCTAAATCCCTTAGAGCCACACGCTCGAGGGGCTTGAACCTCAGCACAGAAATAAATAGAACTTGCTGGAGGGACAGGTTCATAACCCAAAGGCTCCCTTCGCTCTGGAATAGAATTCCAGTTCATGTGAGGCAGAGCAGCTCACTGAATCTCTTCTCGATAGGTGGATGGGGGATCGTAGGTTTGTCCCAGGGGTTACTCCCGTGTCACTATTAGACAGAGGCACAGTAAGCTAAACCTTAAAAAGGGCACAGTATACTCAAATCAAGGAGTGGCGTAAGCCATACAGAATCGGGCTAGGCTTATAATTGCCCCAGGGCAGATAGCCTAGTATGAACCTATGAACCTATGAACCTATGAACCTATGATCACATCACACCACCAGTCATGACTGGTGCATACCTGGTAGAGGTATTGACGCCAATGCTCCAGGGTGTATATGTAAGTCATAACCTTAAAACCATTGCAACATATATACTACCTCAGACTTTAACTGAATGTGCGAATTAATCATGACTTGCCATATTATTATTTTTTTTATAAACACCTTTATTGAATTATCACTTGTGACATAGGCACATTTACATTTATATAAAAGTAATCAAGTTGTATTAACAAGTTAAAATTAACAAACATTATGCTTAACATATATTGCTATATATCATATAACCTAAACAACTTTACATAAACTATTCAATTCCTGCCCCTTTTTTAAACAAGAAATATCTTTATTAAACCATCACTTATGACATAAGCAATCATATATCTATATACATGAAAACAAACCACACCAACACAATCCTAGTTGCAAGCATTTTACATCAAAAAACATACTGACACACACTCCCAGTTGCAAGCATTCATTTTGTTCAGCTGCACAATTGCACAATGTACTGTACATGGTAAAACATGGGACGTGGATTTTAATGTAAGTGTCACTGCGTAGTGAGTTAATGCAATACATATCTAAAACTACAAATAACTTGTGATGTTTGTTTTTCTCATTTGCACAGGTCCATCAACATCAGCACAGCATCAGCCCATGTCACATAAGTGTTTCCATATAGTCTTTTTGTGATCCATAGCTGTCTCTGTCTCTGTCACCTGTCATGACATTGAATTATGCTCTCATGTTGATTTGTTTATGCCATTGGATATTATAGATACAGTACCACAAAACGTGGCCCATAAGATCCACCAACAGACTGACCTGAGGCCTGGCATGGTTGGCTACATTTTTTATAGGGTGCAGCAAATTTGAGCACAACTGTAATGTATGTTACTCAGGATGTTTGTTTCCATACATAGGAACATCTGGACAACATGTATGCCTTTTGTCCCATAAGTGTCTCCATATCCTGTTAGCTTGTACTGCAACTGACATGTGCCTTTGCCTGCAGTCATGACTGCTGAGAATTCCCACATATTGGTGTTAGGGTGCCTTATCATCTGAAAGGATCTACATTACCACTGATGATACACTCCCCAAACATGGATGATGTAAATGTTAAGACATTTCATATGTTTATTATATGTCAGCATCAATGATCACATCTGTGCACTTCCTGAATACTGTATTTTTACTCACCTGCCTAGGACAACAGCAACATTCACAGCAGCCTCTGCCAAATGCTGTGTGTCCATATTATTTTGTGTGTGTTATTCCCCTGTTGGAATGTGTTTCGTTTGGCCATTACTTGCTTACAATGATGTATTGTTTATGTTTCTCCATGACAGTTTCATCTCAAATCTCAGCTATGGGGGTAGGATCCCACCAGGACATGTTGGGTATGTTTTACTATTTTATTTATTCCCAATTGTCAGCTATGTGCCATATGAAATATATATGAAATCTCTCTGTTATATAGGGTCCATGAACCTCACCCAAGCATGTTGTCCTGGTAAGTCCATATACCAATTAACATTGTATATGACTACAATGTTAATTGGTAAGTCCATATACCAATTAACATTGTAGTCATATAGTTTGCTCATATATTATTACTAAGCTGTATCATGCATTGTCTGTGCATGTAATTAACTTATGTCATCTGTCTCCATCTAGCCCATCCACTGCCTGCCTCCTCCAGTAGCCCTTCCTCCAATCCTGAGTTGGGATGTGATGTGGATGACTGTTTTAGCTTAGCCCATGGCACATAAGGCACAGATTTGGGTTTATTGTCAAGCCCAAAAGGGGACAGCCATGTGGATCATGATGTACCCTCAGATATTGAGGATGATGTGGCTGGACAATCTGATGATGTGGTGATGGCAGCTGTTGGACATGATGATGTCCTTGAGTCATTGTATCATGCAGAGTCAGATGATGATGGTGACTTTTCCCCACAATTGAGAGCTACTGTCCATCTCAGGACATGTTGGAGTGATGCGGCTGTACATGGATGTGTGTTAGAGAGTATCTGCCTACTATTACAGGTAAATGAACATTCTCAGTGATGCCATGGAGCTGATCTTCATGCTCTGTCCCATGCAACTGATCCTGTAGCACATCAACTCTGTGTGTTCAATGAAGGTCAGGACCACAGACATGGTGAGATCATGCCTGCATTAGCTACACTGTTGTACACTCTATTGAAAGTCTTGTTACAGCAGTATTATGTTATATTAGTGTTGTTTTCCTTATAGTCTGCCTTGTCTCCCATTCACAGATGCACAGTTATACCTCTGTATACATCTCCATGTCATGTATGGCATTTTAATATTGTCTTGCACATGCCTAACACCAGAACTAAATGCCTTTCTGAGTAAATTTTTTCATTTTCGATTGCCATCCTAACTTGTATTTCCCATGTGTGCCTTCCCATATCTGACTGAATCTGCACAAATATGTATAAATACATATGTTGCTGCTATGCTGTGTGGTCGGCGTCATTGTGCTTTAAATATCTGTACACGCATTACATGGAAATGACTCATGTTGCAGTGATACCATGGGAAGGTGAGGCAGCACTGTTATTGTACAACCACTGTTTTTGTGTATGAATAAGCTGATGTATTCCCATATATGTCATGGCCCTTGCTTGCTCTTGAGTGTGTCTACTGGATGGGTAATGTTCTATGGTATTACTCTGCATGATGATATCCTACCCGTCCAATGACTATATCTATTGTGCACACCTCCTGCATCCCACACGTGTTTGTGTGTTCCTCTTTGGTGATGTACCCTGCAAACAGTCTTCAGGGATTGCTATTTCCTTTTAGTTTTTATTTATGTTCAAAGTGCTATACATTAAGATAAGTAACGTATGATGTTCACATTGTACAATTAATAGGTCATGAATTCATTTCAAACCATGCTGCTGTTTGGGGGCAACATGTAAATATCACTGTTTACTCTGTGTACTTATGTACCTGTGGCCAGTCATGACTCAAAGGTGTATGTCAGATGCTGCTGTGTTGTCTGTACTAGGACATATGTCCACATCCTCCATCCCCCACACCAATTTTATTCCCCCCCCCCGTGTCCTCCTGATCCTACTCTGACAGCTGTGGAATGCCAACTTTAGACATATGAGGTTCTTAGATCACCCACACCTGCTGCTGGCAAACCACCATGTTTTGCTGTTAACATGTTGTGTAGCATGACATAGACAGTAATTATCTGTGGTGCTTTTTCAGGTGTGTATTGCATGCACCCTCAGATGTCCCCAGACATCTGAATCTGGATTTCAGCATACCAAACACATACTAGATGGTGTTTCTTGTTGCACTGTATGTTATGTTGCATGCATCCTCTGCAGGGTTGGATGGAGTTTTTTATAGTGTCATTAACCACAACTCTAGTGGATAACTGCAGGAGCCTGTTTGGGGAAAGGGACTGACACATATGTTGACATCAAGTATACTGCTGACAGGTTTGGATTCTGTTTACAGCATAGCTGTGTTCCTGTACTTATCAAGCAGTATTCCCTCTAGCATTTCACCATTTTGGAAGGAAGCCCTCATACCACTTTCTCACCATACTGCAGCATAATGTACACTCCCAAGGTGTGTCACCATTATATTTGTTATGCTGCCATCTGCTGTGCACACCACCTGGTAATTAGGAGATGGCCACTCTTTTTTATTTATGTAAATTTCAACTTCAAGTATGACAAAAGTTTGGATAGGAACATGGGTGCTACACAGAAATGGTTCTTGACGTTCCTGTGCTCTATGACTGTGGCGGAAAAGTGAAAGTACTCATCCGCATTAATGCACACAGCTGCTTCTCCCATATGCTGTTGAAATGTCCCTGATGCTAGTGTACTTAGGCTCAAACATACTGTGATTTCAAGAGGTATGGAGTTATTTCACAAGGTATGTGCATACATGTGCAGGACATACACGTTACACACAGCCTTCACCTGTTATCTTTCAAATCACTACCTGTTGATTATTTCTTGATCAGAGAGCTGGTGTTGATGTAGCCTGGCTCAGTGTTTAGCTGGCTCAGTTCTAGGATTCATTGCAAGAGCTTCCTTTATGTCTAGCAGTACCCCCAGCCTGCTGTAATGCATTAAATACCATAATAATTTTTTTGTACGTTATGATGCAGATTCCATAGGATTCCAACTGAAAGAGCTTTCTCTAGTGTTAATAAATGAAGCCTAGATCGAATGCTTTCATAAAGTCATCAGCAAAGTACTTTGTCACATTTAATTTGTGTTGGGTGTGCTCACTATGTTTTGTAATCCAGTGCGTGTGCTTGGATTCTGTAATTATCCTACACTGAATAAATAATTCCTACTGCATTAAGTGTACATTATGGAATCATGTCTGCCACTCATATGCTGAATCCTTCCTTCAACATGCTGTGCTGTCCACAATTTTTTTTGGAAACTGACCCTTAACTGCATACCATTGACCACCATCTGGTAATTGTTTACCTTTAAGGGAAGACAAGGGTAGTATACACCTTTGAGCCATGACTGGCCACAAGTACATACACTATCAGCAACATTATCAATATTTTCAATGTCAAATTCATGTTTTTAACAAAAAAGTAAAGGACTCCTTCCACTGAAAGTACTACCAAAAAAAAATCCAAATAGTAAATCCAAAAGTAAGGCAAGTACTACCATGCTGATGAAGGGGTTCACCCGAAAGCGCTTATGATACTGCTTTTATTGTTTTAATAAAGTGAAGTTGCTTCATACACAGCATGGTAGTACTTGCCTTAAATTCATGGTTTTAGAGAAGAATGCTACTGGTGGTACTTTTACAGTTAACATACTCCCTCATTTTTTATCCACATATTCACCAGGCCATGACCAGAACTGATCGGACACTCAGTGTTTGATCTATGGCCATCATAAACTAGTGCTCTGTCTTGTTCATGGTCCTCTCCAATAAATAGGGGCCATAGGTTTCCTCATCATCATTGCTTAGTTGAGAAGTAAGTACAATACAGCCAATCTAGGGATTTTCAAATCGAGACTCGAGAGAGGTGGCGACAGTTAAAATGATACCCTGACCCCATGTAGAAAATGGGAAAAAGGGGGGCTGTTGATGATGATGACTAGGGGTTTTTGATACTGATTGGAATGCAGAAGTTGTGCATACACTTCAACACCTTTCTTCCAGCACACAGACATAGACACACACACACACACACACACACACACACACACACACACACACACACACACACGCACGAGCACGCACACACACACACCTTAAAATGCTCTATCACACAAATCATGTCTAAATCCATTAAGTCTACCCCAAGAAGTGGCAAACACACTGCTAGAGTGGTCTAACAAATGCCCTCCATAGTTAATTATGACACTTAATTAAACTCTGAGTATTCAGTGGCCACTTAATTATGAGCACCATTTTATATGATGAAATTGCTAAACTGCCTGGTAATGCTGTTTTGTTTTGCTCTGGTTAATGCAGAATGGTTACTTGTAAGGACCCAGAATGCCATGTTTCCTGTTCAAGAAAATTTGTTACCCTATGATTTCAGGCAAAGCATAACCTATGTGTCTGATCTCATGAAAATAAAACAGTATTTACAGAGAGGACAAAAGTCTAATAAAGGCCTGCTAATGTTTAATCGTCACTGTGGGCCTGGTCAAAGTACCACAGCTTAAAGAAGGAATGCAAAGAGACTAACAAGGTAAAGCTGGCTTCTACTAAAAAGCTCTTACCTACTGAGCCAGGTTACAAAGAGCTACCAAACTGCCCCCATGCTGCTTAGCTGTTGTCTCCTTCTGCTTCCCACCTAATTTCATCTTTTAGTCTGTTATTCTAACTGAAGTAAGATGATTGTTTAATTATATTCCAGCCTCCCAGGGTTGTGATAGTTTACACTTTAAAATCATCTGCAGTTGTGACACCTTTGCAGCACTCCATAGTGAATGTGATTAACATTTCTCAGCTTTGGCCTCATTGTCAAACTTTGGAAATGTTTCCAAAATCATTTCTGTCCAAAGAATTTCAACAATTTTCATTAATATTGCAGCTATTTAATATTCAGGAAAATGTTAGATCCTTCTCACCTCACTCCTTAACCTAAATACTCACAAATCTCTAGGCACCATAGGTCTGTCTATACATATCACCTGCTAACAACAGTCTCATCCTGGAAGTGATCCTGTCCTGGATTTTTGCCAGCATAAGACTTGAAACCATCTTGCCAGGAGACTTAAACAAAGACTGCCAAAAGACAGCCCTAGAAAACCCAACAATTTCAATTCAGCTATGTGGCTTCTCTCACTAAAGAATCCATTCTAGATTGGATTCTAACATTCATCCAAACAGTGTTACCTCAAGAGGCACCTTTCCCAGTAGCATAAGTGACCACCAGCTAAGCTACATAATCAGACACCAAAACAGCCCCACAAGGTTCATCACCATAACATACTCAGAAATCTCAGTAACTTCAATAAAGAAACTTTCACATCTAGCCTTCTCCTGATCAACTAGGCTCCACTAAAAAGTCTTCCCCTCAATGAAACAGTAGAGACATTTAATACAATATTTCAAAATATCCTGGCACAGCAACACCATTAAGAACCCAAAGATTTAAAATCAAACCAGCCCCTTGGTTAACTAAAGAAACAAAGCAACTCATGCAACTTAGAGATGAAGCCTGGAAGTCATGGCTACAAGCCAAGCCTCAAACATCCACGCAACATTGTAAGTAGTTAAGGAACCATAGCAGAACAATAGATAACAGGGCAAATAAATCTTATTACAGTAACACCCAAAATTCAACATCAAACAATCAAAAAAATCTGGAAATCAATAAATACATTGTTCAATCCTAGAAAATCAACCCAACCCTGCCCTTCCCCAGCCAATAACTCATAAAACATTGCTTCACAGTTTGTCACATTTTATAAATACAGTAACCTCCCTCCTATAAAGAAAACTGCTACAAATACAGCCATCCCACACCACTGAAGCCATAACAGACCTTTACACTCACTCCATTGCGAACATCTATAATTAAAAAATACCTGTGCACCCTTAAGACAACAACCTTTGTCCCTAACTGCCATCCAAATAGCTCAAACGTGCTGCAGATAGCCTTGCATATCCTGCATGAATTCTAATAAACCATTCTATTCAAGAAAAACATTTTCCCACTTTGTGGAAAAACATCCTATATAATACCACTCTATAACAGTGGTTTATCAACTAAATTCAAAAACTGTAACCGAATCACCATTCTCTCACCCTTATCCAAAATCTTGGAAAATATATTCACTTTCAACTTACTACACATATTAATTCTCATAATCTCCTCTCCCACTTATAGCATGGTTTCAGACCCAATCAAAGCACAACCACTGCCCTTCTAAGGTTCACACATATAATAAATTGCAATAGACATTCAGGTCTTCTAACCAAAGCCCTATTTCTGGATCTATGGTGCAGCGGTTAACGTTGTCACCTCACAACAAGAGGTTTTCCGGTTCGATTCTCGGCTGGGGTGCCTTCTGTGTGGAGTTTGCATGTTCTCCCTGTGTTCGCGTGGGTTTCTTCTGGGTACTCCGGTTTCCTCCAACATTCCAAAGACATGCATCTGGAGCATTTCTCCCCGGGCCTCCGCTGAAAACAGGCTCTGTGGAACCTAGTCGGACATTCCCGGTCAACAAATGTTAAATAAAAATAAAAAATAAAAAAACATTTGACAAAGTTAGTCATCAGATTCTTCAAACTAAACTTTTTCTATGAGCTTTAGCCCTCCTCACTTAAATGCTTTCTTAGTTACCTAACTAATGGCCCCCAACAATGATATCCATCGGAGTCCCACAAGGCTCCATCCTAGGACCACTACTGTTTAACTTATTTATCAATGACATAAAGACAGCAGCCAAGGAGGCCACCATACTACAATACACTGACAACTCCACTCTAATATGTGTTGTGAGGACACTAGCCATGCCTCAAACACTCACAAAGAAATCCTTCTACTCAATAGAAGCATGGCCTGACAACTCACAACTCCCCCTGAATCAAAAAAAAAACAGCTAAACTGCTGCTGTTCACACCCATCTTTCTGTCATCACAGAAAACTACCTTTAATATACTGCCATCCAACAAGACTGATACAGAACTGGTACCCCATACCAAGCAACTAGATGAGATTATAGATGGCCACCTGAAATTTGATATCCGCCTTCAGCAAGCCATAAAGAAGACACATCAAAAGTTAGATTGCATCTATAGAGTAAAACACTACCTTACTCACTCTTCTAGACAAAATATAGCCATTTCTTTTCTACTGCCACCCTATTATATGCTTCTTCTATTCTAACCAATCTCAACTCCTCTCTATCAGCCAAACTATAACAATGCTACAATAAAGTAGCCAGATTTGCAACCAAAAAACAATATAAACCACATCACTGCCTCTCTACAAAACAACTAAACTGGCTTATACTAAGTAACTTTCTATTGTACTCGCAATTAATTACAGCCCTGAAAAATTTCCATCTCTTCAATCCATCATTCAACCTTATACCGCTAACTAAGAGACTTACCCTCCACTGACAAATCATTACTATCCATAACTAAACCCAACAAGAATGCAGGCTACTCTTGTATTCACAGTGTATTGCTAATAGCTGGAATACCACTGACTGACAATTGAAGCAACACCTGGCAGGTAAATGGCTTTCCACCTGCACCAATGTGTGCGGTAACTCTCTACTGCACAAAAGGTAGTATACCATTACCACGACTATACCCTCCTCGTTTCTTTCATCTCCTTTGTCTTCTTTGTGCCCACTCCCCTCCTTCCTTTCTTTGTGCTTTTTAAACTCTTTATCTTATCTTCCTATGTCCTGGAGTTTGAACAAGTCTTTACACTAACAAATATTCTTAAGTAAGACCTGACAGTCTATGCATACTGATGATATTGTACTGCATACAACTCCTCGTATTTAAAAAAATATTCATATACAACCCATGAAACTGTTCTTTTTTTATCAAAATTGTCTGCAAATGATGCAACTGATGTCATGAATGTATGAATAATGGAATTATTGGTCTTGAATGAATCTGACTGTAAATGATGAAACAATGTAAATGATGTCCATGATAACTGTATAATGGAGATTTTCTCCCCAGGCCTCCACTGAAAAAAGGGCACTGCTCAGGAAGACTTTCACAATAAACAAATGCCATTAAATAAAATAAAACAAATTAATAAATAAAATGCTACCTTGAAATAAATGGATCACTCACTGAGGGTCAACATGAACTTTCAAAGAGGTTAATGTAACACCACGGTACTCCTTTCACTTACTAGCACCATCTACAAACATTCCTTTAAAAAAAACTGAGCTTTCATAATAGATTTGTGGATAAGAAAGCCTTATATGAACTAAATGAACCTGCTTCACCCTAGTTTCAAAATTGCATGGACACACACCTTTCTAAGTTCTAAATCAGCAAACATTTTAAAGGGTTCTTTCAATTATGTTTCAGGTTCTGCGGGGCTGTATGATGAGGCCACATCTTTTAAAATATGCTATTAATGCTATTTCTTACTGAAATTCCAAAACAAATTTATTCTGTATGTGAATGATTCAGTTCTCTTGTATATCGACCACACTCACTGATTAAAAACAGCTATCACAGGACCTGTACTTGCTACACTATTGGCTTGGCCTACTTTTTGCCTCCATATTACAGAAAGATAAAGCCCTGATGCAGCCCAGATAACTCTGGGTCCATTAGTGGACTGGGCATTGGAGTAGCTGATGAATGGGGAGAAAAAATGATGAAATATTACCTGTTTGCCTCTTCCTGGGCAGATGAGAAAAGTATGCACTGGGATTTCTAAACATACTGGAAAATATTAAGATACAAGAAAACACCCTAATACTGGGTGATTTCAACTACCCTGCCATTAACTGGGAAAACTACTCATGTACCAACACCTTAGACCAACGGTTCTTGAAATTCATAAATTCCAGTGCCCTGGATCAACTAATCCATAGTCCCACCAGGGGCTCCAATATCCTAGACCTGGTCATTATCAACATGGAAAATCGATGCTCCACACTTATGGTCATCCTCTCGTTGGTCAGGTCTGACCATAAGCTAATCACCCTTAACATCCTCATCCCAGCCCCACCTCCCTGTAAGGAACCCTCCATAAAACACTTCTCCAAAGCCAGCTTCATGCTACTCAAGTCAGAAGTGACAAACCTCATGACACTTCGACTGCTGAATCCTGCACTAAGGCACTGTCCGAGCACATCCACTCATGCATGAATCATGCCATCCCAAATAGAACCAAGATGTTCTCCTCCAAAAAAAAGAAGCCAATCTGGTGGTCGCCTGCCATAAACAAACTTTGCAACAAAAGGAAGAAACTGTTGCAGAAAAGAGGAAAATCCCAGGATGCAAAAAACTTCCTTACCAACCTCAGTAAGAAGCTGAGATCCCTCATAAAATCCTCCAAAGCTAGTTATGAAAATAAAATTGCCAAAGATTCCAAAGTCGGCCACAAGGCATTCAATAACTATGTCAAGAATCTAAATGGCAATGCTCAGATCTGCTCTGAGCTACAACAGAATGGCATTAAATATACTAATTACAAGGATATTGCCAATATCCTGGCAGATCAATTCAGTGCCAACTTCACCCCCCCTCTCACCCCCTAAACGTCCCAGCTCAATACCGGAAGATTGCCAAATTCCGGTAATAACATCCACACAGGTAAAAAACGCACTCTCCAAAGCATCCATGGGACCAGATGACATCCCGGGTTGTGTATTACATGAACTACAAAATTAACTGGCACCTCACCTAAGTGTCATGTTTAATCATAGCCTCACCTCAAACTTTGTGCCCACTGAGTGGTGCACAGCTACAGTTATCCCACTGCACAAGGGGGGATCACCTTGGATCCCGGGAACTACCGCCCCATCAGTCTGATGAGCATGATCTGCAAGGCCATGGAACATATTATCATGGAACTTATAAACAAAGACAATGGCAACCTTCAAATACTGGACCCCACCCAGTTTGGGTTCGTGAAGGGCCGATCTTGTCTCCTGAACCTGATTGACTTCTTCGAATCAGTCTCCAGAGCTGTGGACGAAGGTAAGGCATTCCACACAGCCTATCTGGACCTCGCCAAGGCCTTTGACACCATCCCCCACTCTGGAATCATAGATAGACTTACTAAGCTGGGCATTAATCCCTATGTCACTCGATGGGTTGCCAACTGGCTAACTGACAGAACCCACACTGTAAAGGTAGCTGACTCCAAATCCAGCTCCAGACAAGTGACAAGTGGAGTACTTCAGGGTTCAGTCCTGGGACCGCTTTTGTTTGGCATCTACTTCTCTGAAGTACAGGCCAACACTAAGGGACTCTGGCTAACAAAGTTCGCAGATGACTGCAAACTGGGAGCCATTACTGAATCCCCAAATTACATTACTGAATCCCCAAATGACGTGGATACTCTACAAAAGGGCCTTACAGAAACAGATGCTTGGTGCCAGAACCATGGGCTCAAGCTCAATGCCAAGAAATGTATATTTATCCCCTTTGGGAAAAAACATGTACCCATGAATTACCACATAGGTGGCAGTACACTAAACACCGAAAGCGTGATAAGAGACTTAGGGACACAGGTGGACAGTGGTCTCACCTTCGATAACCATATCGCCACAACAGTCAGGAAATCCTTCTATGTGGCGCACTTCATCACTAAGGGCTTTTCATCCAGGAAAAAGGAGGTCATTGTCCCACTGTACTCATCCCTCATTAGACCCATTATAGAATACAATGCCCCGTTTGGTATGTACCTCTCAAGACATCTGTAACAACTGGAAAGGCCACATAAATACCTCACTAAAAGAATCACAGGCCTAAAGCAGATGCCCTACGCTGACCACCTTAAAAAACTCCAGCTATAGTCTGTCGCATATCGTCTACTCAGAGGCGATCTCTGCTTAACATACAAGGCCATGTCAAACCCAGAGCTGTTGGACATGCTACACTTAAAGAAATCCCAATCCCTCAGAGCCACACGCTCCAGGGATCTAAACCTTGTCATCACAATAAACAAAACATGCTAGAGGGATAGGTTCTTGACCCAGAGACTTCCCAGACTCTGGAATAGACTGCCCATACATGTCAAGCAGAGTGCCTCTTTGGCCCTCTTCAAAAGGAACCTTGACGATTGGATATAAGAAAGGAAATTCACCCCGTGGATCATGTCAGTCACCCTGCTAGACACTGGTCCAGGGAAGCAAATAGTGTGGGAAGAAATAGCCAAGGAATTGTTATGGCTAGGCTTGTATAGGCCCTAGGGCCAATAGCCTAGTACCAACCTATGAAACTATGATTTGTAGTCCAGTCACAAACACTGGATACAATGCCAGGGCTCTGCCAAGATGTACTTGTTGCAGTATAACTGGCCTGACAAAGACAGGAGTATCACCATGTATGTGGGGGCAATCCCCTAGTGGCACCATGACACTAACACCTCAAGTTGTAAGTCCATCATGTTAGAGGTAGGTAGGGCTTAAAGTCCAGAATACCACTAAAAGCCACAGTATGATGGACTCTCAACCTGACCCTGCCTCTCAGTGGAGCATGAAGGCTTACACTCCTTGCAATATGATTCCCTACTACATACTCATCACTGCTTCTGCATTGTATTGTTATGTGACATGGGTGGCACAATAGTTAAGGTTCTGCCTCCCAAGCATAAGGTACAGGGTTTGATTTTCATTTCAAGCCATTGCTTGTGTTGTGTTTGCATCATGTTTCTGTGGGGTTGCCACCATCACATGCTGGATGTTTCCACCTGAAATGTGAAAGGTATGTCAAGAGAATATGCCCAGCAATAAATGGAGTTGAGGGCAACTGGAGAGACTTGGGTGGTGCCCATTAGGGGAGGAGTTATACAGACTAACTCTGATGTCCAGTATTCTCTCACAGGAGAACATGGATCACAGACTGTCTGCTATGTCAGAGCTAGCCAGTGTGAAAATTTACTCTAAGTGATTTAGTCACATTGGCTTTAAAATTCTTGTTCTTGGATATCTTCCACCCTTTGCCAGAAGCTGAAAACACTGAATGTCATCTAGACCTCTGCACATTTGTACCCACTCACTCCCCCCCCCCTCACCTTTCACTCACCATCCCCCAGGACACTCCAAACTGCATCAGCAGGCATTCTCTGTCATTAAATATAGGCTGCACGGTGGTTCATTAGTAAGATCTTTGCCTCACAGATCTGACTCACTTGTCACTCCTGACCTCTTTTACATGTTCATCATGTGTGTGTGTGTGTGTGTGTGTGTGTGTGTGTGTGTGTGTGTGTGTGTGTGTGTGTGTGTGTGTGTGTGTGTGTGTGTACGTGTGTGTACGTGTGTGTGTGTGTGTGTGTGTGTGTGTGTGTGTGTGTGTGTGTGTGTGTGTGTGTGTGTGTGTTTATATGTGTGTGCATGTAAGTGTGTGTACACATCTGGGGTTTTTTTTGTTTTTTTTTTACTAGGGGTTCCTTACAGTTCATAAAACCTGCTGTTTGATTGGTTACACTAAACTGTCCATATATTTATTACAACACTGCAAGTGTCACCCAGTTTAAGTCTGAAAAGGATTCAAGAAGAATGATTTAACTTAGTTAACAAATAAGCAAAGCAAGAAACATTATCGACTACTGCATATTGTTAGGAAATGTGTTGCTTGTTAACCTCCAAAAATGCACAGACCATGAGGAATTCCACAGGAATAAAGTGCTCGACCATGCTGGAAATATTTTACATTTTTATTACTACAAAAATATAAAGTTTACCAAGCTGAGGAAAATACCTCATCATAATCTCTAATTTGCAATGAATCAGTACAACTCACTGAATTTTCCAGTGTTGTAAATGGCCTATTCTCTTGGCTTTGCAATACTCAAACTGATTAAATGATATGGCAAGATGCTTTATCAGTTTTCCTTTTGAGATCCACTAATGAAGAGAGCATCTACCTATGATGAGTAATGCTTTCTGCTCTCCGTGGTGGCAATCAAAATCTCATTTAAAGCTCTGTTAATATATCTGATATGATATTGGTTTCTATTATATTGTATAGTGTTATGTTCTCTAATTATTCTATTTTGTACTTTTTGTTCTATGTATCTTGGCTGTGGCTCAACAATGACAGTCGTGGTCCATTCTACTCACATGCCAATCAATCAATAAATAAATAAGGTAAAAGTGTCATCATCAGAGCCTATTAAAATTATTGTGCGTTTACAAAATAATGCATTAAATAAAGGCCACTCATAATATGGAGAAGAAATTTTTATCCATTTCTAATCACATGAAAACATAATTCTGTTCTTAAGAAATGTTTGACAGTCTAGGAATGAATGTAAAAAAGGCATCAGTCTCAAGGAGCACACGAATCATTATAGTCCATTAACAAGTTATCTGAGCATCCACTTCTCAAGTTACCGCTTTGTGCCCCACTGCAGATGCTGCTGCTTTCTTTTAATAAAAAGTGCATTTTAATTGTTTTATGAAGTCAGAATTATTTAAATGCTGTGATTACTTATGACATGACAATTTTTGTACATGAACTGGTGTCTTAGTTCACAAATGCATTTTAAAGATGGAAACTGCACTCATAATAGTGGTAATATTTTACACAACCTTATTTGTCATGTATTTATTTATTTATTTATTTATTTATTTATTTATTTATTACACTTCGCATGCTTGGGTTATTTGCTGCCATCAGTAACCTTACAACCAGTCTTAAGTACTGCGAATCCAAAGCAAAACAAAACCAAAAAAAAAAGCTTTCTGCTTCATGATACAGAATAGGCCATTTACCGGGCTGGAAATTTCAGTCGGCTGCATTGATTGACTGTACTTGATTGCAAAGTAGAGGTTATGATGAGGAATTTCCCTGACTGCAGAGACCAATTAAACTTTAAAGGCCCCAGGAGTGGTGAATCATGTACAATATTTCAGCTATTAAGTTGTCGTGCACGATTGTTTATTTGAGTTATGAAGCTGTTTAGAGACTAGTATGTATCTAATATACAGAAGCTTTCTTCTAAGAAATTTGAGCTCCATGTGCATGCTGTTAAAGCAGAGGACAACAGATACTGTATATGCCAAGAGGAACCTGGTCACATGTAAAGCATTACTGATGTGGTCTGCTGTTAGGAAGGCTATTCTTCGAAAATGGCTTGGACTCATTATACTTTGTGGAAGAAAATTATCCAGAAATGTTTAATTATTTATTCCAAGTTTATAGACCCGGCTGTACAGAGAGAAATGTTTTCTGTCAGACAAAGCATGACAGAAACTGCAACAAACAGAGGAATAAATATAGGTAAAAAAATGATCATTTAGATGAATGTTAAAATCATGTAAATAATGAATAACAGGTAAAAACTGAGACAAGATCAGAATTCGTACAAAGTGTGTTTACCATGAGAAAATCAGATTAATGCACATATGTCATTTGCTTACACCATAGTGTTTTCACAGAACTACAGTTAAACCTATATTTTTTACTAACAGTACAATAAATTTAAGTTAAATGATTGAATATTAAATAACGTGAATAAAATAAAAAGGAAGAGCAATGTGACATAGATGCTCACTGTCAGAACAGGAAAATGTTTAGGTACAGATACATCATCAGCATCAACCCCTTTTTTCCCATTTTGCACATGAGATAGGGGTGTCACATCAATAGTGACCATCAGCTAGAGAAAACATTCACACTACTGAGTATAGTGAATATAGGAAAATAAGTACATTATGATTTATGAACATGTCACATAAGGTGTAAATCTATAGCATAATGTGGGGCAGTCAAATGATTTACATTTCATGACCTGACACAGATGTGATCTACATTTAAAATCCAAATTCCCTGTTACATTGGCAGTACACGCATACCTTAAAATGACCATTAAATTGCATCGCATTCAATAAAAACATCAGATCCTGTGGTTGCAAACAGCACAGAAATAGATACTATAGTCTTTACCACTAAAGGATGTATGAGCCAACATAGTATGCAAGAGGATCATGATACAGGTTCACCCAGGTAGCACAAAAAGTGATTACAAACAAAGAAGAGCTTTGTTAGCCTATCTGGCTAGAAGCTTCAACTTCCTTACAAGAGTGACATAGCCAACCTATATACAACACTGCTAAGTATTCTGTACATGTGATTCCCCCCACTGGCTTGACTGGCTACCCTGCTAGAAACCAAAGTTTCCAAAGCCCTGCCCACCCAGGCAATAGGAACATTTCAGCACCATTCTGGTGATTCACTAGGTATTTCATAGTCATCTCCATCCAGGATACTGGATACAGAAAATGACACACAACATTATCATTCCAAAGGCAGCATAAGTGTGCTAGGTACAAAACATCCCACATACATTGTCAGGATGACCACGCCCAGTCCTTAGAGGATGGTGTATATACCAAAATAAGGGGTATTTATCTGCTCTGCAGATGATATCTTCATGAATGTCAAGGTTAGCCATCCTGGACGTACACATGATGATGTACCAGATAGTACATGAGAGAACTGAGCTATGTATCTGTTCAGTGGATGACAACACTCAGGTATCTCATTAGTCAATTACAAACACAGCCCACATTGCAACTCAAGTACACCCAAAACTGAAGGTGCACATAGGAGTCATGAGTGACAGTGGGTAAGAAATACAATGGGGAGAATCTGTATGCTGCACAGACAGATGGAGAAATACCAGTGAGGTATGTGAAAATGTCACCTTTCTTGTAAAACAGATGCCCCTATCTACTACAACCACAGATAATGACTACAGGCTGCCACTCCAGGTGGTGACAAGGACTGGTTCAAGTCATGCTGTCAAATCCAGGCAACAGTGGAGACAGTAGTTACATTCCTCATGGGATGGTTCAGGTGTTTAAACACCTCTTATGGGACCCTACACAAGAGACCAGACAAAGGTATTGGAGAGCTCCCTGCTTTGTGCCATGCTTCCTAAATTGGTGATACACAGAGAACTGGCAGCAGGACCTAACACCCAGTGACAGAAAGATGATGACACCAACCAGGACAATGCAGAAGATGCATACTGGATGTACTACCCACAACACATGTCAATCAGACATTAGTACATGTCAGGCCTGTGACACTCAGACAATATCTGGCAAGCTTTAGTATATCTTAGGGATGGCATCTGCATATATTTCATAAGTGCAACATGTTAAATCAGATGAAAAACCCTGCACTGAGCAACACTAAAGTGATGTGTCACAGGATTCCTCTCATCCCAGCTGAGGAGCACAGTAAATCGTGAGCAGTGGACATCCCATATATGTTCTACATTAGACAGTGTGTCCATATATATCAAATATCCAAAACAGTAGTGCATTGTTATATTTGCAGCATGCTGGATACAAATAGATCTGTATACACAGATGAATAAACCAGTTCAAGGAGAAAACTGCTGGCCCCCAGTAGCTTACATCTGCTTGAAGCCCATGCACGCATGGCCACATGTCTCCTGCATCCCAAAGCCTGTGTTCTGGCAAGAACTCAGCTATCATACCCCAGTACGTATATCAGAACAGGGAACATGCAAGAGAGCAACCTGCATATATCCAAGCAGTGCAGCACCGCTGGAGGTACTACATACATGTAAAGTATATAGGACAGTAGACAACCAGATAAGGAAACAAGAACAGCCGTAGTCACACTCCTGTGTGTCTCCATAGTATGAGGACTGTGCAGTACAGAAACAAGCCTCATTGCATTCATCCTGATGTTGCATGGTAGAAAAGCCATCGAGATGAGCAAAGCCCAAAAAACTTCTGGTCACAATATCTTTCACCCCTTACAGTCCCTTCTGTAATTTGGTGTAACAAAGTCATAGTCATAGTATGACATACTATCACTTTCCCTAAAACTACACTACCACAACCCCAACCTCCAGCCTCCTACTTAAACTAGACAATTATAATAACTGCATATCTCCTAGACTTTTCAGTCTCTTAACTAACCCACTACCTGAAGTTTGTACAACTAGCCCACAACATCATTTACAAACCCCATGTCTGTCTTGCACTAACCTCTATTATTCCTTCCTATCACCCAAAGAGACCAATTCATTCTAATGATAAACAACTTCTCAGCATCTATAAACCTCAAAACAAATTGGAAATAGCCCTTACTGCTGCTCTGTTGCCAAAAAATGGAATCAATTTCCACAGGCTATTAGAACTGTAACCTACCATTCTTCCTTTGGGCATGTTCTGAAAGGCCACCTATCAAACCCATGGCTCTGCTCATGCTATAAACCCAGTTGAACATAAATCTTGTCTACTTTTCTCCACCCCTATCAGTACAGATTCTCTGCCTGTCTCCACTTCCTCATCTTCATCTGTCTGTCCTACCTTCTTTACCACTTTACGTACATGTTTCATATTATCTCCTCCCCATTTATACTAATCTATCCTAATCTATCTCCCCATTTAATAATAAGTAAAAGTCATGAACTTAGTTCAGTTGTAAATACAACATGAATTACAAAAAGGACACTCACCAGAATTGCATATAGCGTTTTATATATTGTGTTTGATTTTTCTTTTTTTTTTTAATTTTCTTTGTTATTCTCCCCAGGTCTCTGCTGAAAATGGGCTTATTTGACCCAATCAGACTGTCTGAGTAAATAAATATCAACAAATACATACAGCATTATGTTAGAGGTCAGTGACATGGTCAGTGTGGGTCAGCAATGCATTCACATGTTGCTGCTGCACAGTATGGTGTAGGATGCAGTACTTGTACCATGTGGACCTTTGGGTGGACACAATATCCAGGTCTAAGCATGGTTTACACAGCCCGCACTAAGACCACTGGGCAAAGTACAGACACTTCTGCAGTCCTGGAGATGATAACTGTTTGCTGAAGCCAAGCAAACTTATAAATCAGTGGCATACTTATACCAGGTCACAAATCAAGTACATCAGCATCCACATGCATACCTCAGGGTCTGTCAGTAATGTGTGCTATGACCAGATGCCACTTATAAATCCTCAATGTACACAGTGGGTTTACTAGATGTAATTATGAATGCTAGCTCTTTACCCTCTGCCTTTAATGAGGACATCATGCTGACTACAGTGGTGTCCAATGACCCAGAACATTCCTGGACCACTAGTGCAGTAACAACGGCTAATGAAAGATTAATTTCTCCTACCCCTGAGTACCTGCTATTACATACAGTGTTATACGCATTTTACTACTTGTAATATATATATATATATATATATATATATATATATATATATATATATATATATATGCATTATATTTTGCAATGCTGGGAGAAGAAACTCTGGCAAATGTAGCATCATGTATAGACACAGGTAGAAGTCTGACCAATATTCATTGATTCATGTCCAATGACATAACTATCCAAATGGCAAATGTACCTCTGAGCCAAAGAGAGGCATGTTATAAACATAGTTATCGTATAATGCCATGCACCACATATGTGACTGAGACATGTCTGTGCAAGTGACAATGACTACATGTGGTAGCAACTAGTTTTGTATACCTCGTAGATGCCACATTGACTTTACTGTCTGCCCATATATCTGCAACGTATACATCTAGTGATTGAGAGAGACACAGTTTGACCCATACTGACTGTTAGTAATGGCCAACACCAATATACTCATCAATGCTGTCAGGTACAGTATGCATTAACATAAAAGCTACCATGAGCCCTTTGTTGATGTTTGAGCATTATAGACAGTTGGGCTACCCTTGTTTCTCCAGCCAACCTTGTTGACTTTGGTCTCTTGAGGCAGCATAGAAGTTGCCTAATGTACACTGACAACCCTCTATTAATAACACACTCTAGTACAGACTGCGAGAGATGTATCTACACCAAGAATCTTGAATCCCTGCTCTCTCACACTCAAAACAGTAACACTGGAGAGGTTGTCAATCCACCCACCATTACTCATGCACATAGCACCACTAATCATATACATAGTACACATCAAACACAAAAATCAACATATGCAGAGGTTCTATCAAAAAACTTACCGAAACACCAGAGACCTCCAAGACACAAGACTGCTACAAATAACACAGTTTCCACAGCACCCATGACACATAGTAACACCAGTGTCTCACCTACCAAGCCAGTAAGGCACAACACATGAAAACCAAATTTTCTTGTCACTGGAGACTTCATAGTGAGACAACAGATGTCCTACTCACCAGGTTGGACAAGAAGAAAGTGACAGTCAGCTGCCTGTCCAGTGCCAGCCTGTCCAGTGCCAGGATTTGTTAGATCATGCATGCACTCGGGTCTCTCAGTAACAAGTGCCATTATGGCTCTGTCATAGTTCATATTGGTGTGAATTACCTGAGACATACCTCACTGGACTATATGAAGAGAGACATGGTCGAGCTCTCTGAGTATGTGTCTCAGGCAGGTATGTCCCTAACCTTGAGCAGCATACTACCCTCATCTAGAATGATGCCACCGTATAAACAAAAATTATCAATTTCAATAATTGGCTTAGTTTTTGGTGTCATTCAAAGGGGTTCCAGTTCCAGTCAGCCTGGGAAGCCATGGTCGACAAACATCGCTGATTTGCCAGAGACGGTTTGCACCTGGCACCTCTAGGGTTTTGGCTGCTGGCAAATACTCTTGCCTCCCCACAGTGTCTTTTTTAGCCAAGGTCTTGAAAACATTACCAACTTGAAATTAGCCAATCAGAACAAAATAAGGGTCATGCTGATAAATGCTAGGAGCCAAAAACCAAAAACTGCACTCCCTGGAAGCACTTATATCACTAGAAGATGTAGATGTCTGTGCAATCACAGGAATCTGGTTCAAGGCCTCAGAGAGTACCACGGCCTTGCAAGGCTACAATGCTTTCCACACCTTTAGACTGCAAAATGAATGCGTGAAAACCAAAGGATTCAGTGTTTCAAACTATATTAGATAAATTCACCTCCCGTCTAGTTAGACTGGACAACTCCATGGAGTTATTTCAAGTCCAGGTTACAGTGAGTAAGACCCCCATTCAAGTCATAGCCAGTTATAGATCCCCCACCATGAGTAACAACACCCATGAAGCCTACTTGACCAAACCAGAGACAATCCAAATTTTATCGAATACACTGGTTATGGGGGATTTCTATTATTCCACCATCAACTGGGATGCCTACACTAGCCATAACTCACTAGCACAAAAGTTCCTTGATTTTGTTAATTCAAATGTCATGAAGCAAATTGTTCATACCCTGACAAGAGGAACAAACATTCTAGATCTGGTTCTCACCAACATGTCAAAAAGATGCATTTCCACAACTGTCAGGCCCTCGTTAGTTAAAACTGACCACAAATCAGTCATCTTTCAGCTGGCACTAACACCAGAACTCACAAAGGGTGAAATCAAGCTAAAAAATTTCATCAAGGGAAAATATTCCCTCCTAGGTGAAGGTATAAATGCATTCAAAGCCCATCCCCAAGCTGAAAGTGGTAACTACACCAAAACTTACACTAATGCCTTGTACAATCACTTGCATAAGTGTATAAATGCAGCTGTACCAGACAGAATCAAAGCCAGAACTCCAAGTAAAATCAAGCTGCCACAGTGAACTTCTAGCATCAACAAACTCTACAATAAATGCAAAAAGTTGCTGTCCAAGAAAACAAAGGCAAGGACTCAACAATGAAAAGCACCCTCCTTAGCCTTAACAGGAAAATAAGACAACTTGTCAAATACTCTCAGAGCTCCTTTGAGAGAAACCTAGCAAGTGCTGCCCGGGATAACCATAAGGTCTTTTTCAGCTATGTGCATAACCCAAAGTGTGGAACCCAAGCATGTGCAGAACTGGTGATCAGTGGTATCACACACACTGACCCCACAGAAATAGTGAATCTGCTAGTGTATAGGTTTGGCAAAATTTCACTCCTTTATCCCCTCCTAACTTATAACAAACCCTCCCCCAAACTTCCCGCCCACCTTACATATCTGAAGAACAGGTCCTCAAAGTACTGTCCAAGGCAACATGGCCTCTATGGGATCAGATGACATCCCAGACTGTCTTCTAAACAGGGTAAACCATGAACTAGCATCACCACTAAGTACCCTTTTCAATCATAGACTAACCACAGGCTTTGTTCCTGCGGAATGGAGAACAGCTACACTTATTCCCCTCAACAAAGGTGGCCCAGCAACAGACCCAGGGAATTACAGACCCATAAGCCTGACCAGCCTCATCTGTAAGGCCATGGAACATACTATTATGGACCTCATAAATAAAAACATAGGTGACCTCCAAACCCTGTATCCTACCATATTCAGCTTTGTAAAGGGCAGATCATGCCTGTTAAATCTGGTGGATTTCTTTGAAAGTGTTACCAGGGCCATTGATGAGAGCAACTCTGTGCACACAGCATACCTTGACTTGGCAAAGACTTTTGACACAATCCCACATTCAGGCATTATCAATAAACCTAGCAAATTGGATGTAAACCCCTTCATTGTAAGATGAGAACAACAAAATCAATCTACCCCATCTGCCAAAGGTGTCTCAAGGCGGTACAATAAAGTAGGGAAAAAAAGTACACCTCTGCAAGCTTGTACTGTGTCAACAGTGATAAACACACTCTTTATTTGAAGAAAAACAATAAAAGTGTTAAAAACACACATAATTCCCTGTTGAGAGTGCTTTTGGCTTTTTAAGCCTTCTTCAGATCATACATAACAAGTGTTGGGTAAAAACATATATTGTGTTGCAGCCAATCCAGTGGCTTAAAAATATGTTTTATCCTATCAGCTGTGCAGCTTTTAACTCTTAGTCCTTGGTCAGAAGCAAATTCTGCACAGGATCTAGCTTCCAATCAAAATCCTTTGCTGCTGCTGCAGCGTCCTTAGTCAGGTACATATACTCTCTGTTCATTGCATGTCTGCACTCAGAGAAGGTTAACGCCCTATAGTGTGTAAGTGCCAATCAAATTCTTTAAGTATTGTTTCCTTCCAATCACTGATGCAGCCTATTAGAGTGCTGTTAGCAAGCCTTAAGCCAGTCTTGTAAACACTGCCATTTCTTCATTGTTCATAAGAAGTTTTTCATTACTAACCTGCTGTAAAAAGCAGACAATGTTAACCTAATGAAGTGGTTTTACCACTTTTTAACTTAGTTTTAATATTTTTGCTTTTATTTTTATTATTCCTGTTCATCTATGCTTCCTTTATACATTACTGTCTATTAGCAAAAGTTTCCTGGTGGACAAGAGAAAAAATAATTGTTTTTTTTTTAAAGGCCCACATTAAGCAAAATTTCCTCATTGCTTCAATCAAGGAACAAAAGCATTACAAAGGTTCTCATCCTGGTTTTCTGCATATAATGTCATAAAGCCTCATTACTGTCCGAGTTATTAAACATGTAGTTATTCTCCTATTTCCAAAGCACAAAACCCCATTACTGTCCAGATTGTCAAACATGCAGTTATTGTCCTATTTCCAAAGTGCAACGCTCCATTACTGTCCAGATTATAAAATGCGCAGTTATTGTCCTATTTCCAAAGTGCAAAGCTTCATTACTGTCCAGATTATCAAACGTGCAGTTATTCTCCTATTTCCAAAGTGCAAAGGTGCAGTTATTGTCCTATTTCCAAAGTGCAAAGCCCCATTACTGTCCAGATTATCAAACATGCAGTTTTTGTCCTATTTCCAAAGTGCAAAGCTCCATTACTGTCCAGATTATCAAACATGCAGTTATTGTCCTATTTCCAAAGTGCAAAGCCCCATTACTGTCCAGATTATCAAACATGCAGTTATTCTCCTATTTCCAAAGTGCAAAGGTGCAGTTATTGTCCTATTTCCAAAGTGCAAAGCCCCATTACTGTCCAGATTATCAAACATACAGTTATTGTCCTATTTCCAAAGTGCAAAGCCCCATTACTGTACAGATTATCAAGCATGCAGTTATTGTCCTATTTCCAAAGTGCAAAGCTCCATTACTGTCCAGATTATCAAACATGCAGTTATTCGCCTATTTACAAAGTGCAAAGCCCCATTACTGCCCAGATTATCAAACGTGCAGTTATTCTCCTATTTACAAAGTGCAAAGGTGCAGTTATTGTCCTATTTCCAAAGTGCAAAGCTCCATTACTGTCCAAATTATCAAATGTGCAGTTATTGCCCTATTTCCAAAGTGTAAAGCTTCATTACTGTCCAGATTATCAAATGTGCAGTTATTCTCCTATTTACAAAGTGCAAAGCTCCATTACTGTCTAGATTATCAAACATGCAGTTATTGTCCTATTTCCAAAGTGCAAAGCTCCATTACTGTCCAGATTATCAAACATGCAGTTATTCTCATATTTCCAAAGTACAAAGCCTCATTTCTGTCTAGATTATAGACTTTTTATCATACTCCTCTCCCATCTAAAGTTGTGGATAAACTACTTTACAATCAGTTAATAAATTACATATCTAAGTATGACTTCCTCTCAAACAAACAGCATGGATTCAGGAGTCGTTACACCATCTAAATAGCTACACATACTGTAACTAACCATATTAATGAAGCAATGGATACCGTTAAGCTTACTGGAACACTCTTCACAGAACTAAAATGTGCGCTCAGATTTATTAACAACACACTGTTTCTAAAAAATAACTTACATCATTTTGATATCAATGACTCAGCAATGAACTATTTCTCTATTTATTGTCATAGTACAGCTTTTAGAGTTCAGCAAGTCTCAATAGCTGTGACAACAGTACTTATTTATTGCTGTCCCATAAGGATCTATATTAGGCCCTCTACTACTCTCAGGTTTCATAAATAGTTACAGTTTGATGTTCCCAATCAAAATTGCATACTGGGTGTTAATGACAGCATTGTAACTGAACATCAAAAAGCAGCATTATTTATTTATGTATTTATCTACTGTTATTTGTTTACCAGATTGATCTGACAGGGAAAGTAAAATTACCCTTTTTTAATGGAGGCCCTGAGAGAAAAGCTCCAGAACAGTTTCACAAAGCAAATACAATGATCAAGTAACACGAACATTATATGACATACACATAGAGCTTTAAACATTAAAAACAACAGATGGCGGGATTTAAAAACATTGATCAGTAGCAAGTGTAGGTATATACTGAAACAAAAAAATAATGTTGTAGAATTAGGAACATTTTGCAATTCCTGACAAATTAAGTGTATAGACTTATGTTGAAACAATGAAAATAGAGTAGGTAAGACAACTTCAGACCTAAGTACATGACATACGATTACTTGATATGGAATATTAAAGACAGTGATCTTGGTACCACTTGATGAGTGCCTGCAAGCAGAGAGAGAGATACGAATCTAATAACCAGAACAGAGGTAGTAGAAACCAAAGAATAAAAACTAAGAACCACTAACATTAGTTTCCAAAGACACATGGCTAGCCAAAAAATAAACAGTGTATCAGCATTTTAAAATATTTTAATTTTGCTTTAGTTGAGTGCTTTCATCCCTAACAAACAAGACTTCATCAGAACTAAAGCCATAGCTTACAACAGAGCTTATTAAAATCAAATACTAACCATTGTGCTTAGAAAAATCACATGGCACAGCACACTTTACAATGCTATAAATAAAATCTGGAAATAAAAATAAATATTTACAAGACAATATAAAACATTACAAATAAAAGGGGTAGTCACGGGTGCTGCATGTGCCCCTGTATTTGCCATATACACTGATAAGTTGTTTATTTTTTGGCTGGCCATGTCTCTTTGGAAACCAACAATTTGCTGTTTTTTAGAGATATGAAACTCATAATCGTGCAGGAGGTTAGTGCTTATGAAATTAGACAGGTGAGGGATGCAAACAAAAAGGTAGATAGATTAGTTGTGCCCATTGGGAAAGCTAGGTTACAGAAGAAATAAAGGGAAGAGAAGGTAGAGAGGAAGAACATAATTGCACAATATAGTAAAGTTAATCAGGACTAAAAAAGGGACATAGCCATTTATTTCTGCGGTGTTCTCTGAGGTGGTCCCTGAAGTTTGTGCTTTTGTTAAAGTATTTGATTTGAGATGGAAAGAAATTCCATTGCCTAGTAGCATGAGGTGTAAGGACCATCACCAGCATGGCTATTAGCTTAGGTTGTTAAAAGAAGTAACTTATCAGGACAGCAAAAGTTTTACTGGGAGAGTATAGTAGAGTGATGTTAGCTAGGTTAGAATAGTATGACAAATTGAAGATGTGATTGTGTGATATGACTAGTTGGGATAGGACTAGGTAGTATGGAAGCTGAGGTCAAGAAAGTTGCTTAAGTGCCAGGCAGTGGTGAGTTTTAAAAGGGCTGTTGGTGGCAAATGTTGCTCTTATTTTACCATTGTATTAAGTTGGTATGGGCAAAATACAGGTTAATCAGAATTTGAGTGGCATAGAGTATGGCTGGGAGAAAGGATGTTGATGCAACATGTTTGCTAGTAGAGCTAGTAAAGGAGGGTGCAACTCTATACAGCGTTCACAGTTTTTGGTAGATTTTTTTTTTTACATTTATATGTATGTTGAATTTTAGGTTTGCATCAATAGTGACCCTTAACAGTGTGGTATATAAGATGAGTTCAAGTCTAGTGTTGTTTGAGGAGGTAATTTTGAGTATACTTTTGTCAGGGGAATATTGCTTCGGGTGAAGAGCATTAGTTTGTTTCTTTTTTCAGGGGGGGTTGTTAAGAAAGAGTTGAGAGCTGCTTAACCATAATTCAATGAATAAGAACAAGTATCGCTTTTTTTTTCTCACGCATGTGGAGGTTAGTATAACTACAAATCAGTGTGGAGTCACTAGCATATTGAACCAGGGTTACATGTTTTTTGCTGTATGGAGATCGTTTATAAATATGTTTAAGTGTAGGGAGCCTACCTGCATACTGCTTAAATATCTGCATACTTCTCAAATGTATTTGCTGTATACTGTAAATGTAAATTATGAGTATAGTGCTCAAACTTAAAAATTAGATTTTGCAGGGGAAGGTAACCTTTATTCTGTCAGCATTCATGTGCCTGCTGTCTGATCTTGAGCAAATAAGTCACCTAATCAGGCAGCACTTTGGGACAACTAAGAAAATAAGCTAGTTTCCTGGAAGACAGACATAGTAACTGCCCATAAATGTATGAGTTGTACTGCACTGTTGTGAGTATTGTAATCATTGCAATTACATTGACAAGACCTATTTCAAGGTATGGTAATTTAGCTCCGTTTGTGATTTCCTAATATACTGCTTTAACTATTCTGCATTCTACAAATATTCTTTCTTTTATCCTGTTCTGTTGTATATTGTAACCTGCAGTAGTTAAAGCAAAACTTTACTGCCATGTAAGTGTTGCACTAAGTTTTCTCCTATTTTGTATCCCTCCATAAATCCATCCACAACCCCTTTTCCCATTTTTTGCACACTGGGGTTGGGATGTCACTTCACAAGTGACAACCATCTACAGCCAATGTTTGTATGCCTTCTCATAATTATTCTTGGTACGCATTACTATGAACACTATTAGTATCTTTTTCTTATTGATTTGCATTAATAATAACTCTGTCTTTGCCTGAATAGCTTGGACTATGACTGAAATGGATCTGCGGACCAGTCCATCAACCCAGTTAACAAAGTAATAAATAAATAAACTTATGGCCATCCCTAGCTGTCTGATCTTGCACATGCTCTCATTTATGGTCTCTGGGGCTAAAACACCACTCTATGTGGTGAGGAAATCCCCACCATCAACAAACCGAATCCCTGCAGTCTTATCTGAGGTCTTCATTTTTATCTCAAAGCTGCATGCCTTTTTCTATCACTTATCTTGCTGTATACTAAGCCACCATCTACACATGTGCATGATGTAACAGTGGCCTAACTCCAAATTCAGGTACCTCATTATCTGCTCCCATGGCCTACCATGCAGGCTACACTGTTCTACCTAACCAAGCAGCTGTAAGCTGCATGTCCAACGTTTCTGTAATATGATAGAGCTCCATTCTCCTACATCTTGTTCTTGCTGTCCAATGTAGGGGTCTGCAGATGGAATTAACATTTGATTCTACATCTCCCAGTGGTCCCTAAAACACAGTTGCCCCTACTGCAGCAGTTCTATACATAGTGATGATCATCTGGATATAATTTGTTAAGTTTACGACCTATACTGTTACAAATGCAGTGTTTGTTTGTGTTTTTTGGCTTTTCCCGGTTAGGGCTCGCCACAGCGGAACTCTAGTTTGCTAATGATTGGTAGTGGATTTTTACGTACCAGGTTACCAGCCCTGATGCACAACCTTCAACGAAGGCACGCCCCATTCACTTATGTCTCCAAACAGAAGACGCTCTAGCTGAGAATCGAACGGGACAACGTCTTGCTATGAGGCGACAATGCTACCGCAGCACCACCACCACAGTTCTACTGTTACAAATGCAGTGTAAAGGTCCTTAATGCAGCAGTATCTGCCTTGGTAATTCATACAGTGCCTGTAATGTGTGTTGGTTCTGATCTCTCAAAACAGCAAACTGAATGCTGCATGACTATATTGCATCTCCAATTTCTGTAGTGACAATTCTAAACAGTGATGTGCTACATATCTGGCAACAGTAACATTATGGCATAAATGTAATTCTATAATGAATTACAATCAGGGTGGGCATTAGGTCACCTGAGCCAGTTGAGTACAATAGCATCCCACATTTGTTACTGCCAAGAGCTATTGCTTAAAAAAAAGATCTTCTCTTTGAAGACAAAACAAAGCTCTTCTACTCAACAAATATAACAAGCAACTTGCTACTATCAAACTACCACACACTGAGTGCCTCAACCATGACTATAAAGACAATGCCAGTATTTCATTATCAAATGCTGACAGAGTTATAACTAGAAAGTCTGGTGTCATCCCCAAGCTGGCATCTGCTCAACTTATAAAAAAGAAAAATAAATAAATAAATAAAAAATAAACCTCTTGTTGCACTTGAGGAGCAAAACAAAAAAAAGAAAGTCCTCCACTTCATGACTGAAAAAAAATGAGAAATAATTCTTTCTACTATTAGCATACTGCTAACTTGTACCACACCCAAGCGCTTCACTCCTGTCTACCAAAGCAGTATCAGCATTCATTTCTGTACCGGCATTCAGAAATGTCAGTAATGCATTATTGACTGATGAGCAACTGTCGATTATGCTCCCAACATCTTGCATCCAAGGTGCTTGCCCCCATCTCTCTACCCTAACTATGTCACTGTATGCCAATACTGGACTTCCACACAATTGGTGTCTGCCAGATGTGACCTCTGATATCTTTAGGAGTAAGCTTTTAAAAACAGGTCTTCACCTTGATACAAAAAGGTAAAAATATATCTTCTGTTATGAGACCATTGCAAGTTACTTGATACAAATGTAACAAGCAGCTTGCAACAGTTAAACTACCACACACAAACCTTTTTTTACAGAAAATCCCTAACTGATTTTGCCTCATATTTTTCCACCACAGAATATTTTGATTTTCTAGTCAGTGTGGATTACAGTCAGCCAATAATGCCAGACTTTAGAGTTTCATAGGTAATTACTAGGCTAATAGACCTATAAGGTCTTTTTAAGTCTAATCATGTATTCCCCTTTGTAAATGATAGGATAGGGTACCCAGGACCATATAGTTCTGTTTAGATGGCAGACCATTTACAAGCTGCCTGTGCTCAATAGGGGGATAGTGCCAGTCCAGTGCAAATTTTCAATAATCCATCCATTTGTCCAGGTTACATTTGACTAGGGTGTAAAATGAACTCTGCTTCACAGGGATGGACAGTCTGTTCCAATGCAAGGGGAGTTTCTGAAACACATGCCTGTCCCTTCAACATGTTATGTTTATGCTGTAAATGATGTTTAGATCCTTAAGTCAGATATTTCTTATGGTATTAGACTTGTTGATATGCAGCAAGTCTGTCAGTACTGGCTCATATGATGCTTTGTATACCAGCAAAGATGAATGTCCACTAGTCTGTAGGAGACTGAGTATAAAGAGAATGCTGAGCTGGTCTGCGTATTCCATGTGGTTTACACTTGTTTGGAAGGAACTGCTGTGGGAGTCCCATCTTTGGACCTGAATGCCATACACTTTCTAATGAATTGTAAGATACAGAATGATTTCTTTACAACAGTAGACATATGGTGGTCAAAAGCCAAGTCACTGTTCACAATGTTCCCAAGAACATAACCACTGGTCTACTTTTAGGGGGTATATTATTTATGTGGTAATTCCCGGGGAGGATGACTTTCCAAAAGATACTATTATGCATCAGTTAATAGTTTGCCACAAGCCATCTTGGAGGATATCAGTGTCTTTGGGAGATTCTATAATTGTGCCAAGCCTGCAGTTATCTGCAAACTTGGTCAACCAGAGGCCTTTAACATTAGCTTTAACTTCCAAAAAGCAGATACCAAAACGAAGGTGCCACAGCAACAGACTCTGAGAGACTCTGCTGGTGACTGGCTTTTTTTAAAAGGATTCCCCTATATTGACTTCCTCTGTCCTATCTGTGAGCCAGTTGGATATCCAACAGGTGACATAGGGATTTACTCCTAGTTTCATGAGTTTGTCAATAATGCCTAAATGTGGAATAGTATTGAATGCCTTTGTCAGGTCAATATAGACAGCATGTACCATTTTGCCTTTGTCCATTGCTTTGGTCACTTTCTCAAAGAAGTCCACCAGTTGAGCAGGCACAATCTGCCTGCTCAACTGGTGGGCATATGTCCGAACCTACATCAAAGTACTATATGAGTATTTATATAGCTGCATGGAATCAGGAATACCAGACAGGATAAAATCATCCTCCTCAAGGAAGAACCTCCCTGGACTACATGAAAAGAGACATAGAAGAGCTATCATATCATGTGGCCCAGGCAGGTATGACTCTAGCCCTGAGTAGCATCCTGTCTTCACCCAGAATGATACCACAATATAAGGATAAAATGATTGACTTCAACAATTGGCTAAGCTTCTGGTGTCATTCAAAGGGGATCCTGTATCTGTCTACCTGGGACAACATGATCGACAGACCACGATGCTTTGCCAGAGATGGTCTGCACCTGTCGCCCCTAGGATTCAGGTTACTGGCTAAGGCTCTTGCCACCCCTATAGTGCCTTTTTTAGACAAAGTTCAAAGGACAAAACCACCACTGTAACAGGTACAAGCATGCAAAATCTGAAGATAATGCTACTCAGTGCTAGAAGTCTAAACCTCAAAATGCACTCTCTCTCGAGGCACTCCTAAAAATGGAGAACATCGATATCTGTGTAGTAACTGAGGCCTGGTTCAAGGCTCCAGAGAGCACCCCTGCAATACCAGGCTACAACTCTTACCACACGTTTCGGTCACCAAACCAGGATCGAAACACTAAAGGTGGAGGAGTGTCCATATTCACCAAGGATATTCACGCCACCAGGTTAGTTGCCCAACAGAATGTGTCTAAATTTCTCCAGGTGCAACTAACACTAGGTAAGACTGCAATCCAGATTGTAGCTTGCTACAGATCCCCCACCATGCCCCAAGATTCTCACTACACCTTTCTAAACATACTGGAAAATATTAATATACAACCAAACACCCTAATACTGGGTGATTTCAACTACCTTGCTATTAACTGGGAAAACTACTCGTGTACCAACACCTTTGCCCAATGGTTCTTGTAATTCATAAATTTCAATGCCCTGGATCAACTAATCCATAGTCCCACCAGGGGCTCCAATATCCTAGACCTGGTCATTACAAACATGGGAAATCAATGCTCCACACCTATGGTCACCCCCTCGTTGGTCAGGTCAGACCATAAGCTAATCACCCTTAACATCCACATCCCACCCCCAACCCCCAGTAATGAAACCTCCATAAAAAACTTCTCCAAAGCCAACTTCATGCTACTCAAGTCAGAAGTTACAAACTTCACGACACCCATGCAGACGGGAACTGAAAGTTCAACTGCTGAGTCCTACACTAAGGCACTGTATGAGCATATCCACTCATGCATGAATCGTGCCATCCCAAATAGAACCAAGATGTTCTCCTCCAAAAAAAGGAAGCCAATCTGGTGGTCCCCTGCCATAAACAAACTTTACAACAAAAGGAAGAAACTGTTGCAGAAAAGAGGAAAATCCCAGGATGTAAAAAACTCCCTTACCAGCCTCAGTAAGAAGCTGAGATCCCTCATAAAATCCTCCAAAGCTAGTTATGAAAATAAAATTGACAAAGATTCCAAAGACAACCACAAGGCATTCTATAACTATGTCAATAATCTAAATGGCAATACTCAGATCTGCTCTGAGCTACAACAGAATGGCATTAAATATACTGATCCCAAGGATATTGCCAATATCCTGGCAGATCGATTCAGTGCCAGATTCACCCCCTCTCACCCCCTAAATGGCCCATCTCAATACCGGAAGATTGCCAAATTCCGGTAATAACAGCCACACGGGTAAAAAATGCACTCTCCAAAGCTGAGAATACAGCATCCATGGGACCAGATGACATCCCAGACTGTGTACTACATGAACTACAAAATGAACTGGCACCTCACCTAAGTGTCATGTTTAATCATACCCTCACCTCAAGCTTCATGCCCACTGAGTGGTGCACAGCTACAGTCATCCCACTCCACAAGGGGGGATCCACCTTGGATCCCGGGAACTACCACCCCATCAGTCTGACGAGCCTGATCTGCAAGGCCATGGAACGTATTATCATGGAAATTATAAACAAAGACATTGGCAACCTTAAAACACTGGACCCCACCCAGTTTGGGTTTGTGAAGGGCTGATCTTGAATCCTGAATCTGATTGACTTCTTTGAATTAGTCTCCAGAGCTGTGGACGAGGGTAAGACAGTCCACATAGCCTATCTGGACCTCGCCAAGGCCTTTGACACCATCCCCCACTCTGGAATCATAGATAAACTTACTAAGCTGGGCATTAATCCCTACATCACTCGATGGGTTGCCAACTGGCTTACTGACAGAACCTACACTGTAAAAGTAGCTGACTCCAAATCCAGCCCCAAACAAGTGACAAGTGGAGTACCTCAGGGTTCAGTCCTGGGATCTTTCTTGTTTGGCATCTACTTCTTTGAAGTACAGGCCAATGCTAAGGGACTCTGGCTAACAAAGTTGGCAGATGACTGCAAACTGGGAGCCATTATTGAATCCCCAAATGATGTTGATACTCTACAAAAGCGCCTTACAGAAACAGATGCTTGGTGCCAGAACCATGGGCTCAAGCTCAATGCCAAGAAATGTGTAGTTATCCCCTTTGGGAAAAAAACATGTACCCATGAATTACCACATAGGTGGCAGTACACTAAACACCGAAAGTGTGATAAGAGACTTAGGGACACAGGTGGACAGTGGTCTCAACTTCAATAACCACATCGCCACAATAGACAGGAAATCCTTCTATGTGGCACACCTCATCACTAAGGGCTTTTCATCCAGAAAAAAGGAGGTCATTGTCCCACTGTACTCATCCCTCATTAGACCCATTATAGAATACAATGCCCCATTTGGTATGTACCTCTCAAGACATCTGCAACAACTGGAAAGGCTGCAGAAATACCTCACTAACAGAATCACAGGCCTAAAGCAGATGCCCTATACTGACCACCTTAAAAAACTCTAGCTGTACTCTGTCTCATATCGTCTACTCCGAGGCAATCTCTGCTTAACATACAAGGCCATGTCAAACCCAGAGCTGTTGGAAATGCCACACTTAAAAAAATCCCAATCCCTCAAAGCCACATGCTCCAGGGATCTAAATCTTGTCATCACAATAAACAAAACATGCTGGAAGGATAGGTTCCTGACCCAGAGACTCCCCAGACTATGGAATAGACTGCCCATACATGTCAAGCAAAGTGCCTCTTTGGCCCTCTTCAAAAGGAACCTTGATGATTGGATGGGAGAAAGGAAATTCACCCCGGGGATCACGTCAGTCGCCCTGCTAGACAGGGGTCCAGGGAAGTAAATAGTGTGGGAAGAAATAGCCAGGGAATTGTTATGGCTAGGCTTGTATAGGCCCTAGGGCCGATAGCCTAGTACCAACCTATGAACCTATGAACCTAAGAGTAAAACTCTCTGGTGGACATCAGCAATAAATAAACTCTATAATAAAAGGGAAAAAAATTGCTGTCCAGGACCAAGAAGGAGCAGGTGTCTAATTGGAAGCAATCTCTCCTTAGCCTGAACAAGCAAATAAGAGCACTAGTGAAATCCTCCAAAGTAAACTTCAAGTCCAAACTGGCCACATCTACTAAAGACAATCATAAGGCCTTCTTCACATATGTCTGCAGTCTCAAAGGAAGTACTCTGATCTAGTCAGAACTGGTGGTCAAACACACCATATACACAAGTGCTGTAGATATAGCCAACCTGCTGGCAGACAGCTTCAGTGAAAACTTCACCCCTCTGTCCCCCACTCAGTAAATCAGGACACCCCCAGCACCTGCCCACCTCCCTTATCCCTAGGGAGCAAGTCATCACTGTCCTCTCAAAGGCAAAAAATACAGCCTCCATGGGATCGGATAACATCCCAGGCTGCATCCAACGTGAACTCAGACAGGAACTTGCAGCACCATTAGGCACCCTATTCGACCAAAGCCTGAGTACCGGCTTTGTCTCAGCCAAGTGGAGGACAGCCACTGTCATCCCTTTGCACAAAGGTGGAGCATCCACCAGCCCAGGAAATTATAGACCCATTAGCCTAACTAGCCTGATCTACAAGGCCATGCAATGGATTATCATGGACCTCATTAACAAGGACATTGGCAACCTCCAAACACTCAATCCCACACAGTTCCATTTTGTCAAGAGGAGGTCATGCCTGTTAAATTTGGTCGAATTCTTTGAGACAGTCAAAGCCATGGATGAAGGGAAGATGGTACACACTGCCTACCATGACCTGGCCAAAGCCTTCAATACTATTCCCCACTCAGGTACAATAGATAAACTCTCTCAACTAGTCATCAATCTGCATGTTACCAGATGGGTAGCAAACTGGCTCACTGATAGAACCCACATAGTCAAAATAGGAGAAGCCACCTCAAGCAGTAGATCTGTAATGAGCAATGTACCCAAGGGATCGGTCTTGGGGCCTCTGTTGTTTGGAATATACTTTTCTGAGGTGTAGACCAAAACCAGTGGGCTATGGCTGACCAGGTTTGCAGATGACTACAAGCTGGGCACTGTCATCAATTGCCTGCCAGAAACATGGCCTCAAACTGAATGCCAAAAAAATGCATCATCGCCCCCTTTCGGGAGAGTGACATCCCCACAAATGATCACATTAATTACAAGATCCTAAGCACATAATCAGTCATGAGGGACTTGGGCAACTAGGTTGATAGCAAACTGATATTTGACCACCATATTGCCTCCATTGTGCAGAAATCTTTCTACATGGCCCACCTCATTAGTAAGGGTATCTCATCCAGGGACAAAGAGGTCATAGCATCCCTATATTCTTTCCTTATAAGACCCGTTATTAAGTACAATGCCCCTTTCGGCATGTACCTCACAAAGCACATGCAGCAGCTGGAGAGACCACAGAGGTTCCTTACCAGGAGAATCCAGGGCCTCAAACATCTACCTTACACAGATAGGTTAAAAGCCCTGTCCCTCTACGCAGTCTCATACAGACTCCTCAGAGGTGACCTCTATCTGGCATACGAAGCAATTTCAGACCCCACCTTGATGGGACTACTGTATATCTGCAAGTCCACTCAAGTAATCCACACGTGTGACCTCATCCTGGTCTGTGACATCAATAGGACTTGTAGGCGGGACAGATTTGTGTCCCAGAGACTCCCCTTTCTGTGGACTAGACTCCCTCTCCACGTCAAGCAGAGTACCTCATTAAGCCTTTTTAAGCACAACCTGGATAACTGGACAGGGAACAGAAAATACACCCCTGGGATTCCACCAGTGTCTCTGCTGAACAGGGGCATTGGATGCTGACTTGTCAGAACATAGGCTAAATTATTGGCTAGGATTGTAAGAGTCTCAGGGCCAATAGCCTAGTAACTTCCTATGATCCTATGATCTTTGATGAATCCAAACTGTGCTGGATCCAGTATTTAAAGATTTCCTATGTCCTTATTTATAATGTCCAAGATAATTCTTTAATAATAGATAATTCTTTTTGGCCTTACATATGATGCTAGTCAGATGTATAGATCTGTAACTACTTGGGTTAGTAGATGGCCCACCTCTGTGCAGAGGGATAACTGTTACATCCATTAATTTGACACAAATCCAGTTTGGAGGCTAAGGCTGAACAGTGAGCTTATTGAGCCCAATAGGTCATGTTTCATGCTATTCATGTGACATTATTAAAGCCCATAGATACATTATTTTCCACTTTGTAAATCTCTTTGTGGACCTATTCACTAGTGATAGCCAGGGGAGTTATGACTGAGGAATCTTTTGGGAGTTATTGGGCAGTGGGGTTAAATTGGAGCTAAATTTATCAGCAAGTAGGTTTGCTATATCCTCCATATAGCTGGTTCCATTTACAATTAGTTCAGCACACTTTTGTTTGTTACCTTTGAGGTTGTAGGCATAGTAGAAGAAGGCTTTATGTTTGTCCTTTGACTGTCAGGTTATTTTTACCTGAATTTTAGTTATGATGGCTTTGACAGGACTTCTGACTTGCTTACTTAGTTTTATGAGGGTTTTCTTGCCTTGCTGGACTTTGCCCTTCCTAGGTTAGGCCATGTTTTTCTTCCCTTTGTTATATAACTTGTTGATATTGGGATTCCACCAGGGTGGTTTGTTCTTTGAGTTAATCCATATGGGTACAGAAGCCAAGTTGCAGTTGTTTACATGATGATATAGAGTTTCTGTCAAAAATTCCACATAGGCAACAGTGTTCACATGGTTTGAAGTGGCTTAAAATTTTGACAGGGTATCGCTAAATAGTAGGTGTTTTGCTTTGGAATAATTTCTAAATGCACAAGGTTTGGATGTGGTGACAGGTTTTAGTTTGATTTCAAATGAGACAGTAGCTTTTAGTTTGATTTTAAATGAGAGAGCCTTAAGATGTGACCTGAGAAGTGAGGACATTACACATAGATGGGTGCAAAGTTCCTCCATTTTTGTGAAGATCAGGTCAGGGATGTTGGCACCCCTAGCAGGTCTACAGACTAGCTGGTGTACAGCATTGTGTTGACAAAGTCCGGGAATCTCTGAGCCCATGCACTGGAACTTGTGTATGTTTTCCAGTTCGTACTGCGGTACTTGAAGTCGGCCAGGGCTACAAAATATTTCATATACATGTTGACACAAACCATGAATAACAGTAATTTTTACAAATTGTCCCTGATTTTGAAAATTTGTTTCCCATTGTTTTGCCTTCATCCAGAATTTTTGAGCAAAGAAGTTGAGAGATGTATGCTGAAAATGCAATATCAGCTTTGAAATCCTGGTATCACTCCACTCAACTGTCAGGAATTCTGCAGAATATCCAGATTTTTTTCTCACATTTTGGACTGTTCCTCATAAAATTTGTGATTTTCTGTCAAATCAAGTTATTTGAGACTGAAGCCCCCAATCATGTCCCACATTGCTCAGGCTGGCTTTGACTGCAATGCTAAGTCAGATATCTCAGCCCTCATAAATGCATCAAATAAATCATGTGGCCTACTTATCCTGAACCTCAATATTGAAAGATACATATCTGTAATAACGGTTACATGCTGTTAGTTGTATGCATTTGCTGATAATGTGCACCAGCAATGCAATGTCACCTACCGTGCTATGTACTGCAGATAACTGTGTCAGGTTATACAATGATGGCAAATGCTGTCAACCTATTGTTTCAGACATGCATTGGTTTGCAGCAGATACATTTGCACACAATCACACACACACACACACACGCACACACACACACACACACACACACACACACACACACACACACACACACACACACACACACACACACACACACACACAAACATATACACACATATAAAAATGCGTTTAGCAAGAAAGAGAAATTGGTCTGTACAGCAAATAATGAGCTTTTCAGATAGCAAATCCTTCTTGGAAATGCAGGGGAGTAATGGTCATTCATTTCTCAGAAGCACACCCTGGAGAGAGACTGCATTTCCAGCTCATTTGGTAGAAATACATTGGGCATTATCTGGCAGTTAGTGCAGAGGATTAAAGCTCTGAGCTGTTAATGAGCTGTTTCCTGTATCTAACATTACAGGGTTAATTACTTCCATCTCCAATTGTAAAATATAGGACTCTAAGCAAGTCACTTAACCAGACAATGCTCCCAGGGTGCCCCTTAAAAAGACACTTGTATCCAGCGGGCGTACTCATTTAAATATGTATAAACTAAAATGTATTGTATTGGATGCTGTAATGTCATGCATAGACATTCAACAATTTTGCATGTATATCTGTATTAATCACATTATATTCTACAGATGGTAGACTCCATACATAATACATGACATGTACTAGCATTAGGCAATAACAAATAATGCAGCATATTGCCATGCAATAATTATATTTTCTTGTTGTTCATGTTGTTAGAAGACAATGCTAAGGAATGCACACCATTATCATGTGCATTTTAAATGGCATTTGCAGTACAGTGTGGGAATACTATAAAAGCCACATGCAAGGGTGTCACTCTTTTATAGCAAATTCTTCATTAGGAAGCATAGAAACATAGAATTATAGTGCTGTGTCACAAGAAAATCTATTATTGATGTTTCAAGGCATCCCTATGCTAAGGTTGCAGGAGAAAGACACTTTCTATATGATACACCTCAGTCAGAGTGAACAAGATCAGTGTGTTGGCATTGCCCCCTTGATATCATTTTTGTGATATGCCAATTGCCAGTTATGTAACCCACAACATCAGCAAATCATGATATGGACAGCAACACCACCACTGCTAAAGTAGCATGTCCCAAAGACGTGAGAGGCTTAGCCAGTGGATGGCAAACAATCATTAAATAAATGCATATTTAATCTGGGGATCCCTGATGCCTCTGTCCTAACTCCAGAAAACAATGGCTGCCTGTGTTCACCTGAACTGTGTAAAATAATTTGTAGTAGGGCTTTCTACTAGATATATTATAAGTAATATAATATAGGATACCTTACACCATGATCTGATATGCAGTAATATAATATTATAATGCATCTATCTATTATTTACACATATCACAAATGACCTTGTTTATAATATCGTGCATTTGTTTAGGCTGTGTGACGGGACACAGATACTTATGCACTGTGTGATTATGCTTGTTTGCATTACTGCTGTTGGTAACCTATGATAACATTTACTATGTCGCATATCTGTTATTCTGGTTCTATTTCTAGGGTATAGTCATTTGTCACATTTACAGCAATAAGATCGCTAAGCTATGGGGCAGACGCCTTTGAGGCTTGGCCAACCTCCTAGCTGTATTGCAGGATAGGCAAATAAACATTTTGTTGTGAGTGATGTTTTCCAGATACCTGGCCCTTGCCTCTTTTTTCCATTACACTTTTTCTTCACTGTGAAATTCACAAATTCATACATATGTCTATCTCACTTATTTCATATTGTGCTACTGTTTCTTATGCACAGCTTCATAAGGGGTTATAGTGGTAAGCCCTATGTTCTTGATCCTGTAATTATCATGTGTGTAGAGCAACACATAAATCAAACTGGCTACAAAGAATAATCTATCAGAACCAACACTTTTCTGTCTGGATTCTAGGTAGTTAATGTTGCTACTTCCCAGCAATATCTGCAGTCTGTCACCAGTACCTTTCACCCTCTCTCTCTCTCTCTCTCTCTCTCTCTCCTTCTCTCTCTCCTTCCTTCTCTCTGTCTGTCTCTCTCTCTCTCACAACAATTAACTCTACATCACTCATTCAAAGGCAGAACTTAGGACCATACAGGAATGAAGACAGGCTTAAATCAACCCGACACTGTCATTGTAATCAAAAAGCTTATGGAGTGGCCCATATGATACGCAAATTAATTTTTATCTGCTCCAAAGGAAAAAACATTCATCTTAATACCACACTGCTTACCTTCATAAGTTCTGAGGTCATTAATAGTTAGTTGATTTTGGTGGATCATTTATAGCCTATCCAAGCAATGCTCACTCAGTATGTTTCTCCTCTCCAAAAGGATTTGAAGGGTCTGTATGGAGGTGTATGACAATAGGAGGTACTGCCAGCCATGCCAGGAGAAATAGGGCAGTGGATTTGTAACATATGCCAGCACAACTAGCTGGAATTTTGTAAATAATTATATGTCACTTGTATATCAAACTGATTTGTACAGATGCTTGTGCTGAAAATGCATTTGTGAGGTTGCTTGTGTTAAAATATATCAACAGTGTGGCTGCTGGAAGGAAAAAATACGCATACATTATTGTAACTGTTTAAATGTATACATTGTAACAGCATATACTGGAAGTGTAGAGGTTAATCTTAATTTATTTTATTTATTTATTTATTTATTTATTTATTTATTTATTTTATTTTACATTTGTTTACTGGGAAGGTTCGACTGGGGTAGTAGCCTGTTTTCAGTGGAGGCCCAAGGAGAAAAGCTCCATACAGTATATTAGGTTCACAAGAAGATACAGATTAGTAGAGCATTATAAGTTTCATGCATAGTTATACATGGATTTGAAAAGCATCGTAAGTATTATACATAATTATAAATAATTATACATAGGTTTGTAAAGCATCATAAGTTTTGCACACCATTGAACTATACAGACAGTGATTAACAACACTATAGTATATTATAGGCATGGTTTCAAGTAGTTGAATCAAGGGAGAAAAACAGAGTTATCATTTAAAATTTTGTTTGGAGTAATATAAAGTTAGGTAAGGGTACTGGTAGATGGCATGGAGAAGATAGCCTGTATCCACAGATCAGAGGAAAGAGGTGGCTAGTATGAGGACATGTCCTAAATTATCCAGGGGTAGTGCAGGAGCATAGCCACTTGTTTTATAAGTGTTCCTTGAGCAGAAGTTTGAATTTGGCAGTTGAGGTAGTGTTGTTTATGTGTTGGAGTATGGAGTTCCAGGTTTTTGCTATTTGGTTAGAGATGAGAGAGTCACCAAAGCTGTTGTTGACTCTGGTGACTTTTAATTGTAGTTTATTGAATGAGCGAAGGGTACAGTTGGTAGAGTATAGCTGGATTAGGTTTTGAAGGGAAGGACAGTTATCAGGTCAGTGTATAATGGTGTGGACAACAGTAAGTTGGTTGAGTGATAGCAGGTTTGGTAGTTCAAGCCATTTTAGGTGTTTTAAAGCAGTACAGTGGTGTGTTTGGTTGGGGAGGTTGGTAGCAAATTTAGCTATTTTGTGATAGCAGGCTTCTAGTTTGGTAACATCAGATTTCCTAAGGTTAGTGAAAATAGGGGAAGCATAGGATAGCAGATATGATTTGGCAATTGATTGTCTTGTGGTTGGGGTGAGAAATATTTTAGTTCTATATAGTGAACCAAGTTTAATGTGGACCTTTTTTATGGAGAGTGCTATGTGTTTGTCATATTTTAGTGAGTTGCCGATAGTGACTCCTAGTAATTTGGCATTGTCAACAGGTTTGATTTTTGTATTTTTGGAGGCAAGGATCTAAAAGTGGGTGGGGAAGTGATGTTCTGTTATTAGTGAATAGCATAAGTTTTGTTTTGTTAGGGTTTAAATTTAGTTGGTTTTCTGTTAGATATTGCTTTATGTCAGAGAATGCCTTTTACGTCCTAGTCATGATTTCAGGGATGGTGGGAGCTGAGCAAATGATGGTGGACTCATCTGCATATTGGACAGTTGTGGCATGATTGGATGCAGAATTAAGTTTATTGGTAAAGATGGAGAAGAGTAATGGGCCTAGGATTGAGCCTTGTGGGACTCCAACAGAGACAGGCAGGAGGGTTGACTTTTCATCCTGCCATTTGACTGCTTGTTGACATTCAGACAGGTAAGTATGAAACCATGTGATTGCGGAGTGGGAAAGATAAATGGCAGATAATTCGTATAGTAAATTTTGAAGGGAAACTGTGTCAAATGCTTTTGACATATTTAGGAAAGTAGCTGATACATGGTTGCTACTGTTTCTTAGCTGGTTGATAGAATTAATGAAGTTAAGGAGGGTGGTAGTGGTGCTGTGTTTAGGTCTAAAACCATGTTGGGAGCTAGAGAGGATGTTGTTTAGTAGTAGGTGGGTGACTAGTTGAGAGTGTATGCATTTTTCTAGAATTTTGCTTAGGGCTTAGTATGACAATTGGCCTGTAGTTTGTTAATTCTGTGGATGTTTCTCCTTTGTGTAGGGAAATTATGTGGGAGATGTTCCAGAGTTTAGGGACGTATTGTTCAGAGATGGAATGGTTAATGAGTACGTAGACTGGATATGAAATTGAGTCTGCTGCTAACTTTAGAAATTCAGGGGGAAGTTGGTCTGCAGCAAGTCTTGTTGGTTTTAGTTTGAGGAGGAGTTTTTTTTTTTTATGTAGCTAGTTTGTATGGGCTTAAAAGAGAGACTGGTGTTATGAGGGGTATAATTATTGGGAATACTTAGTGGAGTGCTATTATTATTCTTTGGCAGGGACTGTTTGGAGTTTATGAAGTGAAAGTTAAATTGGGCTGCTGTGCTGTCTGTGGGAGTGGGGAGGTTGGGATGGGGGTGATGGTTTGTCCTGGGTTTAAGAGTTGCTTAATGGCGGCCCATAATTTCTGAGGGTTGTTTTGGTGTTTTTGCTGGAGTAGTGTGTAGTAAGATTTTTTGTTATTCCAAATGTGTGTTTTGGTTAGGTTTTTTACTTGGTAGTACTTTTGGAGGGAAGTTTGGGTTTTAGGTGATTGATAGTACAGCCAGAGTCTCTCTTTTTGCTTCATTATTTGTAGTGTGTCTGTATTTAGCCATTGATTTGGTTTTGCTTTGATGCGGTTTCTTCTGATTGGGACCAGAGAGTTAAGTGTGTTTAGGAATAAGTTACTGAAGTATTGGACCGAATCATCTAGGTTAAGGTGTTTAAGGGGGTGCAGTTGCATTGTTTTAGGATTGAGTTGAAGGTTTCTATGGAGAAGTGTCTTTTGTTGTGGATATATTTATATACGGTTGTTTTAGCTGGGCTTATTTTTTGTCTAAGAAGGAAGATGGGCATGTGGTCACAAAGGGAGTCTGGGAGGCAGCAGAATTGGTTACATATGTTTGGCTGGTTGGTGAGAATCCAGTATAGTATGGAATGCTTGTTAGTATGTTTGCTGATTCTTGTTACAGTAGAAATTAGTTGTGAGAATCCAAGGAGACTAATAAAGTTAGTAGAGGGTTCTGAGTTACATGTGGACCAGTCTAGGTTGAAGTCACCTAAGATAAGTGTTTCTTGGTTATATGTGGAAGAGGACCAGTTGAGAAGGTTTTCAATTATAAGGGAATTGTTGCCAGGGGGAATGTAGGCAGATATAATGATAATGCACTTATTTGCATTTAGCAGTAGGTGAGAGAATGATATTTTTAAGTTAGGGGATTGAGGTAGGTTACTAACCAGGAGTAAATTCCCCTGACTTTGCAAAATATTCTTGAAATTAAATTTCTTTATGGGTTAAGCCATGAAGATGTTATACCACAATTTTGAATGGAGCCAGAGACTCAATGTCTGTGCTAGAAAATAATTGGTCACTCGTAAAGGAAGAGTGAAATGGTTTTATGGTTTTATGACTTCGAGGAGATCTGAGCAAAGCTTTATCTGTGTGTATGGTAACACATAGGTGCCTTCTAGTGTTGGTGATAGCATGGGAAACAGAGTGGGATGAACAGATGTGTGTGATGTCATTCTGTAAGACAAAAATAATATTTAGATAGCAGTAGGAGTTTGATCTCAGCATTCTGCACTCTGCCTTGGATCTGACAACAAGGACCACTCACCCACATCATCTTGCCTTGTGGTAGTATGTAACTTAACTAGGGAACAGTAATTATTTTAGATTAGTCAGGAAAATATAGTGAGATTAGAAGTACTGTTTTTCTATAGCTGTATGAAACTTTCCATCGGTGTTATTTTTAATACTCCCTGTAACTGAAACTCTAGTGTTTACTGTAAATAGATATTTAGTATTCTCATGTTATTTTATTACTTATTATTAAATATAGTTAAGCTTTTTCATTGTGGCTGGTCATTTTTAGAAAATATTTAAGTTTTGAGAGTATTTGCATATATTTATTTGGTGATAACTCTGGTCACTCCCGAAACCCTGGCTGTTTGGTCAACATTACCATTTGTATTAATATTAATTTTATTCAGTATAATTAGATACCCTTTTAAGAACCTTATAGTAACTGACTGATAGAAGTGAATCTACCTTATAGTCTGGGCAAAGTTAGTAGACTGGGTAATCTGTGCCAGCTTTTCCCAGGTGTGTGTGTGTGTGTGTGTGTGTGTGTGTGTGTGTGTGTGTGTGTGTGTGTGTGTGTGTGTGTGTGTGTGTGTGTGTGTGTGTGTGTGTGTGTGTGTGTGTGTGTGTGTGTGTGTGTGTGTGTGTGTGTGTGTGTGTGTGTGTGTGTGTGTGTGAAAACTAAATTTGAAAGAGTGTGTTTTAGCTACTTGGGGCAGAGGCACAAAGCACTGATTTCACAGAGAGGGTGCTGAAAGACTTGGCTTGGACACTCAGCTGAGGACCTAATCTTACAGCTGTACCAGTGGGGAGTCTTACTGGAGAACTGGAGGGGACAGATAGAGACACCCAGAACCTGGAATGAGTGTGTTTCCTATGTGCTCTTAAGGGAAATTGTGCTTGATGCAGAGAGAGAGCTACATCTGGAAATACTGAGTGTATCCATTTGTATTCCAAGTGAACGTCCCTCTACTGTGTCAGTGGTGAGGATTCAGGCTCCTTGATTACTAGCCCAGCATGGGGGCATCACATATTGGTGAGCAGTGGTGTGGATACTGAGCTTCTGCAAACTGGAAGCAGATGTCATTAAAGTTGTGCATTTTCTCAGCAGCCAAAAGGTAGATATTCAGAGTTTCATATCACAACAGTTTTATTCATTTTTTTTTTGTTAGTTTAGTTTAGTCAGGGAGAGCAAGTAAGGATTAGCAGAGGATTAAGGCAAGCTGACAGAGAACCAGTTGGCCAAGGTGTGCAAAGCCAAATGGCTAGTGTATGCCAGACCTGACTAAAAAGAAAATTATTTCAGCCTTAGTTGCAGCTCAGACCAGCAACCAGGAGGATAAACAGTCTAGTGATGGGAATTTGCAGCCTTCAGAAACAGGACAGTCCAACTTTTCCTCAGAGGACTTAAAAAATCCTTCTGGAGTTAAAGAGACTTGAACTGGAGGTCAAGCATTTGGAATTAGAATCAGCAGAGGGACAGTGGCATTTGGGAGATGAAGAAAAGGAGAAACAGATGGAATTAGAATAAGCAGATAGGCTGTGGCATTTGGAGGCTGATGAAAATGAGAAGCAGTGTCAACATTACAGTGAGATACTGACTCTTTGCCAGGGTCATGGAGATAATGGGGAAGGGAATAACCAAACCCTAGAAGCAATAAAGGTCAGTATATTTCTTCTACAATTTACAGAGGGTGATAATTTTGATAGTTTTATCCATATATTTGAAAGGGTATGTAAACAGTACAATGCTGACCAAGGGCTCTGGGTATGGTTCCTGACCCCCTTACTCCATGTTAAAGCTGTAACTGCTGTCTGTAAATTGTCTGCTATTGATTGTTTAAACTATGAAAAAGTCAAATTTTGTTTACTAGAATGTTCTAAGTTAACACCTGAAGCTTACAGAAAAAGGTTGCACGAGCATAGATACAAAGCAGATGGATGTGTGTGTGATGATTTTGCTGAGCTAAGCACTTATTTTCATTGTTGGGTCAGTGAATGTCAGGTCACCACATTTGAAGGGCTGGCAGAACATTTGGTCAGGGAACAAGCCCTTAGCACTTTGCCCGTGGACATGAGAATCTGATTGGCAGACCGAGAATGCAACTCTGCAGATGAGCTGGGGAAGAAAGGGGAGCTCTACTTAGCAAACAGTGCATTACTGCTCAGGAAAGGGATACCCAGTGCTGCACATGGATATAATGGAACCCATGGTGGGCAGCCGAAAGCCCCAACAGAGTCCACCAGTAACAGGGGAAGCAGCTAGTTCAGGTACACAGCCAGGATGAAGGATTAAATGTTTTAAATGTAATCAGTGGGGCCATGTAGCATATAAATTTCCACAGAAGCAATGTGAGGAACAAAAGGTGGGGCAGCCACTAAGTTGGAATAACAATATGCCAGTGGTAAGTTGTATGGAGAGAACAGGGGTACCAAATTATCACCAGAGATTATATCTTATCTTAGTGTATGGAAAACAGGCCACTGCTAAGAGAGACACAGCCTTTGACATAACCACTGTGAAGCCTACAGTGGTTAAAGAGAAGTACTTGCTTGGGTAGTCCACTCCAATCAGACCTTTAGGAGGGACCCCATTCAAAATTACTTTGGTCAGGGTTCACCTTGACTGGGAGGCTTTAAAGGAAAGCAAGCAAGTAGGTGTGTTTGAGGATATCCCTGCAGATGTCTTGATAGGGAATGATTTTGATAATACAGTACCTTGTGTGCATGCAGCGGCGCACATTCAGGCTTGCAGACAAGCATGTGGGTCTGGTAGCCTGGGAGAGACCCATAAAGACCTCATACCTGAAGCCAGGGCTCATGAGGTGGCTATTTCAAGGAGGGAGCTACCCTGTAGCAATGATCCTGAAGGTGAGCCACAGTTGCTGGTAGGTATTGATGTTCCCTTGGAGAGAGTGACTGCATGGGCAGAGGTGAGTGGTAGTATCCAGGCTGACAGTGAGGTACCGCTGTCTGAGGATACCAGTCTTCCTGTGAAAGGGGAGCTGGGATGAGTCACAAAAGTAGAGCTGAGGCAGGCTCATTTCTCAGACCCTACACTAAGAGGCTTGAAGGAGGTAGCTAGGGAGCCACCTGATTCTCAAGGAAAAGGAGACTCTATATACTGGAACAAACAGCTACTGTATAGAGAGTAGTCAACTTTCAGAGGGCTAGAGGGTGAAGGAATACACCAGTTGATAGTGCCTAGAGTCTACAGTCTGGCAGTTCTAGCCATAGCCCATGACATTCCGTCTACAGGTCATATGGGCACAAAGCGTACAAAGAGACGAATTATGCAGAACTTTTATTGGTCTGGGATTTCAGATTGTGGCTAAGGATATTGTGAGGCCTCTGAGTACCCCATGCTCCACAGGGAAGAAGTATATCCTGGTGGTAGTAGATTATGCTACCAGATACCCTAAGACAGTGGCTCTGTCCTCCATTGAGGCAGAAAAGGTGTCAAATCCTTTGTTAGAAATTTTCAACAGTGTAGGTTTTCCAAGAGAAACATTGACTGACAGAGTTGCCAACTTCATGTCAGAACTGCTGGCTTGTCTGTGGAAGCACTGTGGGGTGAAGCACCTAAAGACCACCCCCTACCATCCCCAGACTAATAGTCTTGTGGAGAGGTTAAACTCTACACTAAAGGTGATGGTATAGACATTCGCAGACCAGTTTAAGAGAGAGTGGGACAAATATTTGCTCCATCTGCTGTTTGCTTACAGAGAGGCACCCCAGGAATCCACAGGTTTCTCACCGTTTGATTTGCTGTATGAGCATAGGGTGAGGGGACCTTTAGATATGATTCATGATAAGTGGGAGGGTGAGTGTGAATCCCACAAGGAGTTTGTTGTGGTATATGTCCTAAACCTCAAGACAAGGCTCATGGAGTGCATGGGCTTGGCCCAGGAGAACCTGGCAGGAGCCCAACAGCAGAAAAAGGTCTGGTATGACAGGACTGCTTGAGCCAGAGAATATGCTGTGAGGCAGCAGGTTATGATTCTCATTCCTGTCAGGTATGCTGTGAGGCAGCAGGTTATGGTTCTCATTCCTGTCAGACACAATAAGCTGCAGGCAGCTTGGGAGGGACCTTGCAAAGTGATAAGGAAGGTCAGTGATGTCAACTACATGGTAGAACTGCTAGGCAGGAGGCAAGGGCACAAATTGTATCATGTAAACATGATGAAACCTTACCATGATAGGGAGGCCCTGGTGTTAAGTATTTGAGTATGAGGCAAGAAGAGTCTGAGAGGTATCTATGCCTACAGTGAGCCAGCCAGCAAAATCCTATTACTATGGTGGAGCCTAGGGTTGCAGGTATATGATATGACAGTGCAGCACTGTAGAAGGATTAGCAATGCCAAGGCTGGTGGAATCTCAAGACAGGGTATGGGATAATGTATTCCCAGATAGGGTCATTCCTGTCAAGCAACATCTTTCAAGGGGCACTTGAAAAACTATCTTGAGTCTTCAAAGGATGGAGAGGTGTGATGATAGAAGGTACCGCCAGCCAGGCCAGCAGAAATAGGGAGTAGATGTAAATAATTATATGTCATTTGTATATCAAACTGATTTGCACATATGCTTGTGCTGAAAAATGTGTTTGTGAGGTTTGCTTGTGTTAAAATGTATCAACAGTGTGCTCTGTTGGAAGGAAAAGAAATGTACATGCATTATTGTAACTGTTTAAATGTATGCATTGTAACAGCATATACTGCAAGTGAAGAGGTTAATCTTAATCCATCTGACTTTGTAAAATATTCTTGAAATTAAATTGCTTTATGGGTTAAGCCATAAAGATGTTATCGCACAGTTTTGAATGGGGCCAGAGATGCAATGTATGTGCTAAAAAATAGTTGGTAGCTCCTGTAGGAAGAGTGAAATAGTATTATGGTTTTATAACTTCCAGAAGATCTGAGCAAAGCCCTATCTGTGTGTATGGTAACACATATGTGCTAAAATTCTGTCAGCTTGTAGTGTTGGTGATAGCATGGGAAACAGAGTCAGATGAACAGATGTGTATGATATACTGTAAGCCAAAAATAATATTTAAATATTAGTAGGAGTTTGCTCTCAGCATTCTGCCTTGGATCTGACAAGTAGGACCACTCACCCACATCATCTTGTTTTATGGTAGTAAGTAACTTAACTAGGGAACAGCAATTCCTTTAAATTAGTCAGTAAGATTAGAAGTATTGTTTTTCTATAATTGTTTGAAACTTTTCATCTGTATTATTTTTAATATTCCCTGTGACTGAAACTCTGGTGTTTACTGTAAATATATATTTAGTATTCTCATATTCTTTTATTATTTATCATTAAATATATTTAAACTTTTCATTGTGGTTGGCCCTTTTTATACAATATTTAAGTTTTGAGAGTAATTGCACATATTTATTTGGTGATAACTCTGGCCACTCCTGAAAGCTGGCTGTTTGGTCAACATTACCATTATTATGTATTAATATTAATTTCACTCAGTATAATTGGATACCTTTTTAAGAGCCATAGAGTAACTGACGGGTGACAGTGACTCTACCTTATAGTCTGGCAAAAGTTGGTAGAACAGGTATTCTGTGCCAGCCTTTCCCAGGTGTGTGTGTGTGTGTGTGTGTGTGTGTGTGTGTGTGTGTGTGTGTGTGTGTGTGTGTGTGTGTGTGTGTGTGTGTGTGTGTGTGTGTGTGTGTGTGTGTGTGTGTGTGTGTGTGTGTTTGTGAAAATTAAATCTCAAAGAGTGTGCATGTCAGCTACTTGGGGCAGGTACACGAAGCACTGGTTTCACAGAGAGGGTGCTGGAGAACTTGGCATAAACACTTGGCTGAAGACCTAACCTTACAGCTGTACAAGTGGAGAGTCTTATTGGTGACCTGGAGGGAGACAGATACACCCACACTCTGGACAGAGTGTGTTTCTTGTGTGCTCTTAAGGGAAATTGTGCTTGATGCAGAGAGGTTTGCATCTGGAAATACTGTGTGTATCCATTTATATTCCAAGTGAATGTCCCTCTCCAGTGCCAGTGGTGAGGATTCGGCTCCTTGATTACTGGCTCAGCGTGAGGATGTCACAAGGTGTATTTGCCATTTCTCATCCATTCAGTCACTTAGTGTTTGAAAATGTTTAGGAAGTTACTTTGTTTACTGTGGCTAGAAGCTCATTCCATAGTACAGAAATTCTGTGAGAAAGGTATCTATCCTGCCAGGAGGTTCTGTTTATGTTTCAGTGGAAATTTGGACCATTTGAGGCCTTGCAAGTTAGGCAGACATCACCCTGCATGAGTTTGTAGGAGAACAGAAATAGATCCAGGGCTTTATGACATTTTACATACGACAAAAAAGCTTAAGTCTTTGAATTTCTTAGTGAGGAAGAGTTCTGGCACTTCAAGTCAGTCCATGCATTTGGGAAGGTACATGCTGAAGATGACTTCATACTCAATTATGTGCCTAAAAAGGGAGGAGTAGAGATGGATAATAATATTCCTCGATCTAGAGTATAGACCCTTGGCAATCATTTGGTTTAGGTAGAAGGATTTTCTACTGATCAGAAAGACATGTTGTTTGAAGGAGACCTCACTGTCTATAAGGCTATCCATGCTTCTAATAACTATCAATTCTGAAGGTGTGTATTCTGTGTGGTATTTACACTTGTACTTGTGTTTACCAAAGGCACAGTGATGCAATTCTTTCTGTATTTAGCCATAGACAACAGTCATGACATCATGTACATGTAATTGTATGTGAAAGATCTTTTTGTCTGATCCTGGAGTCATCATTAGAGTTGATGATATCTCCTAGTTTGCAGCCATCTGCAGATGCGATCAATTAAAGATCATTAATATCACCTTGTACATCAGAAACATATATACCAAATAGGAGCAACTCTAGTACAGAGCACTGTGGAACCCTTGATAATGATATGATCCTTTTAATGAACCGAGTGTCGCCAGTTTTGATCTGATGGGTTGTGAGCCAGTTTGCTATCCAGTGGGTAACATAAGGATTTATGTTTAGTTTGATTAGTTTATCAATAGTGCCTCAATGTGGGATAGTTTCAAATGGCTTGGCTAGATCAAGGTCTGCTGAATATTAGAGCGACTTTAAGCTGCAGATGGAGTCTATAATGATGCATTGCATTGTGTTCTAGACAAGGCTGGTAAGGTTTTTTTGGTCTGTGGTCACTAGGATCAGTGGTGGAGTGTCTGTTAAGAAGGCAGAGACTGTCCATTTTCAGGAATGGGCCTGCAAGACAGTGTTGCATACTGACAAGGAAATGGCAAATTATCAGACCCCAAAGCGCTAGTGTTTTTTGCCTCTGAGAGAGCCTTTGAAACTTGTTCAGAGATGATATCTTTGGCATATAATATATTTATCCTGTGGGAAAGCAGGGATAACAAAAGGGAGAAGTGAGAACTACGTTTATCAGGTAATATGTTTGCTATACCCTCAAGGTTTGAGAGGGGTGATGTTATATATCTGTTTTCTTCAACACTGCACATTTTTCCTAAAGTTCCTGCTGTAGTTGAAGAAGAACTTATTGTTGTCTTTGCTAGTGGTAACAATTTTCAGGTCATACTTAGTTTTTTAAACAAGAAACATCTTTATTAAATGATTACGTATGACATAGGCAATCATATATTTATATACATGAAAACAAACTATATTGAGATAATTTTAGTTGCAAATGTTATATATCACAAACCATATTGACATAATTTTAGTTGCAAGCATTATATATCACTTACAATGTATCCCGTCATTGTCAGTCAAATATTGCATAGCTCATTCAAATCCTGCTTTCTTTTAAACCTCATTCCTCTTCTGCATGTATTGTTACAACAATTCCCATTTTATTCCTATGTAGGTTGCTCCTACTCTTTTCTAAAAATCCCATTTCCAATTGTTTTATCTATTTCACTATATTCACTACTTCTACAGTTGGTTTAGAGTTTGATTTCCATTCTCTACTAATTGATTTTTTTGACAGACTCAGGAAGGCCGTACTATGTCTAGGCAATTCCAATTTTGTATCATAGCTCAAAAAAATAATTTCCTTAGTTACACCAATTTCCACACCCAGTATCTCTGACAGGGTAGTCCGCAAGGAATCTCTAATGTCTGCCAACTAATTATACTTCCAGAAAGTATGTTCCCAATTACCTCTTTCTTCCCCAGCACACGTCCAACATTTGCTGTCTACCCAAGGAAAAATTCTTTGGAGTCTACTTGTTCATACTTAGTTTTAGTGGCTTTGACTTTATTTCTAAGTTACTTATTTAATTGATTAAGTTAATATTGGAATGTGAGGTGTTCAGTTTGCTGTTAAGGGTGAGGAATATTTTATATATATATATTGTTTATACCTGGAGTCTACCATAGGGGTTTGTCGTTAAATTTGGTATTGCATTGGTGTCAGGTTGAAGCAGGAACTGAGATTAGTACAGAAGCTGTCTGCAAATTCAATGGTATTGGTTACTGTGTCATCTAGGTGGGGATGGGTGTTAACTGCAGTAGCTCATCAGGTTGTAACACATTTCCCTTAGGAAAATTCCTAAAGATTGTAGGGTTTGTGGGCATATTTCATTGGATCTTAAGAGTGAAGGTCACTGAATGGTGGTCAGACAAACCACTTATGGGGTAACTATAGATATAGAGCATAGTGGTGCAATCTTTGCAATGACCAAGTCAAGGAAATCTGTTCCCTTGATAGAGAAGTGCACGGTGTGGTCAAGTGAGTTGGCACTGATGAACTCTAGGGAGCACTGAGCATATTTGATTGCAGTATTGTGATATTTCTAATTTACAGATGGGCTGTGGAAATCCTGAAGAATAAAGGTGCAAAGTACTACAGTAAGGAATGTGAGCTTGTTTAGATATGCCTTTGGACAGTAGATGTCATAGAACTGACTCTATAATTAGACAGGATATGGTAAGGAGTCATATTGATAATTACTAGAATGCCGAGGAGTTACAGTTGTGTAGGTTTGCATGTGATGAAACTGGAGAGGATCATGGACTCACCACCACCTATTACAGAGATGTCACCACCAGCTGATGTGAATGAGTGGTAGCCTTTGAATCCTGGTAGAGAGAAGAACCAGGTTTCAATGATGCAGAAATCAATATTTTCTAGAATGGACAATTTATTGTTGAAGACTTTAGCACTGACAATAGCTATTTCTAAATTAACACAGGTCTACCTTGGCTAGTTAGTAGACTGGCAATACCTAAAAAAGGCACAGTGGGGGGTAGATAAAGCTTTTGTCAAATATGAAAGTGCTGATGGGAGAGGTGTAAGCCATTCATCTTGGAGAGGTGCAAGCCTTCCATTACAAAGCAGGTAGGATTGTTAACCATCCCCTTCCAGATAGACACATTATGAATTCCTGTACGCCAATAATTGAATTCTTCTCAGTATTCTCAGAAGTAGTCTGCATGCTCTCTATTGAACCGGGTATCTATAGAATTATTTTCTTTCAGCCCCCCCATGGTTTCTTACATTTCCTTTTGTATATATTTGTAAACAGTGCATATACCTTATCTAATTATCCCTATTACAAATCTCTTACCCATAAGCTGCTCTGTTTTATAACACCTTTTTTTCTGAATGATGAGTGAACTGCTACTGTAATTTTGTACAACATGTTGTTAAAAATGTTTTTTGGAGTTTTTTCTCCTCAATAATCCACTGAAAGGGGGTCTTCCATGGCCCAGTCAAACTTTTCCAACGAACAAATACAAATAAATAATGAATGCATTATTTTTGTTTATATTTTTATTTTAGTTATTCATTTTTATTTTACATTTGTTTACCAGGAGTGTCCTACTTGGCTAAGAGCCTGTTTTCAGCAGAGGCCTGGGAAGAAAAGCTCTAAGATACAACATTTATAGATTAATAGTAGTCTTAAAAAATCAACAGGAGTACTATAAAGGAATCACATAAGTAATTATAAAGAAAATTTCAAAATAGCGACAACATGTGAATATTAGCAAAAAATAACACGATTGTTTGGGATCATAGAACATTTTAGAGGTTTACATGCACTTTCAGACTAGTCACTATATTGTCTGCATTTAATAAAAAAATAAAAAGAAAAACAGAAGAGAAAACATTAATTAAAGCAAGTTAGGTTAGAGAAGGAAAATACAGGTCCAAGAGGGCAGAATAACTTGTAAGTTGTTTAAGATTGTTCTGACAGATACAAAAACACATGAGAATTTTAGGTTGATTTGGGGACGCTGTTCAGATATATTCATTATTTTCAGAGCAGTGGATTAGAAGTAGGGAGACAGAAGGGTAGAAAAAGCTTGGCATGATCAGCCTGGTGCAGGTGCAGTACAGGAACATAAACAGTTGTTTGTTAGGTGATCGTTGAGCAGCCTTTTCAATTTAGTAGGGTTAGCTGTGTGTGTGAAGCATATGCTGGGGAGTAGAGTTCCATATTTTCGATATTTGTTTGGAGAACAGTGACATCATTCTCAGTGAAGATAGGTTACTGCCCTTGACTAGCTGTTTCAGATGCATATACAGTGAGCTCCACCATGGCTTCCTTCATATAATCCAGGGATGTGTGTCAAAGTCATTCACACCCCTGTCAACAACTATGTTTTATGTGCACTTAAGGGGAAAGAATTTGAATGTCTTAGTAACCTGATATATTCCAGCACTTGACAGGCAACTCTCTATCAGCCTTTCCTTGTTTATGCATATAACTAAGACAATTCCATGTGAAATACACAGCCAGAAAGAAATTAAGAGCAAAGTGGAACTGGATAGGTGCCTTTTTTGCAGTCTTTGTGCTGAATGGTGTTGTATATGCAGTTTGTTGTCACCTTTGTGCATCTGAGTTGTCAGGTTTATGCTTTGGGGCCTTTGAGGTTTGGGGAGAGATTTGTTACGTACCTTAACATAGGAAGGCATATTTTTTGAACAGTGGCAAGGTGACATGGGCTGGGTATGGCTACTGACATCCTGGTGGGTATTGACAATATATGTTGATAAGAGGCTAGTCTCAAGATTCTACAGTTATCTAAACCTGTCACAAGTAAAATCAGTGTGGGGCAAAAGTTAATGGTTTTCTATGAGAGTGAAACAGCCTTTGATCTCCTTCAGGGTGTCTGGTGCTAATATGTGGGCAGTGGAAGGTTGATGGGATGTCTAGTGCTAATATGAGGTGAGTGAAAGGCTGAAGGGAAGACTGGACTTGTGGTTTCCAGAAACTAGAAATGAGCAGGCAGGCTTTTAGGTAAGATTAGCTATAAATTGTACATGTTTGTAGTGGTGGTGCAGGGGTTTAGCATTGTCACCTCATAGCAAGAGGTTCTCTGGTTTGATTGGCTGAAGCACCTTCTGTGCAGAGTCTGCATGTCCTCTCTGTGGTCGAGTAAGTTTTAAAGACAGGCAGGTTGGTGAGCGTATGTGTGTGCCTTCTGTGAAGGTTGGGCTCCATCCAGGCTGATGACTCAACACTGTAAAAACACCACTGCCAATCACTCTTTGGACCAGTCATCTGCTGTGGCAACCCCTAACTGGTAAAAGCCAAAAGTCATTGCTTTGTAAGTAACTAGTAGAAAGTACAATTAATGGTAGTTCAGGAATTTGTAATTTATATGGGGGTATCTAGCAATGGAATTTACAATTTTACCTTATCAAGTTGAAAATAGTAGCAGAAGATATGCAATTAATTTGGAGTACTTGGCAGAGGGATTTGTAATTAATCTGGGATCTCCAGTTTATTGTCAGTCTAACTGAAAAGGGAAATAGGGTTGGAGTTTACTAGGGTATACAATCTGTGCATGATTCAACACAGAAGCAGCAATTTCAGCATAAGGTGGCTTGAGATGGAAAACTAAGTCAATATAAGATCCTTTCTATTGTTATTGGGATTTCTTTGAGTCAAATCTGGTTGAGTGATCAAAGTAGGGAACACTAAGGTCAGATCTGGTTTAATGAGTCAAACAGGGAACACTAAGGCTATAGACTGAATGGTGCACTTCTATCTGATGTGCAGCTATATACAGCCCAGTAAAGTTGACAGAAGAGGCACGTATGTAAGAGCAAATAAAACAGCAATGAAAGTTAATCAACCAGTCAGTAACAGCTCCGCACCTTCTTATTGGGCTTGGAATTTCACCCAGGATTTAGCAAAGTTTCTTTCTCTCACAAAGCAAGTCGGTACATAAAAGCACAAGCAGTCACTTTACTAGGAGACCATCTCTTTTAGTCTGAAATAGAACACAGTAAACTAACTTTAGTGGATGAGGGAATCAGCAAGCTCCTTCCTCTCATAATGCAACTCAACTCAGCAATAGTGTCATCATCATCATCATTCCCTTGTTCCCATTTTCTACATGGGGTTGAGGTATGGTGTTAACCGTCACCATCTGTCTTGATTCAATGCAACTCTCGTATGTTCTATGACAATCATGCCTGACTGTCACATGTCTTCTCTTATGCAATCGTAGGTTCATGGGTAAGTAGACAAGTACTGGCAATCAGTTTGCAGGCCATTACAAGCATGGACAAAAAAACCCATTCAGAAATTCCATCTAGCCTCAAAAAGGGCAAGGCAAGATAGAATGGGGAGAAACTGAAGCAGCCAATCCAATTATCTAGACTTACCTTGAAAGTGGCAAGGGTGCTTCTCTGCTTGACATTCTGGTGGGTATTAACAATATATGTCGATAAAGTGCTAGCCTCAAGATTCTATAGTTATCTAAACCTCTCACAAGTAAAATCAGTGTGGGGCACGTAAGTGATTTTCAGTCAGAATGAAACAACATGTGCACTGCCTCATGGTGCCTAGAGCTAATATGTGGGCAGTGGAAGGTTGAAGGGGTGCCTAGTGCTAATATGTAGACAGTGGAAGGCTGAAGGGAAGACTGTAAGTCTTGTGGTTTCCAGAAACTAGAAATGAGCAGGCAGGCTGGTAGATAAAAGTTAGCTATCCATTTTACGTGTCTGGTCTAGAGGTGAGGGATATGTTGAGATAAGAATCTATCACGCCAATGTGTCTTATTTAACTGATGATGAATGTTTAGTCCCTTTAAGCATTTGAGTTATCATTAGTTCTGCAAAGGAATAAAAGATCAAATAGGGTTGGCTGTTTCATGCCTTGAAAGGCTAAATGCAGATCTCCGTGGAGGCGTACAGAGATAGGGCTGCTAGTCTCTCCTGATAACTAGGTTTTTGAAGCCAGTAACTTTTTAGTTATGAATCTCTGGGGTCTGTCAATTTGTGTGATATGTTTAGACAAAGGCATGCATTTTTTTGCTGAATACCTTCCTTTCTTCTTGCCTTCTTCCTGAATGTCAAAATTCTTCTTCACCAAATAATCATCTGCTTTCCTGCACATGTGCCCAAACCACTCTAATCTGTTCTCTTTGACCTTGTCTGTAATTGGAGCTACTTGATCTTCTGTTCTGATGTTCTCATTTCATCTGTCCCACAATGTGTATCCTCCTACCCATCTCAGGGGCTTCATCTCAATCACCTCTAGCTTCTTCAACTGATCTCAGGGGGCTTCATATGCATCACCTCTAGCTTCTTCAACTGACCTGCCTTCACTGCCCAACTTTCTGTACCGTGCATTAGTTCTGTTCAGACCAAAGTTTTGAACATTATCTATTGGAATTCATACAAACAAAAAAGAAAAGGGAACACATGCCTGTGGAAGATGCAACTCCTGTCAATGGATATCAAAAGAAACATCATTTATACATCCTGAATTACTTTATAAATTCGAACCCAGATTCACAGCTTCTTGTGAGGATATGAATGTTATCTATCTCGCAAACTGTGAATTATGTTCAGTATTTTACATAGGTATGACTACGAGGAGACTAAGAGATAGAATACAGGAACATATATATGCCATTAAGAAGGCAGACCCCAAAAATGCCCTTGCTAAACATATATTAGAGAATCCTGAACACATTTTCAGTTTCAGGATATTACAAAAAAGGGAGCTAAATATGAGAAAAGGGGACAATTTTAATGATTTAGAAAGTTTAGAATTAAGCTGGATACTAAAATTTAGAGCTCAATATTATCCAGGCTTAAATACATATATTAGTATCAGATCTATTTTAAAGAAACGGAAATATAAATGAAATATAAGATATTTCAAAAGTTTTATATTTATACATGGATTCATATTATTTATTACATACATATTGATGTATTTATTTATTTAATTATTTATATACATTTTTTATATATGTGTTATTCATATATTATAATATATATGTTTTATACAATTGATCTGATTCTTATTCATTCATTATATTAATTTATGAAGCTACATTATAATTTTATTAATTTTATTGGTATGATATACAGACATCTTTATCTCTACCATTTTTATACCTGATATACATTTTTACATTTGCGACATAGATTCTTGACTAATATAGCTATGATATATACACCACAGTATAAATATAACTTATGTATTTGTGGGTCAGTGAGACATAGAATCTGTCAGCTAAATGTCATGAAAATTGTATTATCAACATATGAGTATATTATTATTATGTACATTTATGTTTTTAACTAAAAATTAATCCACGTTATTGCAATGATATTGCATTTCAAACAGAAACAATTATACGAAATGTTTTGGTAAAACAGTTTACAATTCATTATGAGTAGTTAATGCTATGGTATGCTGCTGATTTAATTAAACTATTTAATTGGTTTTTATCTGAATTAATTGAATAATTAAAGGTTTTAATTTGATTGGGATTGATATAAAAGGATGTTAAGAGCACTTGTATAATGAATCTGAAGAAGCGTGCTTTTCTGGATGCACGCGAAAGAGCTCATTTCGTTGTAACAATAAAAGTGTGGATCTATATGTGATGGTTTGACTTCAATTTTTTCATTTCTAAAGTTTTGAACATCTTACTTTTTATGTTTTGCCATTTTTCTGTCACACACTACCCCTGACACTCTGTTCCATTTGGCTGCAGCCCCTCTAATTCTAGTTTTGATGACCTCTTCATTTAGACTTGCCTTTTCATCAACCAGCCCTCCTAGATACTTAAGCTGTTAACCTGTTCTACTATTTTCCCTTCTTTCTCAATTTTAAGTTTCTGATTTCCCCAATTTCTGCCATTACAACTGTTTTATTTATACTCAGTTTCATCCTGTGTGTCTTCAATTGTGCATTCCATTCCTCAGTCATTTGCTGAGGTTTTTATTCAGAGTCTGCATGTAATGTCACATCATCTCCATATAGCAGCTTTGCTGATCTGTCTCCAAACTGTTTGTTAATGTAGTGAATCACTTGTATAAACAGTAGAGGGCTCAGAACTGAACCCTGATGCACAGCCACTCCCTTTCAAACCCCTCTTTGAGTCTGAATCCTGTTTACACTTTTATCATGGGGTTCTTACACATAACCTACACAGTGTTTCTGGGACTTCAAACCATCACAGGACTGTACAAATTAGCTTTCTTGACACCCTGTTATATGCTTTCTCCAAGTCTAGGAATGCTCTGTTGGACTATTTCCTCATCCTTGGGCTTTTTTCAACTATCTGTCTCACTGCAATCATCGTCAGTTGTGCCACATCCTGATCTAAATCCAAACTGCTCATCTCTCATCTTACTTTCTATTACCCTGTATATTCATTTATCAGTCATACATTCCACTACTTTCATGCAGTGCGACAGGAGTTTGATATCTCTATACTACCCACAGTTGCAGATATCCCCTTTGTTTTTGTACACTGGCACTGCAATGTTTATTCTCCAGTTATATGGGATACCTGTTACCTCCATACTACTATGAGCACTCTCAGGAGCCCCTGACTCACACATTTTGATCATATCTGCCATGACCTCATCTGAACCTGCTGCTTTCCCTGACTTCATTTTCCTTACTGATGTTCTTACTTCTATGGTGGTCTCCTCTTCATTCCTCATAGGTTGTGTCTGGGGCAGTACAGCTTTTGTAGGGTTTTCTTTATCCAGATGCTGTTGGAAATCTTCCTTTTATCTGCTTTTGATGTCCTCTGGACTGGTGATAAGGTTGCTGCTGGCATCCCTTATGAAGGGTGTCTAATAACTATCTTATTTATCTTTCTCTGTTTGTCTTGTACCTTGATAGAGTTTCCTTGTGCCAACTGCTGAGTCACTTCCCAGAAGCTGGTAGAGTGCTACTGATGCTTTATTCTTTGCTGTTGTAACTGCTCTCTTAGCCTCTTTGTTAGCCAACCCCTATTCCTTCTTAGCCACTTTCCAGAACGTGATAGTGTGCCTCATATTCTTTGTTCTTTGCTATTGCAACTGCTCCCTTAGTCTCTTCATTAGCCAAAGATATTCCTTATTAGGCTGGACTGTCTTTTTTATATCCCACTTTCTCCTGCACTCCTTCTTTCCTCATTGATAGGATCCAGGAGGTTGGAATCAGTGAGGCCAGCTTCATAAAGAGACTGGTCACCAGTGAAGTTCCCCAAGACTCTGTGCTGGACCCACTCCTCTAGTTCTCAGTTGTCAAAGCCAATGTCAAAGGCCTTTAGTTGACCAAGTTCACAGATGATTGCAAACTGGGAGCAGTCATTGAATCTCCCCAATATGAGAACACCTTTCAGCAAGGTCTAATACAGACAAATGCTTGGTACCAAAGCCATGACTTAAAACTCAGTACCAAGAAATGAGTTATAGTACCTTTTGGGAAGTGTACCACCCCGGGTAGTTACGTTATCAATAAAACACCCTTAAAAGTTGATTCACTAGTCAAGGATCTAGGAAAACATGTAGATAGCAATCTAGTCCTTGACCAGCATGTGTCCAAGGTAGTAAGGAAATCCTGTTATGTTGCAAAACTTATAAGCAAGGGCATGGCATCTAGGCCCAAAGAGGTCATCATACCATTGTACTCAGTCGTCATCAGACCCATCATGGAGTATAATGCCCCCTTCGGTATGTACCTGACCAGACACATGCAGCAACTTGAATGTCCACAAAGGCTCCTTACTAAAATAATACAGGGAGTAAACATAATACCCTATGGTGATCATCTCAAACTCAGTATCATACAAACTTCTGAGAGATGATCTTTGCCTTGCATACAGGATATCCCTGAACCTTTTGCACATCCACAAAATAAACTACTAGATTAGAAGGCCTAACTTTTGTTTGTGACATAAACAGGACATATTGGAGAGCCAGATATGTTTATCCTTCCTACCCCTTTTTAAGTACAATTTGGACCAGTGGATGGGTAACTGGAAATTCATCCCTGATCTCGCTCCTATGTCTGTGATGGACAGAGGCAGTCAGTAAATCATCACTTATATAAATCAAATTTGTGGGTTATATTTGGATTGCAGAGCTAGGCTCATAAGGACCTAGTGGTCATTAGCTAGTATACACCTATGAGCCTATGATGACTTCCTGGACTTCTGTATTCCACCACCAGCTTTCCTTATGTAAGTAATTTCCATATCTGACTTGACCTCATATCTGTTCTACAGTCCTCACACATGCTGTTTTGAGGTGATGCCATTCTTTATTAGTTCTATATATTTCATCTTCTTGAGGAGATAGAGCCCTGATATTTCCTTGAAATCCTGTTTACAATGGCCTTTCCTTCTTTATGCCTGTTTACCTACCCATGTGATCCCAGGCAGTACTCATATCCTGTTCTATTTGTCCTGATATGTGCATTCAGGTCCAACTCAGCAAGAGTATGATAGTTAAAAAAGAAAAAATAAAGCAGTACTTCTTACAACTTACATTAAAACACAATAATTTGAAAACAAATTAAATTTAGCCATTTCCCTTATGGTCAAATATTCTGCAATTAGGTCATGTCAAGTAAAAGCAATCAACAGCAGGAGACCAGCTGCACAACTATGTGTAACCCAGCCAAATGGAGTGCAGAATAACACAGGTTACAGTAAATGAAACAGCAAAGAATGCTAATTAGCCAAATCATGAGAGTTCTGCTGGAGATTGGGATTTCACCAAGCAGATAAATTAATTTCTCATACAAAGAAAATACACAAAAGCACGAGCAATCACTTTACTAGCAACAGTACCTCTTACAGTTTGAAAGAGAACACAAAAAATACTTTACATTAATCAATTCTACTTTGGTTGTGAGAATCAAAAGTTCTTGCTCTCCTCAGTTCTCACACATAACTCAGTTTTATGTAGCTTTCTCACCATTTATCTAATACACATAGAAAAATGCTGTTTGCTATTTATGACAACAAAGGCAATGTCAAAGTTAAAGTCAAAGTAAACTTTATTGTCATTCAAATCTACACCACAGTGTAGCTGAATGAAATTGCATTGCTTCGTTCCCAGTGCAAGGACATACATACAGAAAATATTTTAGTAAAAAAAGTAATTTGACATCACAAAAACATAATATATAAATAGAAATAGATAGAACATATAGATATTGTACAGCGTATGCTGTACTCTCTTGAATTTCTCATATAAGGGAATAGGTGAAGAACAGACAGCTAGAATTGCACATTTAAATATGGATGCTATCTATATTGCACTCATATGAATTGTGTAAAGTTAGTAAAATTTGTAGAACATGATGAGCCTGTAATGTGTACTATTCCTGATCAGACAGCTACAATATACATGCCTAGGTGATTGGGGTGGGGGGGGGGGGGGATAAGGAGCTGACTTTCTTCTAGTATATGTAAGTAATTAAATGTTTGTCTTTCAGCTTTTCCCAGTTAGGGGTCGCCACAGTGGAACTCTGGTCCGCTAATGATTGACAGTTCGTTTTTATGGTGTTGAGTTGCCAGCCCGACGCCCAACCTTCCACGAAGGCACGCCCATTCAACGCATGTCTTTCGAATGCCCACTCGACCGCGGGGAGGACATGCAGACTCCACACAGAAGGCACTCCCAACACAAGCTGAGAATCGAACGGGAGAACCTCTTGCTGTGAGGCAACAATGCTACCGCTGCACCACCACGGAAGCCATATGTAATATATATGGTATACATAAATAAATTAACAGATGTATATATAAAGGAATTGTGCACTAGTCTAAGTGATTAAGGCTATGAGCTAACTGATCTTTGTCAACAAACTCCTAGCTTTAATTCCCCAATCTTTATTTGTCTGTGGTATAACTAAGAGTAAGGTTGATCAACAAGTAAAAGAGCCAGCACCCAGGAGGATCCACAAAGAATAAATTTTATTTCAAAACTGAAACTAGACCGGTTTCAGCAGCAAGGCTTTCTTCAGTTGTACATAGGTCTAGTTTCAGTTTTGAAATAAAATTTATTCTTTGTGGATCCTCCTGGGTGCTGGCTCTTTTACTTGTTGATCAACCTTGCTCACTTGCCGTGCACCAGCCTAACCTGCTAGCTCTTTTTTTGTTACATAACTAAGAGTAAGTCATTTAACCAGAAAGTACCCTCAGACTGCCTCTGGAAAGAGACACTGGTACATAGTAGGTTTACACAGCTAATATATAAACAAACAAAATTAATATTTTGCTCTTGTTAAGGAAGCACAGATGAACACTGTATATTCATGATCTTAAAAAATTCTGCCATATTGACCCTATTCATTGCACATAGTTGATGACACTGTCTTCAAAGTCTAAGGAAATTGCTTTTTTTTGCTTGTCCAAAGGCAATACAGAATTATTTAAACCAAAATATGCTATTGTGATTTTTTTTTCAAATTATGAGGAACAATATATTGCTCAGCTTAATTATATAGTCTTTATAGGTAATGACGAGTCTTGTTAAAATCTAATATCCATAACAGAAAATGTTTGAGATATCAATAATCATATACAAATTACATTGTTGGATTTATCTGTAGGTCACATTAAATATATTAAACAAGCTTTGTCTAATTAGGGCTTTATAGTGGCCTTATATCTTTATTCTTACTGTCTTTCTGCTTAGATAGAAATCTAGTTAAATACATTAGTGATCAGCATTAGATTTTTCCAAGGTAACAAATGTCACTGTTTTAGCATAAGCTAAGAAAACAGTATCATTTGTAACATTCATATTTAGAGCACTAATTATAAAAGGAAAGTAATACATGTCCTGCATGAAGAACTGTTAGCAAATAACTTGATCACTCTGTTTTATAAATGTTCTCATACCGACTGTAAGTATTTTTGTTTCGTGGACATCTGGCTTAGAAATGAAGCTGCACTGATTTGTACATAGTATGAAAAACTCCAAGTGACTCCTGGAAAATTATGCCTTATTAGACCTCATGAGGGGATAATAGCCTCCTGATTGCCCTTCATATGAGAGGCCTTATTCATTACTTTTTTAACTAATACTTTTCCTGAAACATCTTGGGTTTCCATAATCAAAAGGTGAGAAACTCACATTGACTCTGCGGAAAGAAAAGACTCTTCTGTGTGTTGTACAGTAACCTGCATGGACTTCATCCATGTGATACATGTTTTCTATGCACATAATCATTTTGCCTGGACAGTACAGCCCTCTTTTCTCATTTTCATTAATGAAATGTATGTTTGCATCAAACTGACTGATCTGTTGATAGTTTGCCTATTTATTTAAGCTCTTTGAGTTCACACATATGAAGCCTGTTTTATCAATTTTGTATTGAAAGTGCCATTTTTAGAAAAAGAAAATGATCAAGAACATTTGTCCAATATGTAGCCAATATACACCAGTCTCACTCCTTGAATACTGGTTATGTTCTTTGGTTATTTTTGTTGTTTGAAAAAATGCAAATAGATGCATCTAGAAGATAAAAAGCTTGAGTACAACACAATCATTGTTGCTACGCATTTCATTTATGTGTAATACTGCAGTTGGCCTAGATGGATAGGGTCGTGAGCTGTAGTTCCTGTGGTACAGGGTTTGACTCTCTCAGTCCTCATTTGCTGACTGTGTGACCTTGAGCAAGTCACTTAACCAGATATTGCTCCTGGGTCACCCCTGAAAAGGGACTTTGTGTCAAGTGGGCCTACCTGGTCAACAAATAGGTGTTATTATTTACACTAAGAAAAAGAAAAAAAATCACAATGACCACTATGCTGCATGAAGGAAAAGAATGTTAAATGCAGGTGTCAGTCAAAACAACTTTGATGTCATATTGAAGACAAAGTCCATTTAATGAAAAACAGAGAGGAGAGAGGAGATAGCATTTTGAGTTTGTAATGTCTGGTCATATATGTAACAAAACATATAGACCTATTACAAAACTGCCTTAAACAGAAAACATTTGAATTTATCAATAAACATGCAATTGGGAGGCTCCCTAGTTCACCAGCAGCATTATGATACAGGAGGAAACTGAAGCACCCATTAAACTCCCACACAGACCTAAAAATAGCTTGCAGACTCCACATAGATGGCACCTCACCTGTGAAGTGTACAGCCAATCACAGTGAGGCAGCAATGTTTACTGCTGTACTAATGTACCACCTAAACTATACATAAATACGTACTATGCAAGCACTTCCTTATTTTTTACCGTTTGTTAAGTGGGCAGGTTGAATGACCCTTTCAACTATGACCCAGGCTATAAAGGTAAGGATAAACACAAAGTATATATATATAATAAAGGAGCATGTTTTGGAGAAGAAACTAGGCTATTCAGAGAAAACCTGTGCAGAAAGAAAAAACATTCTCACTTCACATCGATAGTGAAGGAAATCAGGACTAAGACCAATTCCTACAGCTGTAAGGCAGAAATCTTACCACAGAACACTGTGTATCCATGAAACAGTATTTAAGCACTCATCCTACACTACTGCAGTGCTATTTGCTGAAAACTAACCTGCCCTGAATGTTTCTGGCATTAAACAGGCATGCTTAATGATTTCATAATGATAAAAATGTTTAACCCGAAAAATATAGTTTCAGGCTGTGGACTGTATTTAATCAACCTCTTTATCTGTGGGGGAACAGCTAGTGATATTGAACATTTTCTTAGGCATTATTTTGCAATTAGAAGGATACACTATTTCTTAATTCAAAAGACATGAGGCATGAGTCACAGTTTCTGATGATTTATCCATCTTTCAAAATAACAACAATTATAAGTCCATAAGCCCATGTTTTGGAGTCTTACCTTGAGCCTCACAATGCCACTGGTCTGCTGATCAATTCCAATGGGCAAAAGAAAACTAATCCAACTGGTCAGAAGTTATTCTGATTTTATATCATATAATAAGAGAAACAGGTATGTCCTGCTAAACACTTTTATAGCCTTTGTATACCCCCACATAATGACAAGACTCCTATGAGACACTTCCCTAAGTTAGTCATGAATAATTATTATTAATAATAATAATAATAATAATAATAAAGTCATCTAAGTTCCATCACAGCTCTGTTTTTTGTGAAGACACAATGGTTGTGTCCCTTTATAGGCATGAAATAGCATTAATTTGTTGACAGTATACAGTTTATTTCATAACAGAATTCTTTAACTGACTTTTTAGTAAATGACTGTAGTCCAAGCTTTATTTTATGGTGTACTGCAATAGTCTGGTACTCTCTTCCCCTGCAGTGCATAATTCACTGATAGACAGACCTAAAGTGCAAACAATGCATACTTTATATGCTCTGTTTCCAATTATAATTACATTTTCACAAAGGACACTGATTTTAGCCAACATGCTCCCAATTCTATAAAGTTTCCATTTTAGGAATGGAGAAAGGCTTCAGTGTGTGACAGAAGTTACAAACAGAGTGTCACTTAAACATATATCATCTGTCAACATTTGTCTATCCCTAAATGTTGAAACAGATCATCTTCTTATGAACTGTATTTTTTTCCTTTTAAGATAACAAACCCTTTTACATTTGGTCTGGCAATACAATATTTTCATGGAATGATATGCTTTTACTTCAAGGTCATGTCAATGTTTTTTTTTAAATAGAAAAAAGTTGAATTGATAAAGGACCAAGTTATCTTCAAAAGAATGTTAGGCAACAAACGTATCCATGTTTAATTCTTAGTCAGTTGTGAATACTACAACTTAAAGTTTTCCGTAGAAATAACTATACCCATGTGTATTGCTTTCACTCCAACATAAAGCATTTCTTCTAACAAACAGAAAATGAATATATGGGATGACTAATGGATTAATGCCTTTGTGTAATGTCAACATTATCTTTGTGTACATTTTTTCCCTGAAGTTCTGCTTTCCTCCCACATTCCAAAGACATAACTGTTAGGTAATTAGGTGATCCTCTAAAATGCACATAAGTATGCATATACTGGGTTTACCTACATGTTTTGGATAATAAGCTGAAAATCCCCAAAACTAAATAAATACATGCATACAAATTATTTTTTCTGGAAGCAAGCCTCCCTGCAACCTCCCATGTGGGGTTGTGGCTCTACCTCCCCGGCCTTGTAAACTATATATACCAACTCCACATTTGCACAAGAGGGGAAATAAGGAGAAAAAAGCAAAACACATCACTGGCTTGCACAGTGTAGCATATTATGGTGAAACTCAGCATGACCTTAACTTTTCAACTTAAAGCCACACGTCGGAAAAGCCACAGATGACCGTAGGTCAGCCCATGTACTGTGTGTGAGTTAGTTTAAATGTGGCCTGTAATGGGCCAACATCCTATCCAGAAATATCTCTTTGCTTGCTCTCGTTGCTGGTTGAGGCAGATTCCAGTCCCTGCTTGACACCAAATAGGATAAAAAAGGTATTGTACAATAAAAGAATGAGTAATTGAAAAACAAATATATATTACAGTATTCAGTAAAAATGTGCTTTCTTATGACCTATCATAACCTAAATTACACTGAGAATGAGAAGACGTGCTGTGTATCAAAAATGCCTGCTATTCCAGTATAACACTGGTTTTAAGTAATGTGAGCCATTGCTTTATGCTGTTTTTTCACTCTCCTCCCACTGATGCCTTTTTTTACACCCAATAAGTCATTCATTCTTTGATTATCTATTTAATCCACTTCAAGGTCACATACTGGAGATGAAGGCTGTGCCCCTCCCTGCACTCAGTAGACACAAGGCAGAGAAACTAATTGATGTGCCAGCCTAACATCGCTGGATGCAAACACCTTCTTAATCACCAATACTTAGCAGACTTACAGGCAAACCAGATGACCACCTATTCATCTGCAATATTCATTTGATATATATGAAGAAACTGTAGCACTTGACAAAACGCCATGTGAATGTAGGGTGGATGAAAAGGTTCCACTCATAAGGATCATAAACATCCAATAATGTTTATACTTTTCCTTTTTCTGCTTAAATCAACAGTTCATCTTGTCTGGCATTCTATGAGCAATTACTGGAGAAACTTTTTCTTAACAGTTCAGGGAAGTCATTTACTATACAGAATGCCAATTTAAAGGAATAAATATAAGCGTGTTGGGGGAAGGGGGTCATCTGCATTAAATAAATAAATAATGTTACAGGTCTAATAATTTTTCATTCAAGTGTTTCATTTGAGATTAAGTTTTAAGGTGCCTAAAGCACTCAGCTTTGGATCACATCTCACACTGCACTGGAAGTATTTTGATATCCAGTCATACAACATACCAAATCATATTCTGTTCCTAATTTTCTTAATCTCTGCACAGCTATTTATAGTTATTATTAATGTATCTTTTGTGGTACGGTGGTAGCGTTGTTAACTCACAGCAAGAGGTTCTCCCGTTCAATGCTTGGCTTGGGAGTGCCTTCTGTGCGGAGTCTGCATGTTCTCCCTGCGGTTGGGTAGCGTTCGAAAGACATGCGTGTGTAAATGGGCGTGCCTTCATTGAAGGTTGGGCGTCGAGCTGGCACCTCGGCGTTTCGTAAAAATCTACTGCCGATCATTAGCGGACCGGAGTTCCGCTGTGGCGACCCCTTACCGGGAAAAAGCCGAAAGACAAACAACAATTAATGTATCTGTAAAACAGGGAGCTGTCCTCCACTGGCATGTCTACAGCTTGGAAAAATAGATGTTCTTCCTGTCAGAAACAGATGTACTACATACCTTTCAACCTCTCTGTGCAAGAGTTCTGGACAAAATCAGAAGTAGTGAGGGTACAAAGGCTGAAAATCAGAGACAATTTTAAATATTGCTGTAGTTCACCTAAAAAGTTCATTATAAACAGGGTTTGCGTCAACATGTATTTTCTAAACAAGTATGAAACACTGTGTGGCATTATTCACTCATTATTGACTAAGTGCAATTCTCAGTGATTTGCTAGAAAAGCAAACATTTTACAAGGGACATAATGAAAATATGAGGTAAAATCAGATATGTTCTGCAAACTCAGGAAATTTAAGGGGTATGACGCGCTAGAAAACAATTCCTCATAATCAGATTTAACCCCACACAGTTACAAAATGTTGACCAGACCTTTTGCCCCATACACATCCTAAAATGTTTCTTTTAATTCATTTAACTATGTAAACTCACTAAACACAAGCATATTTTCAGGGAGCATTGCTGGTTAAGTTACTTCTTCAGTCACACAGTTAGCAAATGGAAGCAAAGAAGCTAAAACCCTGGATTATTGGATGAGGATACACTTAATCCTCTGTGCTGAATTGCTAGACATCTAAAGATCTAAGGCTACACAGCCACAGAAAATAGGAAGGTACTTCTGGTAAATAAGCAGACTCTCGCCATTTTTTGTTTCCATGCACATCAGTAAAAAAAAAATGTCAGTTTGTGGAATACTTCAGGTAATTGTACAGAGATACACTATGTCACAAAACATTGTAGGAGAAAGATTGTGCATTCTTTTTAGTCAGTGTTTCAATATGTCAGAACTAACTGAACTTTAGTTTTGTAGGACTTGGAAATAAGGGAAAGGCATAATTAAAGCTAAGTTTTATTTCTGGTTTAATCATCTTCCTTCTTCTTTCCAGTTTATTAAGCCTCAGAACTGGTACATATAGAGATCAGACGTGAGGTCAGAGCTTTAACATAAGGGTTCAGGTCAGCTTGCACTCTGTTTAGGCCTGTTTTTAAATGTTTTGAGTGTTGTTATTTGGTACTGCAATATTGTGTAACATTAGATGTTTTTTAACAATCCATTTTCTCTAGCTTTAGATGTTTTCATGGCAATTAATTGTTGTCAATTAAATGAGGTGTGATTAATCATAGTAAATCTATCCATTCATACAACGGCTGAGTCAAAGTGCTATTTCATGACTCAGCAGTTCTGTATCCAAACATTCAGCCAATTATTTTCCAAGAACTGACTGCAGGTCTTCTTTCGTTTATAAAAAAGCATTAAGAAGGGCAGTAGGTAAACAAATGTCAGTGCACCCCTAGCAAACATACCCCACTATTCTTTAAACTGTATGATTTTATAAACTGTTTCTATACCTCAACAGCAGCAGCATGCCTAGCTAAATAGCTCATAGGAAAGGCAGGTACATCTAATATTACTGGTCAGATTTGTTGTCTCTTTGAAAGTGTTTGACCTGGCAGATCATGAGGTCATCAAAAAGTTAAGGATATTTGTTTTTGGTAAAGAACTTGTCTGTGTGAATGGAGCTAAACAAAATAGAGCTTTATGGTCTTAAATGTTAGTGATGTTTAATGCCTTCCTGGCCTCTACATATATGCTTCTACAAGGACCAACCATGGTAATTCTTTCCTTTTCACTGTACTTTTATTAACAACCTTCAACAAGCCAGTAGTGCTACAAAAAATAATATATAGAAGATTATTTAGTGATGATCCTGAAACAGTCCATAACATTTACTGAGGTTTATACATTCGTGGAGTTTTCTTGCTACTTCTTCTTCTGATATTTTTCTTTAGTGTCTGTTACTTTATTTAATTTACTCATGCATCATTTAATGTAAGCTGGTATATGTCCTTCAAAGCATAAGGTATGACCAGGTTTATGTTAACTAGTAGTAGTTACGCACATCCTAAGTATTTAATGCAATGCAAGGAATGGTGACTAATAAATGATTACCTTGAATAATAACAGAAAACATATAAAAAGGTATTGTGGTTATTACCCCTGCATTGTTTTTTTCATTCTGCTTACTAGTAACTTCTATATATATATTTTTCAGACTGGGAGATATACTTTTATAAAAAACATTCACACTGGAATTAGAGGACTTCTTTTGGCTTTTCCCCGTTAGGAGTCGCCACAGCAGATCACCTGTCTGCTCATGATTGGCAGTGGAGTTTTACAGTGTCGAGTTGCCAGCCCAGCACCCAACCTTCCACAGAAGGCACACACATGCACAAGGCCAATTTAGAGTGTCCAATCTACCTACAGCATGTCTTTGGGATGTGGGAGGAAACCGGAGCAAACCTACACAACCACAGGGAGGACATGCAGACTCCACACAGAAGGCAACCCAGCCAAGAATCAAACCGGAGAGCTTCTTGCTGTGAGGCGGCAATGCTAACTACTGCACCACCGTGGATGTTAGGCAAAAGTTGATAAATTATTTGTTTTTTATTGTGTGACTTGAAAGTGATGGTGCGACAGTCTGCAACATGACATTTATTGTGCTTTCACTGCCTTTCATGATATTCAGACAGTTTCCTGGAGTTGGGACTCACTAAATTTTATATTAATGAAGCTGCCTTAATTAAGGTAGTGTTCTATATTGAAGATCTTTTATACTAAGTGGAGGAAAATGTACTTCAGGTTGCAAACTCATGGCAACACATTTATTCTGTGTGTGTGTGTGTGTGTGTGTGTGTGTGTGTGTGTGTGTGTGTGTGTGTGTGTGTGTGTGTGTGTGTGTGTACATGCATGTGTGTATGGGCATGAGGTACTATCCCTATAATTTATGATTAAACTAACTAAAACATATAAAAATAACAAGTCATAAGATAATTTTCCACTACTAAAGTAAATCAGAAACATCAATCAATACTGCTAAATAAAAGGGTTAAAACATCCATGAGAGGTACAGTAAAAAGCCACCCATGACACACACTATTACACAGAAGCCTAGATAAACTATTTAAAGCCTTATTTACTTGACAACTTGTAAAGTTACCACATCCTATGGAACTCAGATGGGCACAGCATTTAAAACCTATATAGGTAAATGGAATCTGCTGGAGCTGGTTTGTATAATAAATAAAACAGAACTCATTTTAGGATCCGTGACTTTGTGAGTCATCTCAAAGTAAATCCCTAAACCTAAAACATATTTCAGTGATTATATACCAGATCCCTATGAAGTCCCTTTTTTATTCTAACAGTGGATGCTGATAAAGGGTGTTACAAGGAACAAAAGCATGCATTTGAGCCAGCCACTGTGTTTACATTTATTACTGTCCTACCTACATCATCAACAAACATTACACACACGCACACACACACACACACACACACACACACACACACACACACACATACACATACACACTCACAAAACAATTAAATCCACCAAAACTGCATAACTTCATTTTAAAGATGAGAAATATAAAAATTAAAAAGTGGACCACATTCCTGTATCACAGAGTAGTAATAGTGCAAAACACACCCTACAATTAACAAAAAAATAAAAAAGCCAATAAAACACACTCATAATCACACTCAGATTGTGTAACCCCATATTAAATTTTATATAACTAAAATATAAAACAGTGTCAATGTAACTCAAATCCATTCACATATACTGTAAAATATTAAATTTCACACAATGTACATAAAAAATAAAAGTAAACAACCTCCCCCTCAAAAAAAAATACTGCTCACCTAAATCTAACACCTAGACATTACTGCAGGTATTCAGAGTCATTTATATAAATTAAGTAGTGGTATCCCTGATATTTACAAATGAGCATAGCAAAAGCAAGACGCATAGAGGCCATTTATGCTAATGCAAAATGCCTTAAGTATAATGAGATGCAAATAAGAAATTTTGTTAAGCAGTGTATGCTAATGAGATGTTCTTGTGATTCATAGTCCAATTTTTACGCAGTACGCACGTTTGTTATTGAAAGCAATGCTTCACCTTTGATTTTGGAGCTACAGTCCACAAACATGCCCTCAGCTATCTCTTCAATAGTTTGTCCAAGTATTCACAAGCACTTCCCTGCAAATGAATTATTTCCCACAGCAACCTCTACTGTAGTTTGTCAAAGTATGCACAAGCACCAAAATGAAACATTTCCTCAGTCAATCCCTTCAGTTGCTTCACCAGGTATGCACGCACCATCACCAAAATGAAACATTTTCCCCACAGATCCCTTCAGTAGTTTGATCAAGTATGTATAAGAACCAAAATATAACATTAGCGATATCTCAGTTACACACCACCTTGGATGCACAGTAGCAAACCCCACCCCAGCTTGACCCATCTCATGAGTAAACAGCCTGATTGAAAGGCAGGCTCATTCCCATTCCAAAATAAAGGAAAACATATCAGCAATTATTTGGCTTTCGCATTCCAAAATAAAATGCGCTGTGTCTGCAATAACTAGGAATTTTCTTGCTGGAAAGAGAATGTGAAGAAAACTAAACGCTTTTGATGAAGGTACTTAACTCACTTTTCCTGCATAGGATAAACAGCAGCAGTAAGAGTAATTCTAGGGAGCATTGTGACCTCAAACAGAGCTTGCCGTTCATTCACAGTTCATTGTTTGCAAGGACAAGTGTTTGCAGAGTACGTAGATGCTATTATTGCTGAACTGACTGAACTGACTGAAAGATAGTGCTACTACAAGTAGTTTTATGCGTGCAGAACAATTGAAATTACCAGCGTATAGTTCAAATTAACTGAAGGAATTGGATGACCATATGATCGTGAATTAGATAAAAAATGCTAAAATGAGACATGAAGGGAGAAACGTGTTGGAAAAAGTCTGAAGAGAGTCATGTAACAGAAATGGAGATGACATAAACAGACATGAAGTCGAGGGAAATGCTTATTCATTCATGTTCTCATAACCCTTAATGCTTTCCCTAAGAACACTGCATCAATGGGCCCAGACAATATCCCAGGATGCCTTCTAAATAGCATGAAACATGACCTACTATTTAACTGTAACCTCCAAACAGGCTTCATGCCTCATGAATGGAGAAAGGCAGCAGTCATTCCTCTGCACAAAGGTGGGCCATCTACAGACCCTGGAAACTGCAGACCCAAAAGTTTCACAAGTCTTATACGTAAAGCCATGGAAAGAACTATCATGGACATGATCAACAGAGATATAGTAAACCTCCAGACACTGGACCCAACCCAGCTTGGTTTTGTAAAGGGCAGATCATTTCTACTCAACCTGGTGAACTTCTTTGAAAAGGTCATCAAGGCAATGGATGAGGAAAAAATCACTCACACTGCCTACCTTGACCTGGTCAAAGCATTTGACACAATACTCCAGTCAGGCATTGTTGACAAACTCAAGAGATTAGGTACAAACCCATATGTCAACTGGTGGATAGCCAACTGGCTCACAGACAGGACCCAGGAGGTTAGAACTGGGGAGTCCACCTCTACAAAGAGGCTAGTCACAAGTGAAATCCCTCAGGGATCAGTCCTTGGACTGCTACTTTTTGGCATTTACTTCTTAGAAGTCAAGGCCAATGTCAGCTGTCTCTGGATGACTAAATTTGCAGATGATTGCAAATTAGGAGCTGTCACTGAATTTCACACTGACACAAATGTTCTCCAGGAAGGGCTGAAACAGACAAACAACTGGTGTCAGAGAGCCATGGACTAAAACTAAATGCCAAGAAATGCATAATAGTATCCTTTGGGAAGTCATCCATTCCTGGTAATTGTCATATTGAGAACACATCCATTAGAGTTGACCCAGTAGTCAGGGACCTAGAGACACACATAGATAGTAATCTAGCCTTTGACCATCATGTGTCTACAGTGGTGAGGAAATCATTCTATGTTGCGCAACTTATAAACAAATATATGGCATCTAAGTCCAAGGAAGTCATTGTTTCACTGTATTTGGCATTCATCAAGTGCCCCCTTTGGTATGTACCTAACCATTGCTATCCAACAATTGGAACGTCCACAGAGGTTCTTCACTAAAAGAATACAGGGTGTAAGTAAAATGTCCCATGCAGACCGCCTCAAGGCCATATCCTTGTATTCTATCTCCTAACATCTTTTGAGGGGAGATCTATGCCTGACATACAGGGCATTGTCAGACGCTACTCTAATGGGCCTCCTGCATATCCACAAAACAAGCAGCACCAGAATTACCTGTTCTAAAGACTTAAACCCTGCCTGTGATATAAATAGAACCTGCTGGAGAGATAGGCATGCATCCCAGAGACTACCCTGTCTATGGAACAGGCTTCCCATCCATGTGAAGCAGAGTTCCTCCCTAACCCAATTCAAGTGCAACTTGGACAATTGAATGGGAAACCAGAAATTCATCCCTGGCTTGGCACCTATGTCTCTAATGGACACAGGCAACATGTAAATGGTTCATCTCCCAGGCCCATGCTTACACTTATCTAGGGTATCAGAACTTGTCAGAGATTTGGGATGCATGGCTAGGCTTAAAATGGTCCTTGTTGTCATTACCTAGTAAACACCTATTGAACCTATGAACCTGTTCTATACTTTTATAGGGTTGCAGGGATGCCAGAGCCTATCACAGCAAACAAGTAGGTGTAAGACTTGGAAAACCTGCTCAGGTCAGGGAGCTGGTCTATCATATAATCAATACATACATATACACACACACTCACTGCAGCCACACCTTTTGGGCATTTTGTGGAATGCCTGTTTACCCATCATTTGTCTTTGGGCTTTGTGAGATGGAAGGAAACCAGAGCACCAGGAGAGAAAACTGACATGGAATATAGGGAGGACATGCAGACATCACAGAGAAGATACTCCAGCTAAGAATCAAGTCACTGTGCCACACCAAGGGTAATGCTCATGCAGTTAAAATTCAAAGCATTGAAATAATTCAAAGTCAAATAGAAAAAAAAAATCACTGTCCTGCATTTTACAACTTTTTTTGCAAACTACAATAAAAGCAGTGAGTTGGTGAAGTTGAAAATTTTGGAAAGAAATGCACCACACTGGGCTTCAGTAAGTGTTCACAGCTTCTGCACATGCATATGTGACAGATCTTGCAATAAATGCTGCCAATCATTCTAGCCATGCCCAGAGCTGCACAAAAGTCTGGTGTGGTTAACATTTCAGATACCACCGAAACATTTCCCATAGCGATCCCTTCAGTAGTTTGCCCAGTTATGCACAAACACCAAAGTGAAAATTTCCCCAAGCGATCACTTCAGTAGTTTCACTAAGCATGTACAAGCACCAAGCAGAAACATTCCATAAGTAATCCTTTCACTAGTATGTCCAAGTATGCACCAGCACCAAAGTGAAGCATTTCCCAAGTGACCCCTCCAGTGGTATGTCTAAGTATGCACAAGTACCAAAATGAAATATTTCTCCCAGTGATCCCATCAATAGTTTGTCCAATTATGCACAAGTAACAAAATGAAACATTCCCCCAAGAGATACTTCAGTAGTATATCCCAGTATGCAGAAGTACCAAAATTTCAATAAGTGATCCCTTCAGTATTTTGCCCAATTATGCACAAGTACTAAAATGAAACACTTCCCCAAGTGATCCAATCAGTAGTTTCACCATGTGGGCACAAGCACCAAAATGAAACATTTCCCCCAATAACCCCTTCAGTAGTTTTTCCATGTCTGCACAAGCTCTTCACTAACACTAAAATGAAACATTTCCCCCAATAACCCCTTCAGTAGTTTTCCCATGTATGCACAAGCACTTCACTGACACTAAAATGAAACATTTATCCTATGATCCCTTAGGTAGTATGTCCAAGTACGCTCAAGAACCAAAAAAAAAAAATTCCCCAGCAATCCTTTCAGTAGGATATTCAAGTATGCACAAGCACCAAAGTGTAACATTTCCCCCACCAATCCCTTCAGTAGTATGTCCAAGTTTGCATCAGCACCAAAATGAAGCATTTCTTCCAGTGATTTTTTCATTAGTTTGTCCAATTATGCACAAACACCAAAATGAAATATTTCCCCACGCAATCTTTTCAGTAGGTTCACCAAGTATGGACAAGCACCTAAATTTACCAGGTTTCCCAATGACCCTTTCAGTAGTTTGTCCATAAATGCGCAAGCACTTCAGTGACACCAAAATGAAACATTCTCTCCAATGATCGCTTTAGTAGATTGTCCATGTATGCACAAGCACTTCACTGACACCAAAATGAAACATTCTCCCAACGACCCCTTCATCAGTATGTCCCTGTATATAGAAGCACTAAAATACCATACAAAATTCATTAAGTAAAGTCAATAATGGTAACTACTGTTAAAATGTATGGCAGTACATATTCCTTTTTTACCTTCCCTTTTTATCTCTGTATTCTCATGGTAAGTGGCTGCTTACTGATGTAAGTTCAGAGTCATTTACAGGTTTAGTATGCAAATTACGTCATTTTGATTCATCTCTAAGAATCCTACTTATACACAAACATGTAATCCCCCTAGCACTTGTACCTTAAACATATTAGTTTTTTTTTCAGTAGGGAGGTGTGTTTAACAAAACTCCTCCTCATTTTCATAGTCATTCTGAAAGATATGATTTGCATAACCACGTTGCACCACTCTTCACAGATTACAGCTATGAAAATGTAAAGCCTCAGACTATGAACACCAGCCTAAATGTAATATAATTAAAAAAAGCTAAATGGAAAAGAAAAGAAGAACCACAACTGGCACTCCGAAAATGACACTATCAGCAAACATAACTCAAAATTGATAAAGTACAGTGAAAACCTGAAAATACTCAAACACAAAATTAGTCTTTTCTGCAAAATACTACCCTGATGTTCAGTAAACAACACTAAACTATCACAGTGCTGAATAAATCTCTAAAACAGAGAAATTGTTTTAGAACAGAAGCAGAAAATCTCTCACAAAAACATGCATTTTAATACCCTGAAGTGAACTATGTAAAGCACTGTTGAACAGACAACTTGTTCCTTTGCTATACCCCTTTGAAATTAATGGGAAACATCAATTCAAACAAAAAACATAGGAGACAAGATACTTTTATTTATTTTTTATTTACTATTTGGTAACCAGGAAAGTGGACTACTCCATTAGCTCTTTACAGCCATGACCCGGGACGGAGCCAAAAATAGTGTGCACAATACAGTATTACAGACATTTACAGTCTATATAGGCTAGTGTACACTTTAGGAATTGATTTTTACATAAGCTACAATACCTTTAGAATGCATAATACTGCTACAGATGAGTGCTTAAAATTGGATTTTCTCATCAAAAGATAACCAAGTTGCTGTTTCTCATATCAACATAAATTGCAAAAGATACGACAATAATGAAAAAGCACACAGATATAGGCAGAATAAGAAGCATTCAAGGAAACGGCTGGCAGTCATAGCAGAGGGATGAGGACCTGTAAATAAGTTGTTTACTGTGATCCAGGGTTTGATTCCCTCAGCATCCACTGCCTAACTGTGTGTCTCTGAGCAAGTTACTTAATGAAACAGTGTTCCTAAGTTGAGAGTTTGTTAAAGGTCCATGAAGACCATTGCTCTACCCCAATTAACAAATATAAATAAAGTAGGCAGACTCAGGTAAATAGCTAAAGTTTTTAGGCTACATACAGTAAGGGGTAAATAACTAAAGTCTTCAAGCTACATACAGTAAGTTAAGGTTTCCATTCATCTATTATCTCTAAATTATTAACAGGCTACTTTATTGAAGAGATGTTTGGAAAGAGTCTTCTGGAATACATGAATGGTCTCATGACACCTAATCTTAGCTTGTCTGATTCCAGATACCCAAGTCTTTTCTTGAGAAGGCTCTTTCACCAATGACTGTTTTAAATTAGTGTTAGTTGAACAATATTATATATGGCTGGTTATTTCCTAGACAGTATGATGTTTCCCAATTGCATGTTTTCTTTCTGCAGGGATGCAGCAATCTCTTTTAGAATTGTATGCTCCTACTATGAGTGGACAAATTCCAGTCTGACAAGGATCAGAATCCCTGAACTGCATTCCCCAGGAAAAAGTTCTAAAAAAATCACTTTTAAAGTTTTTTTTTTTTTTTGTTTTTTTTTGCAGGTAGCAAGTCTCTAACCCCCCAAATTTATATATATGAACTCCACAGTCACACCAACTAGAAGAAGGAATCATCCCCAAAAGGCATCACCGCTGGCATAACTCACTGACAGTCATTTTCTGAGGAGGAGCTTCCATCCTCAGTGGGTTGAACGTCTGGAAAATGGGGTTCAAGAGTTCGAGCTTCTTCCACCTCTAGGTTACCCAAATTTTATTTAGGAAGGTGCTAAGTAGTTAAGTGGCACTTTCACTTAAAGGAGGACAACTTAGTTGTTTTAGAAGGTTGCAGTTTTGTGCCTGTGAATCAGCAAATGCAAATCTGCCAATTTTATTTTCTGTCACCTGCAGTCTTTGAGTATTATAAGCAGAATGGAAAGATAGTACTGGGAGCCAATAGTCTAGTTTAGGGGATGGACATTCTTAGCCAGGGGCCAGGGCTATGTGGGTAATAGGAGATAGTGGCTTCCTCAGGCCAGTTCTATTTCTCCTACTACATGTATGCTCATTGTTATCTCTTATGCTTTTTTAGGTGATGCTTTATGTCCCATAGCTATGGCCCTTAATTTTACTTAGTGCTGCAGTTAGTATTACCCTAGTTACAGAAGTTAAGGTCCCTTGTCCCTAACACTTTGACATAAGCATTTGCTTGCTGTGACATCTGTGTAACATTTATCTGTAAGTGCATTTGCTATGTCCTGAAGCAAGATAATCACTTCATTGTTTGTTCACTATTTTTTTCTTTCAGTTTTCTGATTTAATTAAAAAAGCCTTATTACTGCTTAAAGTCTTTCTTATCCAACTGAACTGATTTCTAGAGCTGGATAATTAGTTAAGAAAAGTAAGTGTATCTGCACTTTATGTAAGCTAAACATGTTTTATGGCAAAATCAATTTGCTTATATGTCTTATTAAAGTTATAATTTCAGCAAAAGTGTTTTTGTTGAGTTGACCTGTTAAGTATCTTAACAGCCTAAACAAGGAGAAGGTTACTCTCAGCTGCCTGTCGGGTGCCAGGATCCGCCACATAACCCACACACTCAGATCACTCCACAACAAGTACAAATATGACTCTGTCATTGTCCATGTTGGTGTGAATGACCTGAGACGTACCTCCCTGGACTACATGAAAAGAGACATGGAAGAGCTCTCCGATCTTGTAACCCAGGCAGTTATGACCCTAGCCCTGAGTAGCATTCTGACATCACCCAGAATGATACCGCAGTACAAGGACAAAATGATTGACTTCAACAATTGGCTAAGCTTCTGGTGTCATTCTAAGGGGATCCAGTATCTGTCTGCTTGGGATGACATGATCAACAGACCACGATGCTTTGCCACAGATGGCCTGCACCTGTCCCCCTGGGATTCCGGATACTGGCTAAGGTTCTTGCTGCCCATATAGTGCCTTTTTTAGGCAAGGTTCAAATAACAAATTCACCACCATAACAGGAACAGGCAAGCAAAAACTGAGGTTAATGCTACTCAATGCTAGAAGTCTAAATCTCAAAATGCACTCACTCGAGGCACTCCTTAAAATGGAGAACATCGATATCTGTGCAGTGACTGAGACCTGGTTCAAGGCTCCAGAGAGCACCCCTGCACTACCAGGCTATAACTCATACCACACTTTTCGGCCATGTAACCTGGACCGAAACACCAAAGGCAGAGGTGTGTCCATATTCATTAAGGATATCCACACCTCCAGGCTAGCTGCTCAGCAAAATGCATCCGAGGTTATCCAAGTGCAACTAACTCTGGACAAAACTGCAATACAAATTGTAGCTTGCTACAGATCTCCCACCATGCCCCAGGATTCCCACTCCTCTTTTCTTGATATACTGGAAAATATTAGGGTTCAACCAAACACCCTAATAATGGGCGACTTCAACTACCCCACCATTAACTGGGAAAACTACTCATGTACCAACTCCTTAGCTTAACGCTTTCTGGAATTCATAAACTCCAATGCCCTGGATCAACGTATCCATGCCCCCACCAGGGGCAACAATATCCTAGACCTAGTCATTACCAACATGAGTGACCGGTGTTCCACACCAGAAGTCAACTCCTCGTTGGTCCAATCCGACCATAAGCTAATCACCCTTGATATCCACATCTCCCCCCACCCCCCATTAAGGAAACCACTGTAAAACATTTCTCCAAAGCCAACTTCATGCTTCTTAAGACAGAAGTGATGAGCTTCATGACACCCATGCAGATGGACAATACAGTTACAACTGCTGAATCTTACACAGATGCACTCTATAAGCACTTACATGAGTGCATGGATCGTGCTATCCCAAACAGAACCAAGATGCTATCCTCCAATAAAAGGAAACCAATCTGGTGGTCCCCTGCCATAAACAAACTGTACAACAGAAGGAAGAAACTGTTGCAAAAGAGAGTAAAATCCCATGAGTGGAGGAGCTCCCTGGTCAGCCTCTGTAAGAAGCTGAGATCCCTTATAAGATCCTCCAAAGCTAGCTATGAAAACAAAATCACCACTGATTCTAGGGACAACCACAAAGCATTCTATAGCTATGTCAAGAATTTCGATGGCAACACCAAGATCTGCTCTGAGTTACAGCACAAAGGCACGAAAATTACAGAACCAACTGATATTGCCAACATCCTGGCAGATAGGTTCTGTGCTAACTTTAACCCCCCTCTCACCCCATAAAGGGCCCATATCTATACAGGAAGAATTTCAGAGTCCCTGTAATCACAGCTACGCAGGTAAAAGCTGCACTCTCTAAAGAGAACAACACAGCATCCATGGGACCGGACAACATCCCAGGCTGCATTTTACATGAACTTCACAATGAACTAGCTCCCCACTTAAGCACCATGTTCAATAATAGCCTTGCATCAGGCTTTTTGCCCACTGAATGGCACACAGCAACAGTTAGCCCACTCCACAAAGAGGAAGCCACCACTGATCCCGGGAACTATCAACCTATTAGCCTGATGAGCCTGGTCTGCAAGGCCATGGAATGTATCATCATGGAACTCATAAACAAAGACATTGGTAACCTCCAAACTCTGGATCCCACCCAGTTCGGGTTTGTGAAAGGCAGATCATGCCTCCTGAACCTGATCAACTTCTTTGAGGCAGTCACCAAAGCCGTAGATGAGGGTAAGGTGGTTCACACAGCCTATCTTGATCTCGCCAAGGCTTTTGACACCATTCCCCATTCTGGAATTATAGCTAAACTCACTAAACTAGGTAAAAATCCCTACATCACAAGATAGGTTGCCAACTGGCTCACTGACAGAACCCACACTGTAAAAGTTGCAGACTCCAAATCTGACATCAAAGCAGTGACAAGTGGAGTACCATATGGTTCCATCCTGGGACCTCTCCTGTTTGGTATCTACTTCTCTGAAGTACAGGCTAACACAGAAGGCCTCTGGCTAATGACGTTTGCAGATGACTGCAAACTAGGAGCCATAGTAAAGTCCCCAAATGATGTGGACGTCCTACAGAAGGGCCTCGCTGAGACAGATGCCTGGTGTCAGAGCCATGGCCTCAAGCTCACTGCCAAAAAGTGCACTGTCACCCCCTTTGGTAAAATCTCTGTACCCATGAACTACCACAAAGGCAGAAATCTACTTAACAATGAATGTGTGATAAGAGACCTTGGGACCCAGGTGGACAGTAGTCTCTCCTTTGATAGTCACATCGCCACAGTAGTCAGGAAGTCCTTCTACGTGGCACACCTCATCATAAAAGGGTTCTCATCCAGGAAAAAAGAGGTAATTGTTCCCCTCTACTCGACACTCATTAGACCCATTATAGAGTACAACGCTCCTTTTGGAATGTACCTCACAAGACATCTGCAGCAGCTGTAAAGGCCACAGAAGTACCTCACAAAGAGGATTACTGACCTCAAACAAATGCCCTACAGTGACCGCCTCAAAAAACTCCAGCTTTACTCCATAGCATATCGCCTACTCCGAGGTGATCTCTGCTTAACATATAAACCTATGTCAATCCCAGAGCTGTTGGACATGCTACACCTATAGAAATCCCAATCCCTCCGAGCTACATGCTCTAGGGACCTAAACCTTGTCACCACAATAAACAGGACATGCTAGAGGGATAGATTCCTGTCCCAGAGACTTCCCATATTCTGGAACAGGCTACCCATCTATGTCAAGCAAAGTTCTTCATTAGCACTCTTCAAGAAAAATCTTGATCAGTGGATGGGAAATAGGAAATACACCCCGCGGATCAATTCTGTGTCTCTGCTCGACAGTGGCACAGGAAAATAACTTTCTTGGGTGGCGTAAGCCAGGGAACTTTGTTGGCTAGGCTTACGTAGGCCCTTGGGCAGATAGCCTAGTACCTACCTATGAACCTATGAACCTATAAGCATGTGTTCATGAAATCAGAAGTTAAAACTTACTGAGAGTATCTCAAGCAGGTTTATTTGTGTCATTGAGTAATGTATGCTAGTCTGCTTTCATGAGCATGTCATTTACTTTATTATATTTTCCACAGGTAATGTCAAGGAAGGATGCATTATTTAGTATAGAGTTTGATTTTACTCTTAGGTGAAAGATGACAGAATCATGATCTGTATTAGCTATTCATGGTAAGCAGAGAGCTCTTTTCCTTGTTTGCATGAGATCTAAGATATTGCCATCCTTAGTTATGTTTTCTTATAATTGTTTCAAATTCTTTTGATTAACATAGTCAATATCTGGGTATATTTATTTGATACTGAGTAGTTTTCTAAACTTTTCTGTAGTATAAATCTCTGGTAAGAATTGCATTTTCTTATAGTTGTACATGACTGTGCATTGTATGGTACATATAAAATATAAGGTAGGGTATTATTTTCCAGAAACTACACAAAGCCCTACCAGTACTGAGTTGTTTTTTTGACTTGTAGCTCTTAGATGTTGTCTTACAAATACTGAGATACCATCATCTCTCCCATTAGTCTACCACAGTGCAGGAAGTGTACCCTAGAATTTGTGATATGGATTATAGATCTTTAAAACATCTTCATATAAGTATCGATATCAACATTCAATAATCACAGACATTTTTCTAAATACATATTTTTAGAAACTTCAGACACATCGTTAAACCACCTTCAAATCAGAATTTTTATGATGCATTATATTTAAATGTTGAAAAACAGACACTACAGGTATGGAACAGTTTCTATTTGTTATTTGTACTCATCAGGAAGAGAGGTGAAGCCCATACCATGCAAAGCACTTTGATTGGTTGCACATCTCCCTCCTGGATGGCAGGTGTTAATTCCTCAACCACAGGCTGAATGTCAACATTTTTTGTCTTGATATTTAGGTGCTATATGAGTTAATGGGAGGTTTTAGCTAAGAAGATGTATTTTCCCAGACCTGTTAGGAATAATCTTTGCATATCCTGCTGTCATATCCAAAAATGAGAATCTTCTCAGATTGTTCACTCTGTGAACAATGATAATGTCATAATCAAGCTTAATCCTTTCTGACTTGGTTGAGATATCTCTAATTTTTGGATCCAGGCATGCATGAAATTGTCACAACCTCATTTCAATATCCTGTGAAGTATTTTTCTGTTTTATAAACAGTGGAATCACCAAATACTAAGAGGTTTTGGGGTTTACCAATTCATAAGGTGTGCTATATGTGTTTTTTAGTCTGTCTTGGTTGAACTTTAACCAACGATATTTTGCTATTATGGACACTGTCCACGACTGTGATATTTTAATTGAATATGCATGATTTACTGCTGTCAGTGGGAGGCTTATGCACAGTGTCAAGGACATGAGGCTCTAGTTTTGTTAAGCTTATGGTTTCCTTGAGAGGGACGTACGGCTTTCATGGGTGTATTCTTCAGAACCTCGACATAGGTACTGATAGCTGTACATTTATGGGTTTACAAGGTGGAGCTGCTGCTGATAATTTGCCTCAGTATTCTGTATATACTTGCATGTCCCACAGATATTTAAGGGCATTCCAAAAGCAGTGCATTTTATTTTGTTAGTTAGTTAGTTAGTTAGTTAGTTAGTTAGTTAGTTAGTTAGTTAGTTAGTTAAAGTTACACTTTGCTGACCAGGTTAGTCCTGCTGGGTCAGTAGCATCTTTTCAGGGGACAACCAGGGTAGAATTCTCACTAACTAATGGGAAATTTTCCCAGGACATAGGGGAAAGATTCCCCTCTCCTTCCAATACGTGCTGTCGGATCTTTTACAACCAACTGAATTGTCACATATTCAAACAAATGGGTCTTCAGTTTAATGTCTCATCTGAAGGACTATTTTCTCTGAGTGTGATGCAGTTTTTATACTGACTGCCTGAAATAATTATCCATCAAATCTTTGAAAGTTAGCTCATGAGTTTTTTCTGTGCCTAAAGGAATAACATTTAGTCAAGAAATAACTAAGTTGGTAAATTGTGTAGCAATGTTTCTTTTTAAATAAATTGTGTGTATTTGTGTACATCTACCTTGCAACACAGTACTATGGTTTGTCCCTAACTAGAATTTTTAAATGTAAGCTGAAAAAGTACTCAAAGCTGTGGGTGTTGGAGCGTAGAACTAATGGGGAGAGAGATATGAAATAGGAGGACAGCTGAAGTTTAGCTTAAGGGGACAGCATTTGCAAAATTATGTTATGTAGAAAACTAGCAAGAACAAATGAGGTAAGTATAAGACAAGGATGTTCAAATTAAATTCATGTTAGGTTGACAGTTTAAAAGACACAGAATTCAAAAACACAACAGAGATAGCATGAATGAGTAGAAGACAATGTTTTACACTGCAGGCTGTTCTGCCAGTTATCTCAAGAAAATATTTTCTTTACTTCAGAATAAAAAAAAAAAAAAAAAAAAAAAAGAGTTCCAGCTCCTCCCACTATTCATAAGCAGTAATCTTCTTGACTCACTGAAAGAAAGATGAGGTTTGCTTTCTACCATAAACTAGCATAAACTAGAACTTTCTAAAACTCAAAACAAATTGTTAAATTATAATAACACTGCCGTAAACATAAATAAAAAAGAAAAAAATCTTGGCAGAATCTCATACAGTCATCTTTACTGACAGCTACTGCATGAAAACATTGAGCTGTTTTCCTTACATTACATAAAAAATGTCTTCTCCCTCCCACAATTCAGGCAATTAAACCTCTTACTCAGAGAAAGAAGTATAATATGGTTGCTTTATTTGCTTTATGCCCAAACCTACAACTTTTAAAACTTCAGACTGCAATAAAACAAGAGTAAGAAGAGTACAATGAATAATATACAATGAGAAAATTAGATATTTGATCTGAAAGCTCTTACATGGAAAAATTACTACCATGGTGAATTGTGCTGCTCATCTTTTCAATGATATAATCTGACTTTTTTACTTACAATGATCACTGTGTATTTCATGTACGTTTTATGTACATCCTACAGTATCATAGAAACATAGGAAAGTCAGAGCAACTGAGTCATGTGATCATTATGTCTTGTCACATTCCACCCTAGACTGTGCCTCCCTTCTCAAGGAGTGACATGCAAGTCTTGACTGCGGTGAATTTATGAATACCAAAATTATCCAGGTCCCATTTAATAATTATAGCATATCACACTGTTTTATCTGATGGGTGAGCTTATTCCAGAGGGAAGAAAAATGCTGAGTAATGAATCTGTCTCTGTCCACCTTGTTTATTTTCTGCTGAAGCATGTTTCTGTCTTGTCTTTTGGTATTTGTGGGATTCTGATTTGTGAAAGCACAAGAGATCCTGGACTACAAGACAAAGCATAGGTCTCCTTTGACACATGGCACAGTTTTCTTCATCATTTTATTTGTGAGGCAGTCATAATGGTGTGCCATTCTACTGATCTTTTAAGAATCCTACCGCACAACTTTATAATATATTCTAGGTGTATTTCGTCTTAGAGTCTTAAACTGTAAAATTATTATCCCCTCTTCTTCCAAATATAGTTTCCTACATATGAGCCCATTGTATTTGCTTTATATATAGCATTCTGAATATTGCTGGATGTTGAGGTAATTGGAACTGTCGTTTTCAATGTTTTTTTTTATATTCTTTATTCATGCTGTACCTGCAAATTCCTTATATGCTGTTTCAGAAGTTATGTCTGTTATGTGCTAAACTGTGGTACTTTGCATTTGATTTCAAGAGGCAAACTTTTAACTATTCATGAAACATTTGCAGGTCTCACCTTATTTCTGCAAATACCTTTAGGTATGTCATTAACATTGTATCGGTTCAAGTCAACAATAAAGAGAAACTCAGACTACTTTCCTTATTAGTGTTATGGAGCTGCTCAGCAGGGCAAATCATAAAACAAATCTTTGTTCTGCCCCACTATTTCCTGTTTCTACTTAGTATGACAACCATTTATGACCTTTCCGTGTTCTGTCGCCTTTCCATTTACTACCCTTATTGATGGTCAGGCTAACACAACCATGTTTATTTGCTAGCCTTTTGTACTGCACACCTTTCTCAGAAGTTTGTAAGTTATATCTCTTAGTAAATATGACCATCTGTAGTTTTCAGTCCTAATTCATTCTTCTCCCAGAGTTTACTTTTACATCAGAAAATTGAAATGTGTCCCTTGGATTACTTAGCTTGTTTACATATTGTTCCAGTTTATGCAAAAGCTTAATGGACTGAATTTAGTACATCTAACTGTTGGCATGCTCGTGCAGCTGGCTATCTTACCAAGCCTTTGTTTTATCTAAGATTCATGTGTAATGTTACAATAATTGCAGTCTCCCAGCAGGTATGCAGAAAGCTCATGCCAATCAACATAACAAGACCTTATTTTTTAACATGCCAAGGTGATATCTTTGATTCATTTTTTTCTGCCTAATAAAACCATCAGTGGTAAACAGTTATGTTGTATTCTTTGAAGCATGCATTGATGAAGGACAATGGTACCAGTGAATTAAACAATGAAATGCATTTAAATTTGCCTTACATAAATCTGTAAGATAAACACAGAAACATTTACAGAAACTGTATAACATGAAGACAGGAATTCTGTTTGGTCTGAACCACAAACTTCCAAAACAAAATGTATGTTATCCTTGATTTTACATGTGTTATCATCATGGTCATAGAGAAGCTTCTAACAAATAATATGAATAATGTGTTAGCATTTAAAACTGCGGTGGTGGTGGTGCTGCGGTAGCGTTGTCGCCTCACAGTATGACGTTGCCCTGTTTGATTCTCAGTTAGAGCATCTTCTGTGGTGAGACATGCGTGAATGGGCGTACTTTCGTTGAAGGTTGTGTGTCAGGGCTGGCAACACAGCATGTAAAAATCTACTGCTAATCATTAGCGGATTTGAGTTCCACTGTGGCGACCCCTAACTGGGAAAAGATGAAAGACACAACAGTTATGGGGTATTAATAGCATACGTTTTCCATAATGAGTGTTTAATTCTTCATAAACACACATGAGAGCTACAAAGGCCACTGCTTTATTTTTCATTTTGCATCTTTTTTTCTTATTACAATTTCATCTTTTGAATTTTATTGCAGTTGTTTGCTATCTTCTGAAAATTTGGTCATGATCAACTAGCCTTTTTGCTATACTGCAAAACTAACAGAATGAAGTAAAGGAACATAATTTTACATACTGGTGTGGGCTAGCTGAGGCTGCACTCCCAGCCCTCAGTTTTTGATTTTCTGCACTACCAGTAGTTATTTTATGATAGGATATCAGAGGTGAGTGAAGGCAGAGAAGAGGGACTGTGATGAGCCCTCTTCTGTTCCCTCTTTTTGTTAGTTTGAGTTGGTATGGTGTGGTTTTGTATAGAAGTGAGTGGTATCACACTGCTTCTAATGGAAGTTGGGTATAAGTGAGTAAATTGGTTAACACTGCTTTTGGTAATAAGTGGATGAAGATGAGTGGGTAATGCTACTTACTATATTTGTTTTGTTGGAACTTATGACATATGGGTTTTATGGATTTTATCATATTTTATTGTTAATCAGATGTTATGGTTAATAAATGGTCATCTTATCCTAAATAGTGTGGTTTATTTTGTGCAGGGGGGTCTGGAAAATTTCATTTTTTGAATTTTATTGTAATTGTTTGTTATCTTCTGCATATCTGGGCATAAGCACCTAGCCTTTTTTGCTATTTGACAGAATTAAGAGAATGAAGTAATGGAGCATCACTTTATATAGAAACATATTTAAATGTCAGTGTGGAAGATGATATTTGGTTATCAAGTCTGCCACATATTGCAACTAGCCCCCTGCAGCTTCCACTCCTGTCACTTGCCCTTTGTTATACCAGTTTCAGAAACTTACAAACCCCTCTAGATGTACATTCCACTCCCTGCAACAGAATGCATTGCAGAGCAGCAACATCAGCTATTTTCTGACGTCATTCTTAAGTCTCCATCTGCCAGTTACTACACTGTCCCACTGCTATTATTTGCCTGTCTTCTGATAATGATATGGTGTATCCAGCTTATACATTTTAATAACCTTCTCACCTGCAATGAGTACATTCCTGGAGTTCAAAACATTTTATCACATTTGTGTCTCTCATTCCTTTAGTTTTTGGTAACTCTCAATTGCATATTGTCATCCAGCTTAATGTGCCTCTCCTAATATACATGCATAATGGTGAACACTAATCTAGAAGATGTCTCTCAATTCTCTGCATAATGGGGGAATTACATCTACCTCCTTGCAGCCCACATCACTGGTAATGTGAGCACCATTCAATTGATCTTTCTTAGTGATATTTTACAGAACATAAGTGTGTGGTGGTGGTGCTGCGGTAGCGTTGTCGCCTCACAGTAAGACGTTGTCCTGTTCGATTCTCAGCTAAAGCGTCTTCTGTGTGGAGACATGCGTGAATGGGAGTACCTTCGTTGAAGGTTGTGCGTCAGGGCTAGCAACTCGGTACGTAAAAATTACTGCCAATCATTAGTGGACCAGAGTTCCGCTGTGGCAACCCCTAACCGGGAAAAGCCGAAAGATACAACAACATTTTACAGAACATAAGTGATTTACTCTGTTTTATGGTAATTATAATTAAGAAGATTGCTTTTGTCCTCTGTCCACACAAGGTGGTACTTCTTGAAACACATTATCAGTCATTTCTCACTAATAGAGTGTTTAATTTTGCACATGTTCATGTCAAACACCCAAATAATATGTAGATCCAAATGTATGTCTTCCTTTTTAATATGTATATTCCTTGTTTTGACTAAATGTATGTATGTCTTTCTTTTTCATAGACATAATTAGGTTGATCTTATTTTTATATCCTGTGTATGATATTTGGCATAACAGTGTTGACCAGAAATCACTCTAACATCAGATCCGTTAATGCCACACTAGTCACTGACTTCTTGCTCAGCAATAGTCTGCCCCAATCTACAGTTCTTATTTGCCTGATCAGCTTTGCTCTGATTATGTTCCTTCGAGGTTTTTCCAGCAAACTATGCAATGACTTGAAGTTAGAAACACCGCTGGACCACACTAACACATCACAACTTGTCTTATATCTTTGGTGCTGACCTCATAGTAGAAATGGGTCAGATTAGGCTGGCAAAGTTTATCCTGTGTGAAATATTGATGTTTCACATTTGTTGCACATTGTGCATTTTACAATTCCCCAAGTCTTCCTGACATAATCATCTCCATACCCTTTCCTTCAGAGAAGGTAAGGCCAACCAGCCTTTTTTGTCTGTTCATGGACCCTCTTTCTGCAAAAAGAAACATTTTGCCAACCTCCAGCTGCCCACTGTCATGCCAGCTTTAAGAACAGACTATGTAATTTTGCCAGTGGTTCATCTAACTCATTTGTAAATTATCTCAATACCCAGAGGTAGCATCCATGTAACACTTCATGCTTTATTTTAAATAGTCCCCAGAATTTCCATCCCTCTGCCCTAATTGCCCATTTATTTCTCTTTCTGTCACATTTCCTTTTTTTCCTCTCTCACTAACTCTCTGCCTTCCATTTCTTTGAAAATTACATAGCAAATAATGTGCTCCATTCATCAGCCTGATCTATTTACTCTTCACATACTTCCCCTTTCCTCACTAACAACCCTGTCATAAACTGACATTCCCTGGATTGCTTAAACTGAAGTATTATACCCACATCTCCCTTGACTAGGTAACTCTTTCTTCAAATCTGCCCTATCCTCACAAATGACATTTTCCTGACACGTATGTGATCCTCTTTATTCCCTCCAACAATATTCCTGTGTCCCCTCTTTTCACCCTCTCTTTGCATCATTTACTTCATTGTTTAGTGATGTTAATTTATTTGCTACTTATTTTCTTTACACAGGTACATTTTTTTGATTCACTTGTTTCTTTTAATGTACTCCACACATCATCCATGGTTGCTAGTTTCTACTTTTTTGATAATACTCAAAGCCTGCAAAAACTACCAGCACTGTTGGTGACTCCCTGCAGGGTGAGGAAACTAATCTCTTACTGGCTGTGAGTTGCTTAAACTGATAGAGCTGCTTTCTGTTTTGCCTGTTCCATTTTGTTTTCTGATTTGAGAAATCTTCTTGGCCTGGCAGACAGACACATTCCTCTCAAGTGTACCTCATTATGAGGAATGTTCCTCATTTGGGGTCTTAAAAAGTTCATGTTCCTCGAAGTTTCACATTGAAAGGGTCTGTTACACATTCAGTGTTAGGAGATTTTTTGCTGATATACATAGTAAATAGAAATTAATCATATTAATTCATTAAAAGAACTTTTCTATAAGCAAAGCCCCTTATTTTAACCATCCTATGACCTTCCTATTTGAAGTTGTTAGTAAGCCATTACTATGTGTTCCACATTTTGCCCATTTGTTCCACATTATTAGGTCTAGTGTTCCTCATTTTGGAGATAGAAGGTTGAGAGCTATGGACAGACACTTAGATTACCCCAGGCTACACATTTCGCAAGCATTTTTTCATTGGCTAATTTCTTACTTTGGTGATACTTAAATATACAGAGAATAAATGGGAAAAAGTGGTTGAGGACAGATAGATGGATCTGTGGACATGTCTTTTCTGATAAGACTCAAGGCCTGCAAAAACTACAAGCACTGTTGGAGACTCCCTGCTGGTTATTTTCCCCATCCACCTTCACATTCCTTGATCTGCTTTTTAAAGTTGATGTTTTTTAAGCTGCCTACTTTTACTGTAAATTGAACTTTATAAACTCCCCCGTTTCTGCACTGCTGTTGATATCTTGAATTATTAATTTGCCTTTCTTTGCGTTTTTGAGAAAATAGTGCATTTTGCCCCTCACTGTCTGTTCTACTGATTTACTTGCTCTAAATTCATTATCTGGCTAGCTGTTGGATAAAGTTATGTATTTTTACACTCCAGCAAGCTCTTTTCTATGATTTTACATCAAGAGGACATAGGATTTTCCATCCATTGGCAGTGGATGGTAGCCTGGTCTATATAGGTTGGGGAAACACACTAGAGACTCCTGCATGTAGTTGTTTTATTGGCCCGACAGCATATTAATCAACTTACCTTGTTTTTAGTACCATTATAAATTCTGCACTGTTGAGTGTTTCTTGGCTAATTATTACAAAGTGGCGTACTTTTATTGAGTAATCACATTTTTTAAGCTATTTAAAGTACTCTGCTGTTATCTTGAATTAATTATTGCCTTTTCTTAAGTTTAAGTTTGTTTGTGATTCAATTTAACTCTGGTCTCTCTTTTCCTGTGCTTTTACATTATTAGGACTAGGATTATATATATAGTAGCAGTAGGTGTTTACCTAGTCTGAGTTGAGAAGCACACAAAATGGCTCTAAGTGTAGACATTTCATTGGCCAGAGGGCTAACTAGTCAGTATATTTGCATGGAGCTGCTCACTGTGCCAGTGCCCCGTACAGATGCAAACATCTGGAAACATTGTTTATTTTCATTATACTGTGAAAATTTACTGTTATTTCTTTTTTTTTTCACTTTAAAGTTGGTTGCATTTTCAAACTGCTGTAAGAGCTGTTGCTCTGCATTGAACTACACTATATCTAATGTCTCTTAGTATTAGGCATCTGTTTGTGGTTCCTTAACCCATGGGCTCTAAACCAGTCATTTTACATTAACAGGATCAAAGTCTGCTCTATTGTGGCATGAGAAGGCTAATTTCACCTATATGAACTGGAAATTGCTAGTGGGAAGTTTACTGTGTGTGTGCCTGATTGGCCTTTGGGCATAGCTAGTGTAAAACTTGCTTTTTTACTTATTGTATATAAGCCTCGCATTTGTGTGAGCCTTGGCTCATTTATCCAAAGCTGCTCATAGTTTAGTGATGACTCCAGAGAGTTTGACAGATTTTGTTAAAATTTGAAGATATATTTTGCAAGACAAATGAAATTAATTATCATTGTTGCACTTGCATTGCTTATTTTTATTATAGTATGAATTTTTACTGTGTTATTTATTTATTTATTTTTTCAATTCTTTAAAGTTTAAAGTTATATATTACTATAAGAGCTGCTGTTCTGTACTGAAATACATTGTATCTAGAGTTTCTCAGTATTACACATCTGTTTGTGGTTCCTTAACATTTGGTTTCCAAACCAGTCATTTTGCATTAAGAGGGCAAAAGTCTGCACTCTTGTGTCAGGAAAGGGCTGAGTTCACCTATCTGAGCTGGGGATTCCTGGTAGAAAGTTCATTGTGTGACTACCTGATTAGCCTTAGGACATAGTTAATGTAAAATAGCTTTTTTTCGGATCATACATAAGCCTTGAATTTGCACAAAGCTACTCTTTATGTAGCAGCAGTTACTGGTGCCTTGTACACATACAATCACCAGAAACTGAAAATTCCCTATAAAAAACACCTTGGAACTTTATCTCAATCATGTGTTACTCACGGGGCAACTAGTTTGCACAGTGATCAGCATTTACCTTACTCCTAAGTACTAGTATGACTCAGTCATAGTCCTTATGGGCAAGAATGACCTGAGATGTACCTCCCTGGGCTATGAAGAGATACATGACTGACCTCTCAGAATATGTGTCACAGGCAGGTATGAACCTAGCATTGAGCAGCATTTTACGTCTCCAAGGATGATTCCACAATACCAGCAGAAAATGATCGACTTTAACAATTGTCTTAGCTACTGGTGTCATTCCAAAGGGGCCAATACTTGTCAGTCTGGGGGGATATGGCTGACAGGCCATGATACTTTGCCAGGAATAGTCTTTACCTGTCACCTGTAAGTTTTTGAATATTGGCTAAAACATTATCCAACCCTATAGTGCCTTTTTTGGCATTGTTAAACAGACAAACCTTCCAACATAAACGCTACTCAGGACAAGCTAAAGGTGTTACTGTTCAATGTTAGGAGTCTCAGCAAGAAACTGCACACTCTGGAACCTCTCCTCACCCAGGAGAATGTTGCCATCTGTGCAGTTACTGAAACATGGTTCAAAGTCATGGAAAGCACTCAGGCCGTGCATGCATACAACATCTTTCATACATTCCAACCACCCACTGAACATGAAAGAACAAAAGGCAGAGGTGTATCTATCTACAGAAAGGATAATCTCACTGGTCAAGCAATATGACATGCTTGAGCTACTCCTTGTCCAACTAACCATGGGAAAAATCCATTACCATATTTTTGCTAGCTGCAGGTACGCACCATGAACCAGGAAACCCATACATCATACCTGAAGTTACTAGAGTCACTCAGCATCCAGCCCAATACCATACTTATGGGTGATTTTAACTAACTCTCCATTAATTGGGAGGCATACACAACCACTAACCTGAAGGCACAAAGATTTCTTGACTTTGTAAATTCAAATGCCGTGAAGCAGTTAGTCTGCACTCCCACTAGGAGAACAAACATCCTAAATGTGGTACTCACAAAAATGGGATAGTGCTGCACCCACCCTAGTGTGATGTCCTAACTGATAAGATCTGATCACAAAGAGGTCTCCCTTGCAATAAAGGTAAGACTAGTCCCCCCACCTAACCCCAAAATCTTTAAGAACTTCTCTAAGGTAAATTACCATTAAAGGACAGCATAGCTAGTTTCAAAGCTCCCTGAAATCCAAAAACACAGAAAACTATGCAGATATGTACACAAAACACCTACACAACCATATAAACAACTGCATAGAAACATCAGTACCAGACCAAAATAAACTCAGGTCAAACTGCAAAAACAAGCCACCCTGGTGGACACTTGGTATTAATAGATTGTGCAACAAAAGAAAGAAAATCTTGTCAGGAAGTAATATGGAATCTGCACAACAGAGCAAAAAGTCCCTCATTAGTCTAAACAAGTGAATCGGGGAATTAGTCAAGTCTCTGAAAGCAGACTTTGAAGTAAAAATAGCCTCCAAAGCTTAGGATAGACAGAAGACATTTTCATTTATGTCCGCAATCTTAAGGGCAACACCCAACAATCTGGAAAATTAGTTGTAGATGGCATCACCTATACTCAGATGATATAGTAAATCAATTTGGCCAACAAATTCATCTCAAATTTCATCTCCCCATTACCCCTAGTTCTCCCACAAGAAATACCCTCCAGCACTCCACTTCCAATTATCACCAAAGAGCAGGTTACTACTGCACTCTCCAAAACTAAAAACATGGCTTCAATGGGGCCTGACAATATGCCAGGTTGCCTCTTAAACAGCATATATCATGATTTATTAGACCCATTAGGATCTCTGTGTAACCACAGCTTCCGGACTGGTTTTGTTACAATAAAGTGGAGGACAGCAACAGTCATCCCTCTGTATAAATTAGGACCATCTACAGACCTCGGAAATTACAGACCCATAAGTTTGACTAGTCTTATATGTAAGGAAATGGAAATAATAATCAAGACCTGATAAATAATGCCATAGGAAACCTCCAAACACATGTCCTGATCAGTTCGGTTTTGTCAAGGGCTGGTCATGTCTACTGAATCTGGTAGATTTCTTTGAGAAAGTCATTAAGGCCATGGATCCATATAAAACAGTACATAGCACCTACCTTGACCTAACCAAGGAATTTGACACAATTCCACACTCAGGTATTATAAATAAACTCACAAAACTGGGCATAAATCCCTATGTCACCAGATTAATAGCTAATTGGCTCACAGAGAGGACACATGTGGTTCATGTGGTTAATGTTGGTGAATTCAGATCCAGCAAGAGGCCAGTTACTAGTGCTGTGAGACAGACCTCAGTGCTGAGACCACTCCTGTTCAGAATATACTTCTATGAAGTCAAGGCTAATGTAGAAGGCCTCGGAAATACAACATTTGATGAAAACTGCAAGCTGGGGGTAATCATTGAACCCCCCAGTGATGTAGATATCCTTCAGGAAGGTCTAGGTCAGTCAAATGATTGGTGCCAAAAGCATGGCCTAAAACTAAATGTGAAAAAATCCATTATCATAAGCTTTGGGAAGTCAAATACCCCTGCAAATTACAACATCAATAGCACAACCCTAACAGTAGACTCAGTGGTGAGAGATCTAGCTACACAGATAGACAATAGCCTGCACGTTGACTGCCATGCGTGCACATTGATGAGGTAGTCCTTCTATGGGGCACAACTTATAAGCCAAGGCCCAGATCCAAGGAAATTATAGTTCCGCTGTACTCAACCCTCGTTAGACCAATAATTAACTACAATGCCCCATTTGGCATGCACTTGACTAGGCACTTAATGCAGCTGGAGCAACCACAGAGGTTCCTCACAAAGAAAATACAGGGTGTAAACATGTCCTATGCAAACAGAGTAAATGCCCTATCTATTTACTCTGTCTCCTACCACCATTAAGGGGTGACCTATGCCTGATCCATAAGGCACTCACAAATCCAGCCCTGATGAAGCTGCTACACATCTGCAACTCAAACAGCATGAGGACCACCAGATCTAGGGATCTAAACTTGGTCAGTGACTCAAACAAAACATGCTGGAGAGACAGATATGTTTCTCAAGATTTCCCCTACTTTGGAACAGGCTTCCTAATCATGTTAAGCAAAGCCCTTCTCTGTCCCTCTGCAAACACAGTTTGGATCAATGGATGGGGAAGTACAAATTCACACCAGGAACAGTGCCTATATCCATCATGGACAGGAGCAGTCTGTAAGATACCCAAGGTGTAGGCACAAATCCATGCCATTCTCTTGCCCTAGAGGACAGATATTGGGTAAAATCAGATTACATTGGCTAAGCTTGTAAGGGCTCTTAAGCCATTAGCATATGAACCTATCAACCTACATCCCTCTATTTTCCATCTTTCAGTTCATGCAAGTGCTTTGAAGTTGCTCATACTACAGATCCATCTTAAGACTAAATATGTACTGACCAAAGTTCTGTTGCATTTAAGGTTTTGTTTTTTTATTTGCTTGTCTTTGTCTCCCATATGCAAGGTAGAAGGTTCAATCCAGACCTCCAGCTAATGCCTGTTTGGAGTTTGCATGCTCTCCCTGTGTTTCTGTTGGGTTCTTCCCACCGCCAAAAAACATGCTGAGGGTTTCCATATCAAACTCACCAAAAATAATGGAGTTGTGGGTAGCAGCACAGAATCTATATGATGGCCTATAGGAGGAAGAGTTGTAAAAACCAGCTGCTTTGGGCATCTACTGTAGTGCACAGTATCCTCATGATAGGAGAACACAGATCACACACTGCATGCTGTGGCAGGGCTAGCCACTCCACGGTGTAAAATACTGTGACTCTAGGTGATTCAGTCATGTTGACTAATGTCACCAAATGAGCATGGGTATTTGTTACTGATAAGTGGGTTGAGGACCCGTCCTACTCCGACCTACACTAGGGACCCATACTAATGGTAGGAGGGGTGTATGTGCCCCTGTTGGCCAGTGTGTGCCTGCCATAAAGCCCAGAAGCCCTGGGTCAAAAATCTACTGGCTGGATGGTGTCCAGTTGCCCAGCTTGGGTAACCTGGGATAGCTCTGTTGAGCGAAAGCTGGAAGTAAAACCTGCTAAATATGAACTAAGAATTGCTACAGTCAATGTAGGTTCACTGATGGGATGCAGCTTGGAAGTGGATGACATGATGGTAAGGAGGAGGCCAGACATCCTCTGTATGCAGGAGACAAGAAGAAAGGGCAGTGCAGCAAAGCTACTTGGCTTGGGATCCAGTGTATACTACTCAGGAGGAGGACAGGCTAGGCATGGGGTGTGAATTGTGGGAAAGGAGAGGCTTCAGAAGACAGTGAGAGATGTCATCAGAATTAGTGACAGACTCATGGCAATCAGACTTCAGCCTAATGATAGGGCAGTATTCATACTCTCAGCCTATGACCCACAGCAGGGTTGTGATAATGTGGAAAAGAGTGCTTTCAGACAGCAGTTGCAGGACCTACTAGATAAAGTAGAACAACATGAATTGGTGTTAATAATGGGTGACTTGAATGCATATATTGGAACAGACAGAACAGGATATGAGGACTGAATGGGTCCACGTGGGTGGTGCACCAGGACTAAAGAAGAAGAGGCCATTATAGACTTTTGCCTAGCAAATTGCTTGATAGTAGCCAACACATGGTTCAGAAAGAGAGACAGTCACAAGATCACATACAAGAGTGGCCAACATGCATCTCGGGTAAACTTCCTCCTAGTAAAGAAAGGGCACTAGGGTAGAATCAGTAATTGCAAAGCCATCCCCAGTAAAGTAGTTGGCCCACAGCACAAACCACCGGATGTCACAATCAGCTGAAAGCTGTGATCAGAGAAGGCTCTAAGGTCAACAGAGACCAGGCTGAAAACCTGGACTTTGGAGAGAAAGCACAACAGTACAAGGAATTACTCTGGGCTCTAGCACCTCAAGAAGATGAGGAAACAGGTGGAGATGAAGAAGAATGGCAGCACCTCAAAACAGTATATGTGAGGACTACAAAACAGATATGTGGCCAAGCCAGGTATGGAAATAAGGTACATAAGTAAAGCTGGTAGTGGAATGCAGAAGTCCAGGAAGTCATCAAAAGAAAGAGTGCAGGAAAATGTGGGAGATATAAAAGATGGACCAGGCTAGGAAGGAATACTGGCTGGCTAAAAAAGGTGATAAAGAACAGTTGCAATAGCAAAGAACAAGGCATTAGACGCACTCTCTCAGCTTATGAAAAGTAAGTCAGTAGATGGCACAAAGAAACTATATCAGGTTGAAAGGCAAAGACAGAAAGTTAAAGAAGTTAGTCAGCCACCACTCATTAGAGATGCCGGCAACAACCTTCTCACCAGTCCACAGGACATCAAAGGCAGATGGAAGAAAGGAGTACTTCCAGCAGCCTCTGAATGAAAAAAAAACAACAGAAGCTGTACTGCCCAGAAATAGCCTACGATGAGAGAAGAAGAGGAGCCCACCCTAGAAGAGGTAAGAACAGCACTAAGGAAAATGAAGTCAGGGAAAGCAGCACGCTCAGATAAGGTCACAGCAGATATGATAAAGTTGCTGAGTGAGATGGGGAGAAATGACTCCTGAGGGTACTCATAGCAGTATGCAGAGAAAGGTGTATCCCAAATGACTGGAGAGTAAGTATACTAGTGCCAGAGTTCAAGAATAAAGGGGACATTTATAACTCTGAGCAGTACAGAGGTATCAAACTCCTGTCACATTGCATGAAAGTTCTGGAGAGGGTAATTGATAAACAAATATCCACAGCTGTAGAAAGTAAGATGGGAAATAAGTAGTTTGGATTCAGATCAGGATGCAGCACAATTGACTTGATGTTTGCAGTGAGACAGATACTTGAGAAGAAACTAGAGATGAGGAAATAGTCCAAATGGGCATCCCTAGACTTGGAGAAGGCATATGACAAGGTCCCAAGAAAGCTGATTTGGGTAGTGCTGCAATGGTTTGAAGTCCAAGAACCAGTGGTAGAATTAGTGCAGGCTATGTACAAGGACTCAATGACTCAAGTACAAACAGTGTTTGATCTCAAAGAGGGGTTCCCAGTGGGAGTGGGTGTGCAGCAGGGTTCAGCTCTGAGCTTACTGCTATTCATACTGGTGATGGACTACATCAGCAAACAGTTCAGAGGGAAGAGATCAACAAACGTGCTGTATGCAGACAATGTGGCATTACAGGCAGACTCTGAGCAAGAACTTCAGCAAAGGATGGGGGAATGGAAAGCAACACTGAAGGCACATGGGATGAAACTGAGTACAGATAAGACGGGTGTAATGGCAATAAATGGTAGTGCTGAGAACCTGAAACCTGAGATAGAAAGGAAAATAGTGGAACAGGTTAACAACATCAAGTATCTGGAAGGGGTGGTTGAGCAGAATAGAACTCTGAATGAGGAGGTCAAAGCTAGAATCAGAAGGACTGCATCGAACTGGTACAGAGTGTCATGTGTAGTATGTGACAAAAGAATGCCAAAGAAGCTGAAAACTAAGGTGTATAAAACAGTGGTGCGACCAGTACTACTGTATGGTACAGAAACCTGGGCAATAAAGGCAGAGGAGGCTAGAGGTGATGGAGACAAAGTGCCTGAAATCAGTGGTGGGATGCACACTGTGGGACAAATGAAGAAATATGGACATAAGAACAGAAGCCAAAGTAGCTCCAATATCAAAAAAGGTCGAAGAGAACAGATTATGCCAGTTTTGGCACATGTGCAGAAAAACAGAAAATCTTTTGAAGAAGTTTTGGGACAGATAGGAAAAAGGCAAGAGGAAACAAGGGCATCCAGAGAAGAGATGGATGGATTCTGTGAAAGAAGACCTGAGACAGTCAGACATGAGTATCAAAATAGGTAGAAGAGTGGCACTGAATAGAGAAAGATGGTGACAGTTGACACAACACTCTGACCCATACATAGAAAATGAGAAAAAGGGTGTTGTTGATGATGAATTTATTTGTTATATTTAATAGCACTTTCTGTTTTTGCAAGCACTGATTTAATAGATTATGTGTATATTTATTATTTCATTAGTTTAAACTGCCTGCTTATTTATGTTTAGATTAGTTCTCAGAGTAGATTTGCAGTAAATGATTCTACATTAGAGATTATACTTTTCTTATTTATTATAGTGGTATAACTTTTTGGTACTTCTTTATTGATAAGCAGTATAATAAAACTGAAGTGGAAGTCGACATATTTCAAGATTGTACCCCATTTCACATCAGTAACATGTCCTCTTACACATCTGACAAAAGGGAAGGGAAGATGCCTCAAAGTAAAATGGACAGCAGAGGCAGACATTTTTTAAGCTGCTAAAGAAAATGCTGTATTAAGAGCTTGTCTTAGCATCTCCAGATTTTACCTGGCCTTTTATATTTCATACTGATGCATCATAGGTAGGCCTCCCCAAGCCTTTGATGGGGAAGAACACCCTATATGTTTTGTGAATTGTAAGAGAAGTAGGGCAAAAACTAAGTATTCAATGCTAAGGGAGAATGTTTCTACACGTAATCACCTTCTTAGATGGTAATTCATGCTGCCGACACATCATGCCTCCCTCCCATGGTTTGGTTAAATCGGCAGTAAGATAGAAACAGAAAGCTGTACAGATAGACACCATCCTTACAGCCATTAAAATTCTGTGCTGTATAGACCAAGCTTCACCCACAGATGGCCTGTTTAGGGCTGACAGCCCAGCCCCATCTACTGGTGATGAGCCTGAGGGTTTAAAGCTGGGGAGGTCAATGTAATAGAGTGTGGTTGTTCTTGCTGAGAAGTTTGTCTTAATGAAATGAAACTGCCATAATAAAGTATATATAATGCTTTTTGTAAATATTGCATGTAAAACAGTTTTGTTAAATTTTGTAAATAAAACTTACTTCAGATAGACTCATTAATATAAGAAAGACAGGGACCTTGCTCTGCTAGTTAGAGTAAGTTCTGGCATAATGTAGCCAGTCAGTGGTGTATAAAATGAGGGCTGACATCAGTTCTGCATTGTTGGCCCTTCCTGTAGAGGGATTTTATGCCCAGAGCAGCAGTTCCAGGTGAAGCACTACAGGGTAAAGACAGACCTAGAAGAAGACATCAGAAGGCACCTGGGTATCTTTCTAGAACAAAAAGCAGCTGCAGAGAAGCTCAGACATACTTTGTAACAGAGAATGATACTCTGTTGTTCATAAGTTCATAGGTTCATAGCTGCATAGGAACGGTTATCGATCCAAGTGGATCTTTAGAAGCTTAGCCTTGCATTCCCATGATGTTTTTATCATTTGTAATTTAAATATGAATAGCCCAGTGCACTTTAAGCTGTTTTCTCATTCTACATGATTATTTTGGGAACTTTTTGTCTTTTTCTCTTTGCATTTAACAAAATAAAATTAGTTTATAGACCAGCAGTCTCTGTTGCATTCTATATTCCAATCTGTAAAGTGATACAGGAAGCATGTCGCACTGTAAAATAGGAATGAACAATGTTATGGAATGACATTATTTAAAAACATACAACATTCTTTTTTAAATATCAGATTATGCCATTACATAACAGCAGTACATATGGGCTCTGTTTCTGATATGTCGCTGTCTACTGATGTGAGTCAGCTGGGTAAGTCTAAGTAATGTGTATGTCCATGAAGACAACAGCACATCAGCAGTACACAGAGCAAGTACACATGGAACCATTATGTAACAATGATAAGAAAACATGTTCATCAGTGTTTATGCACACAAGACATAATTTAAAAAAAGCACTTAAGTAAGATTTTTTTAAATTTAACTTTATTTGCAGCACACATGCACACGCACACACACGCATGCACATGCACACACACGCACGTACACACATGCACACACATGCGTGCGTGCGTGCACACACACACACACACACACACACACACACACACACACACACACACAAACACACAAACACACACACACACAACAAATAACATTGTTTTTGCAAGGGGGCAAGCCCCCTACAGACCTCACAGCCCCTGCTAATTATATATACTAACTCCGAGATCGCACTATCCTTGAGGAAAGGTAATATTCCCCTACCAGAGGATTGTCGATCTAACTGCTTGTCGACCATCTGCATTTGTCAATCAAATGTGGTTGATTAACAGATGTTGACGACTTAGCTTTATGACCAAACACCAAGAACCCCATATATATATATATATATATATATATATATATATATATATATATATATATATATATATAAAACATTTTTGGAGATGGTTATTGCTGTAACTGAATGAAGTGAAACCAAGAGTTTTGACTTCAGGGTGGCAATGATCACGTGGGGCTTGCTCCCTTGCAAAAACATGTTTCTTGATGTCTTTGTTTTGTTTTTTTTTTTCTTCTTAATTTCAAGATTCCACAATCTCGACATTCTGGGTTCGATATTTTGAAAGTTGAGATTCTGGACTTTTGAATTAAAAAGTGGACCCCTGTGTGTGTGTGCGTGTGCGTGTGTGTGTGTGTGTGTGTGTGTGTGTGTGTGTGTGTGTGTGTGTGTATGTGTGTCTTAGAAAAAGACTGTGTTTGTGTACATATATTCATGAGGATTTCTCTGGCAGTAAAAATATTAATATATTAGAATTAACACTAGACAGGTATCCATTCTCATGGATACATCACTAGAGCTGTCATATGTCTCCAGAACCAATTTTGTTTTCTCCCCATGACAAGAACCAATTTTATAGAATCTATATCAAGTGCAAGTACCTGTATAGGAGTCTAGTAGCAGGTCCCATGTGGTTTCAGCAGGTGCAGCTAGAAAATCTAAATTGGGACTTGGGATCAACATTCTGTCCAGCAACAGAGAACAGAGAGTGCTTTACACTTTTTTTCAGAAAAAAAAATAAAGATGCATAAATACATGGCATATCTTCCTTTGAAATTAGATCCATTGAGTCACATTACCCATATGATTCAGTATCATGTGGACATTCTATGGAGAATCAAAGATATTGCAAAGGAATTAGAGGGGGTGATTCTGAAGGACTGGCTTTCCTAATTAACTCAGAATTTCCTAAATTTCAGGAAGCATGTCATTAATTTCAGCAATGCTGTGGTAGTCAATTGTGCCAGTGAGGTTAACCACGTGTACCATTATGAGGACATATGTGAGTAAGAAGTCAAGTCCTCACCAAAGATGTGAAGGAGCAATTATCAAATGTGCCTTAGATAATGACAAATTTGTCCCATCTTCCCAACCAGTGTTCAAAATTTTGCAAGAGATGGTTACATTTTGCATTCATGAAGCTGCCTTTTCACCCTCCATTTCCAAGATAAACCTGAAAGTACCACACAAAACAATAGCTTTTCTATTGCAAGAAATCTAGAGTAGAGTATTTAGACAAAATGAGTCTTTGATATGAAAAAAGCAGGCTTAATAGGGCATTAGAGTCTGTAGCAGACAACTAGATAGAGGGAAGCAAAAGTGTGCCATGCCATGTAGTGAGGAAACCATCTCTCCCATCCCTTCTTCCTCACATTGTGGATAGAAGACTTTTATTTCAAGCAAAACTGGTTAGGCCTGACCTCAAAACTTTACTTAGGTTATTTCATTATGAGACAGAATTCAGAAAACTGCCATCCTTCCAAAGCAGGCCACCTCTACCTCCCAACTGCTGCTAAACAGTGGATCCATTAAAGGCTTCCTCAAAAAGACCAGGGAGACAATTTCTACTTTAGGTATTTCTAATACCAGAAAGGATGGTCCTCAGCACTTACTCTCAACCTCTCCAGGCTACCCAGCATCATACAAGGCAAAAAGTTTAAAATATTCAAGTCACAGGCCTTCCTTTCTTTGATCATAAATAATGCATCATTAGTGACCTTGGATGTAAAGTACACTTACCTGCATGTCCTTATTCATAGATACCACATGTGGTTCTTCTAATTTGTACCAGGGAGCAAGTAGTATTGTTTACCTCTCTGTCATTTGGCTCCTCCTCTCCACTGTGGTATTTAGCAAAGACTTAGTATGTCCTTGACTGATTCAAGCTTCCTCTGCGAAGGAGTTTGGGTAGTGCCTAGAGTACACAGTTCTATGCCTAAGCTCTTTGGGTGTCTCTGTAAACCTGTCAAAGTCTGGACTGACCCCCGCCTCTTCTAAAACCTTCCTGGAGTAAGTACTGCATACCACAGCAGGACTGTTATCCTTGTCCCAGGAGAGAAATCATTTTCTATATGTCTTGTACTCACATACATTCATTTATCTTAGGAAGATACCTGATAGTAAGGATCTTCCTAAAAGCCTTGGCCAGCTCCCTATTGAAATGTCAGCACTCATAATGCCAAATGCCAACAGACTGAAAAAAAATATCAAAAGCTGAGGAGAAAAGAAAATCTTGAACATCCCTCTTCTCCTTTAAACTTCTTTTTTTCCAGGGGTGCAAGCCCCTCTGCATCCCAAGATGCAGCCCTGAACTTATATATACCAACTCTGATATTGCCATACCTTAGAAAATAGGGAATATTCAGTGAAATGGCAATCTTGTACTGAGTATACGTAAGTCCATTTTTTTCTGCCATTCAGTCTCCGTGTTTCAGGACTAACTCTAGCAGGTCACAACATTTCAAATGGTTACCACCTTGACTATATGTCTGTCCCATTTTTAATGGTCCCCTAGCCAGATTGCACATGAAAAATGTCTAGTAAAACCTAAACTCCCCTTTGGAAATAACACCTTTACAAGCTGAAATAAGTGATTATCTTCATCCCAGTAGTCACGATGGAGCTCTTGGGCACATGAAAATACTAGCCTAGGGCTCTCCACTCTGGTGCCAGTGTCACTTAGACCTTAACCATGGATATTTGGACTATGCCCTAAACAGCACCTAAAGAAAATCTGAAAGTCTAGAGGAAATGGTTCAGTGAGCTCAAAACCAAACATATAAACATGAAAGAGATTGTAATCTTGATGTATACACTACAGATCTTCAGTCCAGTACTATATCCTGGAACCTAAGCAGACTGACAGGCAGCACCATTTAGTGCAAAAAAAAAAAATAGGGCAAAATCTTCTCCTTCTTATTGTGCTGGTTGACAGCTATGACATGAAAGCTGGCATGGGTTCAGGCCCTGCATCTTCAAGGTGTAAATATTCCATCTGACTGACACACACCGGTACTCCACTTGAGCAGGTCTTTTACTAGTCTACATGAGCGGCAACCAGCAGGAAATCTTTTCATTCAACAGTACAGAAATGGAGAAACACAAGAATGGGCTTGATCAATGTTCTTTCCACCATTTAGTGGAGATGTTCTAATCTAAATAATCATATAAGGGAGCCTGGGTAGTGAATGCATTCTTCATCCAGTCAAACCAGTACGTCATATATGCCTTCTTTCATAATCCATGGCTTTGCAAATATTCTGCAAAACGCAAAAAAGAAAAGAGAAAAGTTCTTTATAGTGTCATTATCACCAAGGTAGCTATGTTTTTCTCAGTTATTCAATAAGTGCACATAACCCCCCTGCATTTCTCAGTCCACTGCACCCTCCTGACACAGTAGAGAAGGTCACTGATGTACCCCAACTTACAGAGGCTATTCCCTCTCAGAAGGTCCAAAGCCAAATGCCTAGAATTTTTACTTGGACAATGCAGGAGATTCTTAGTGTGGTGTACATCTAAGGAAGCACAACCAAAAATTGCTTCTAGTTCTCTAGTGTAAAGATATTATTATTGTTTTTATAAGAAGACTTTGCTTACCAAAGAGCGTAGTGAGGCATATACCATGCATGTCCTGGGAAAATCATCAGATGCACTAGAGTTTAACATTAAAACAATCTCTTGCCATATGTATGATGTTTCTGTTTGTCATTTCAAGAAAGATTTTTACTACTGAAAAGG